>NW_024365381.1:7356426-7903376 GCF_014805655.1 Passer montanus | reverse complement strand
TCGGCCGTTGGGCGCGCGGCCGCCGCTCCCCCCGCGCGCAGCGGAACGGGACGGCCGCGCGCCGAGTTCAGCGCGCGCGCGCACGCACGCGGACACACGCGCACAACGTGGACGCACGCGGAGGAGCGCGCGGGCACACGCGCACGGGGGCGCGCGCGCGGAGACGCGAGCAGGAACGGACACGCGCGCAGAGGCGCGCGGAGCCGCTCGGAGCGGCCGCACAACCGCCCCCTCCGGCGCAGCGCAGCGCGGGGCAGGGCAGGGCGGGCCCGGCCCGGCACAGCCGCCTACCCACCCGCCCGCCGGCCGCTCCGCGTTCTCTTCCCCCCTCCCCCCTTCCCCTTGTCCCTCCCCCTCTCCTTCCTCCCGAAAGTTTTTTTGGGCCTGGCCGCCCGGGTGATTCAGTCGCGGTGTCAATCACCCTGCCCTCCTCCTCCTCCCCTTTCCCGCCGCCGGGCTCCGCCTCCCGGGGGTAAGTCGCAAACTTTATAAGTTGAGCTTTCCCCGAGCCCCCTGGAAGCGGCGAGCGGGCGCGGCGGCCGGGCGGGCTGGTGGCGGCGTCGGCGGCGGGGGGAGGCTGCGAGCAGGGGCGCTGGAGGCTGTGCCTTACCCACGCCGTGACTCCTCGTGTCCGAGTGCCGCTGCCCCACTCGCTTCCCCCCTCGCTCGCCGAAGATGTCCACAGCCCTGGTGTCGCCCACCATCTTCGACTTGAGCGAAGTTTTATGCAAGGTAAGGGCGGGCGCCGCCAACTTCGGGGCTTTTCAGCTTCTTTAGGGTTCGTGTTCGGGCTTCCCCCTTCCCCTCCCCCCACTTCGTTTTCTGGTCGTGGGCGAGTTCGGCGCCGGGACCGGAGGGCGCAGGGCGGGAACCGAGCGCGGCCACCCCGTTTCGGGACGCCGGGGTCTCTCCCGCCCGCGTTTCCCGCCTCGGTCGCTCCGGAGGAGGAAGGGTGGGGGAGCCGCCCGCGCTCCCGGCGGGCTCAGCCGCGGCGCCGAGCGGGGGGGCCGGATCCTTCCCGTGCCCCCGGGGCCGCCGCGCTACAACACGCCCGGGAGGGCGGCCGCCGCCGCTCCCCGGGCCGCGGCAGGGGCGGGCGGTGGGGTGCCGCGCCGCGCTCGCCGGGCTCCGTGGGGGGCTCCGTGGGGATGTCGGAGGAGGTGGCGGCAGTAGCAGTGACGTTGACCGGCTCTTGCTTTGTCCCCGCAGAGCAACAAGATGTTGAATTACAGCCCCTCGGGTGTCAGCGGGTGCCTGCTGGACAGGAAGGCGGTGGGCACCCCGGCGGGCGGGGGTTTCCCTAGGAGGCACTCTGTCACCCTGCCCAACTCCAAGTTTCACCAGAACCAGCTCCTCAGCAGCCTGAAAGGGGAGCCGGCTCCCATGCTGGGCCCCCGCGAAAGCCGCTTCCGGGACCGCTCCTTCTCCGAGGGTGGCGAGCGCCTACTGCAGCAAAAGCAGCCCGGGGGACAGGTCAACTCCAGCCGCTACAAGACGGAGCTGTGCCGCCCCTTCGAGGAGAACGGCGCCTGCAAGTACGGTGACAAGTGCCAGTTCGCCCACGGCATCCACGAGCTGCGGAGCCTCACCCGTCACCCCAAGTACAAGACCGAGCTGTGCCGCACTTTCCACACCATCGGCTTCTGTCCCTATGGGCCGCGCTGCCACTTCATCCACAACGCGGAGGAGCGCCGCGCCGTGGCGGGGAGCCGGGAGCCCGCCGTCACCGACAGACCCCGCCTGCAGCACAGCTTCAGCTTCGCCGGCTTCCCCAGCACTGCTGCCAGCGGGCTGCTGGACAGCCCCACTTCCATCACACCGCCGCCCATGCTGAGCGCCGACGACCTGCTGGGCTCCCCCACCTTGCCTGACTGCGCCAGCAACCCTTTCACCTTCTCCAGCCAGGAGCTGGTCAGTCTCTTTGCCCCCAGCATGGGGGTGCAGGTGCCCAGCGGGAGCTCCCCCACCACCTTCTTGTTCAGGCCCATGTCCGAGTCCCCCAACATGTTTGACTCGCCACCCAGTCCTCAGGACTCCCTCTCTGACCAGGAGGGCTATCTGAGCAGCTCCAGCAGCAGCCACAGCGGCTCAGATTCCCCAATCCTGGACACCTCAAGACGTCTTCCCATCTTCAGCAGACTCTCCATCTCCGACGACTAATCTGGGGTTTACTCTTGCCCCTCCCCACCTCTATTACGATGTTAAGCTGAACTCCCCCCACCTTGTCCCCGGTAGTTCAAGCTGGATGTTAACATGTCCACCTGCCTGCCCGATACCCACTGGCTTAAACCTTAAGTGCCAAAATTACGATGAGAAGCAATAACGTTTACAAAATTAGTGCCTTTTAACACTTTTCACTGTGACTGTATTACCTCTCCAGCTGCAGAGGGCACCAGCAGCTCTGTGCACTTCCAGATGTGCAGGAAATGTCCGAATCCGGCTCCCTCCACTGGCCATGTACTGCATCGCCCTCTCCCAGTCCCTTCCCGACAGGCCAGTTTCTGCTAGGCTGCAGGCATGTGGGCAAGTGTTAACATCCAGTCCTCTTTCTCCCCTCCCCTTAAAAGACTAAATCTTGCCTGGATCCGCTCAGGTCTGCGGGAAGAAAAGCTGAGAACGGACAAAGATTGTAACATGAGTGGGACTTCGACTGGGAGGAAGAAAACAAAAAAAGAAAAGCAAAAAACAGATGGACTATGAGAGACTTGATTTTGGTGCTAAAAGTTCCCCATGTATACATGTGACATCTTAAAACAAATAAAGAAATAGAGGGGTGGGGCTAACAGAAGTCATTCCACACACACAAGTTCGTGTAAACAAAGTTCCAGTAGACATAGCTTTAATGGTTTTGCTCTAGAGTACTTTAGACCTATCTTAGAGCACTCACGCCAAGCTTTTTGTTATTTTTTTTCTGGGTTTTTGATTTTGTATAACTTTTCAGAAATTGGAGAGCAAATTTTGCTTGTCACTGCACAACAATATAAAAAGCTTATTTAACTTATCAAAACGTATTTATTGCCAAAACCTTTGCTTTTTAATTTTGTTCATATTTATCGGGATGATGAATCCATAGAATATATTCTTTTATGTTTAAATTATGATCTTCCATATTAATCTTAAGATTGTGAAGTGTCTTTTTTCCTTTTTTCCCCACAGTTTAATATATTATACTACAATGACATTTTTGTAACTTTACACTTTTTTGGTTATTTTATTTTAAAAAATGAAAAATTAATTTAAAAAAATGCAAAAACTGTGTTTGGATTATTTATTTTAGAACTCCCTCCCCCTTTTTTGTGTTGGACTGCAAATGGAGTTGTTGTGCATCTTTGCCTTTTCTCTTCTCCTCCTCTTCTCTCCCGGGTCTTGCCTACCTGGGCTTTAGAATGTACATACCTGAGCTCTGTTGCGAAACAACGTGGAAGGAAGACCTTTATCTTCCTCTTATTGTATAGATTCTTCAAGGAGAAAAGCCTTGGGCTCAAAGTGCCTATCTGAAGACATTCCAAATACAGTTTGTCTTTGCATTTCTGTATTCCAAGTTTGGAGTTTTCCTTGCCAAGGTGAATGGGACTGGCACAAAGAGAATAATGAATGTAATTTTTTTTTCCCCCTGTTACTGTTCGCTACACTGCTTTTTCTTCCTCTTTGTGTGAGTTTATTTAAAAGAGAATCTCTTTTGTAATGACTGTTTGCAGTTTAAATCAATAAACCCCAAGTTTTTTCAATAAACTGAAAGTGGAGCTGGTTTTACTTGCAGAAATAGAGGGGCTGGTTTAGACAGCCCCACCAATGCAGGTGCTTCTCTTCTCTTGACCCTTGAAGTGCCTGCAGTGTGCCCAGGCGTCCATCCTTCCTCACTGATGCAGCAGGTCAGCCATGCAAGTGCTTGGGAGCAGATCAGTGGCAGCAAATACCTGGTGTGACCTCCCCTGGCAGCCTCTAACCTTCTCTGTCTCTTATGGAGTGCTTGAGTCAGTCAGTGTGCTCCTGACAAGTTCTTTCTGATGAGCATTGCTTAAACCTGGGATTGGCTTTTGTTGCTTGCATGTTTTGTGTGTTCCTGCACAGCTCATTCCTCTTCAATGAGGGCTTATGTGTGTTTTGAGTGAGGCTAAAGTGGGATGTCAAAGTGTTAGAGATACTCCAAATCTCAGTCCTGGCTTCTTGGTGGTACTGGTCTGCTTGCACAGAGGGGCTCTTTGGTGCTTTGTGGGGGAGAGGAACATGAACCCCCAGTGAAGGCTCAAGTGTATGCACACATCACCCTGCTATCCCATTTAAGCCTTTGTACATTTTGAAGTTTCAGCAATCCCAGAAACTTCTCAGATCATTAGTTTTGTTTAGGAACACATCCTTGCCAGCGCTGCTCGTGGTGTTCAGTCTTGTGTTTTCACCTTTGAGCTCTTCTGTGGAGCAAGCTTTTTCTTCCAAACTGAGGCTGAAATGTTGCTGCTGAACCACCAATCCTTCAGCTGTCTTAACATGCCTCAATGTTCAGATTTCCTAATTCATGTTGGAAAAGTTCCTGCCAAACAAAAGCTGTAGGATACCTCAAGGCTTACACGGGTGAACCAACCTTCTCTGCTGTTAGCTCTATGCACTTGTGTGGTCTGGCACTAAAGGTGAGCTGGGTGGAGGAAACACGGAGGAAGAAGAGTTGCTGATGGAAGCTGCTTCCCTTGAACACTGCAAAAGCTATGTGGGGAGTTTCTTTGGCAGATACTGATGTAAATTAGTGCATGGTGTGGTCTGTATGCTGATCTCTGAGAGAAGAGCCTCAGGCACAGCTTCAGCACTGCTGGCCTTCAGCAGTACCTTTGACTGCAGCCTTGCTCCTGGGCATAAAGGCAATGAGCCCCACGTGAGGGATGGGTTCTGACTGGGAAACTCGTGCATGGTTGAATCAAGTGCCCAGGTGTGCCTCCTCAGCTGCTGGGAATCAAGCTGTTGGCCCCTGAAGAGTGAGAGTATCTGATCTGGAGGGGATCCCAGGTCTATTGCAGGGCACAAACATGGAGCTTCAAACTGCTTGCTTCCTTTCTGGACTTTCAGTGCAGCTCTTCAAACAAATAGTCTTTGACCAGTTAATAATTGATGAATTATAGCTGTATCAGTTGCACAATGCTATTGGTATGACAAACAACCAGGAAGCTGTGCTAAAAGTAGGTCTTTGCCCATGGTATTTGGGTACTTCCCTTGCCCTTCAAGTGCACTGATTCCGGGAAGCCAGCACTGTTTTTCTTCTGTGAGTTTATTAATTATATACGCTTGGTCACTCTGTGTTTTGCTTTTTGAAACTAACCTTGATCTGCTTTGTGCAGGGGATAGAGAAGAGCAGAACAGGATGCAAGAGCCTTCAGCAGTGAAAGGATTGACTTGAAATGATACCATTAGGATTCATTGCAGCTTTGGTATGTGGCAGCAGACACTCTAGAGAGTATCTCTCCTTCCCTGTGTTTACCATGGATGAGTTGTTCATGCTCTTTCTCAAAGGGTTAGCAAGTTCACCTAGTTGTTTAGGTGAAGCTACTGGTAATGGCTGGTAATTGCCTAGGCAAGGCTCAGAAAAGTATAAATAGCCTGTTCTGACATGATAGTTTTGAGACACACATTCCTCTGACTTGAGGATTCCTTCACTCTGGCTTATTGATTTAGTGCATGGGACTTTCAGAGTGGCCATAAAGCAGGGCTGGGCCTGTGCACCAGAGCAGTTGCTCCTGGCGTGCCCGCTGTGGCAGGGCAGAGAGAAGCACCCACAAGAAGAAGAAGCCTGTAAGGTGCCATGGCAAAGTGTGCCTCTGTACACTGCACAGGCTGTGCTTACAGTTCACACTGTGGGGCAGGGGACGTGGCTGTGCTTCTCTCTGCATACATTTTGTTGTAGTCATGTCGCTTGCTGTGGGCTCCTTCTAAGAAAGGACTTGGTCTATGCCTCTGGGCTACAAACATTGCTGTTTCCTGGCTTTGAAGTCAGGTGTGTCTAGTGCTATCCACCCTCAATATGTCTTGGAAATTAGAGCCATTGTGTATGGCTGGCTGTGCCAGTTGCCTCTTGGTATGGAATAATGTGATGACTTTGATCGGTGGCTCAGATCCCACCCTGGTACCTGCCTCCCCCCTTCCTAACTCCTGCAAGAGCTGTACGTGTTCCAGAGACACTATTGACTGCTCACTGCTTTGCTATGGACTAGCTGTGGCTTTTGTGCCAAAACACCTTCAGTTCTGCACTTAGGGCCTGTAGGAGCAGAGGCCATCTCATTTCCTGAACATCATAGGAGAGAGATGAAAAGTCAAATAGGGGTTCTTTGTTATTGCTGATGATTTTGTTTTTAAAGGCAGTTGGGAATTTAAATGTCTGATTTTGGCCAACTTTTGTTTAGTATCACTTGTACATAGATATGGTGTGCCAGATTGCAGATGAAAAATATCATTTAAAAGGAACCTTGAAATTTTCCAAGTTCCTGGTCCTGACAGAGTTTGTCTCATCAGTATAGTCATGAAATTGGGAGACAGAGAGGGAAAGAATTTGGAGAAGAAATACACTGGGAGGACTGTTACCAGCTGGCTCAAATTTTCAGTCCATATGGTTCCCATGCAGTAAGTGCAGTGGTCTGTGGATGGGACTTGGGCTCCTGCTGCAAATCACCTCGGGAAGAATGGGCTCTGCCAGGCCTTTGCACAGCAGAGGGGACGTGGCAGTGGGGCAGGAAAGGGTGGGGTCACCACTGGAGATCAAGAGCCAGAGACTGAGCCCACGCAGCGTGGGGATAGCATGGGAGAGAAAGAAGCCCTGCTGTCTAGAGTCTGAAGACTACTCATGTTCAAGTGCATAAAGCCAATAATCTGGCTCTATCCACTGGGGCTCAAGAGCATCAAATTGAGGGGAAGGTGTGGATAATGTAGCCTGCTGGACACTATCTGATGACCATGCCCAAGGATATGAATGACTATTAAGATGCAGTCATACAGGCAAAAACCACAGCATGCCCTTTACACGTGCTAATTGCTGCAATTTGTGTGGTCTGTGTTGGGGAAAGCTAGCATGTGCTTGAGTCTGGAGAAAGAGGCTTTGGGAGAAGGTGCTGTGGTCAGTGTGTGAACAAAGAGGCTCCTGACTTCAGTGCTGGGGGTGTGTTGGGGCTGGAGGCTGAAGACATGCCCAGGGGCAGCAGTGACACAAAAACGCTGCCTGGGAGGGAGAGAGAGACTTGTGCTGCAGGGAGGCTCCTCACGCCCTGCATTACAGCAGGCAAACACGAAGGTGTGAGGTCTGGTGCCTCCCGGGGGGCTGATGAGGCAGTTCTGCTGCAGAGAGCTGGTGTGCCGAGTGACCACATGCTCCAGCAACAAGCAAAAGTGTGGTCAGGGAAGTGAAAACAGGCAAAAAATTTAAGTGAAGGACCGTGCCTTTCTTACCTGGGCCCCACAGAAGAGGGGTCAGGAGGAGCTCACAGCAGAAGCAGTTTGAGGGGCATGAACCAGGCACAAACAGGAAGAATGCAGCAAAAGCAGTGTTAGGAAGGAGATAGGTGGGAGGAAGGGGTGAAGGAGTTGTAGAGCGTGTCTTGGGCTGGGAACACTGGGACAGATGGTGAGACTGGCTTGGTGGGGGGACACTTCAGGAGTCTGCTGGGAACCCACAGAACAGCTCTTCCCCTCGAGGCTGAGTCCAGTCCAAAATGTCAGAAGATGATTCTGCCTGGAGATGCAAAATGTCCTTTGTTTAGAGACTCTTTGGCCCATTCAGCAACGCCTTTTCCTCACAAAGCCGATGCTTATTCCCTAGAATACTTACAGGAAAAAAAAAAAAAAGTTCCTCTTAAACGCCCTAAACCAATACCTGCTGTGACTAAGCCCTGTGGGCAGCTCCGCAGCTGATTTATGTGCTCCTGCTCCTCGCCGGAGGGGTTGGAGTGGGAGCGGGCGCGGCGTTGAGCGCGGCCGGGGCGCGCTGCTCCCCCCGCGCTGCTCCGCGCTGCCCGCTCCGCGCTGCTCCGCGCTGCCCCGCGCTGCCCGCTCCGCGCTGCTCCCCCCGCGCTGCTCCGCGGTGCTCGGGGGGAGCGCGGCTGCTGCCGGCCCTGACACCGCTGCGGGCTTCCTCGCAGGCCGAACACAGCTCCTTTTGGCCAGTGCAGCTTTATGGGCTCGCCTGGGTTTATTATACTGCAAATGTTTTGAATTCCACATGTTAATTTCCACAGAGGTTTTGTTTCACTTTTGCTGCCCCCCCCCCGCCGCTCGCCCTGGTTTTCATAATTTTTTTTTTTTCTTTTTTTATTACCACTGCCCTAACCTCTTCTTTTTGACTGGGTTTTGGTAATAGCTGCCGTTTTCTGAGCAAACAGAGGACTGGAATTCTCCCTGCCTGGGCTCCAGCTGCAAATTAATCTCTTTTCATAGTTTCGTTTTATGTCCGCCCACTATCCCCACCACATTAACTCAGTCAACACATGGAAGTGAAATTTTTCCATCCAGGATCCTGCGGGTTGTAAGGCTGTTGTGGAGCACGTGACTGCCAGCTCCAGAGTTTTCTTGCACCTCTGGGTGGAAGGAAGTTTTCTCATCCCCCACACATGCGAGCGGTTGCCGGTGGGATGTGGAAGGTTTGAACAACTGGAGTTGGTGGAACTCTGGTTCAGTTGGTTTCAGGGCTCGGCGGCATTCCTGTGTGTTTGGAGTCCCGGCACGGCCGTAGGTCTGGCACGTTTGCGGTGCCTCGGCGCTGCCAGACCCTGCTCGGCACATGAGCCGGACAGGGGCTTCTCCAGAGCCCTGCTCTCCCCGCAGGGCTTGTCTCCCTCCCAGCGAGGACAGAAAGCACAAGCAGTGACGGTATCCACACAGACGGATGGGGTCTGCTTGGCCTGTGCAGATGTGTTTTGTAATTTCTACATGATGCCTTTCACCTGTGGGCCTGGGAGGACTTTACAGGTATTTTGGGCATTTGGCAAATATGTCTGTACCTATTCCACGGGTTTTGGAACCCTGTTAGAGATACAACTGCCAGGTAAAGGGGATTGTTTGGCGGTGGCACAGTATCGCAGTAAGAACTGCAAAAATAATTCAGGACTCCTGATACTTTTTCTCCTGTCATAGTCTCCAGGCAACAGCAAATATTTCTCCTGAATACTCTGGATGAGCAGATGCCAACGTTGATTCACAGGAAAAGGATGTAGCCACGCAAGCCATAGAAATGTTGTTTGGGATGGTAGCCACGGCCCCTAAGGAGACATTAAGCAATATGGAAAAACTGCCAATGAAGCTCTTAAAGCTCTTGCTGTGTTTGCTATAAAGAGATTTCTTGAGAAGCCTTAGGTGGGAACCTTTGTGATTTACCTTGATTACAGCTGTGTGGATGGAATATACTGTGTTTCCCAGCTCTGGAGATGCTGCTAGGGCTTTTGAGCACCAGCAAAGTTCTGATTTACTGAGAAGTTACCATCACAAGATATGAGGAGAGCTTTTGTTAAAATAGCTGTTGTTAAAGGCCCACAGCAGAGCATAAAAGGCACACTTCTGCTTGGAAAAAGAATGGCAGTGAAAATAAACTGGGTGCAAAGAGGCACCCTGTTTATTATCCCTGAGTCTCAGATATTCTGTGCTGTGTTTACAAATAACCCCATTTGCCCCTATTATTATACTTACAAACTTATAACGAGATTGAAAAGCTGAGAACAGTCCTAATTCACCCCCTCTTCAGGGTGCCTAGCCAAAAGAGCTAGAAGAGCTGCAGAAAATAATTTTCCTCTTAGGTTTAGGTAATGTGGGTTTTGGGTTCATTGACTGAACCTGCTGACCAATATATTTTCTTTCTTCCAGCAATTTTTCTGACCAGACAAACACTTCCAGTGTGCATGAAAACAGAACCGGAGATGTTTTGAAAACATGCAAAAGTTTGTTTCAAAAGCGAGCAGTTGGAAAGAAATAGAGGGCAGACAGCCTGGGGGAGGCCAGTGGTCCATGGCCTGGCCTGTGGGGTTATCAGTGTGTCATCCAGATTGGCAGGGCCTTCCAGTGAATCATTCAGACCTTCTCTTTTAACTGTGGCAGGGCTGCACTCCCTGTTGTCACACCACCTCTCAGGCAGAGGGGGTTGACTATTGATAGCCTTGAATGTCTCCAGCACCGAGGCGTGCACAGCATTCCCTTGTCAGGGAGTTCCAAGGCTCAGGCAGTTTTAACTTCTCTGTACTAACTTATACTGAACCTGAATGTCTCCTGCAGAGGTTTGTGGCCACTAACTTTTTGTCCTGTTGCCTTTGATTAACAAGACTGGAGCCCAATTTCCAGACAAAGTCCTGCAAAATGGCACGTGTGGTTTTACCTTCCAGCTTTCCTGCCAGCTGTTCTCTTCTCCAGCCTGTTCCCAGGGAATGTCATTTTCAAAACATTTTCACGCTTCTCTTCACATGCCTGCTAGAAATATAGGCGGTCCTAGACCCACCCTGGACTTTCATTTTAAGCCTGGCTCTGCACTTGGTGATGCTGTCCTGCCTTTGGTTCTTGAGGTGCTAAATTTAACCTTCCTGGCCTAATGTGGGATGAGGTCAGGAGAAAAGCACCATGTCAAATTATACTGGTTCTGCTAGCAATACAGTGGGAATCAGAGTTCCACCTCCTGTCACAGCACTGTGCTGCCAACCAGGGCCCTGCCCCATTACTGTGGGCCGTCCTGGCTGCCCTCACTCAGCCTGGCCCTGGTGGGTGCCTCATTATGCAGAGTTTATGCCCAGTGGCTTGCATGTATGAATAAGTGTGCATACCTAATATCTAGTAACTAGCTCTGCTATTAGCACTGTGCTTCACAGCACCCAGGGTCCCTGGGCTGTCACCCCACTGTCAGGCTGGAGCAGCCTGGGGCCCCCACCAGTGCACTCAAAGGAAGCCATACTCCTGCCCTTTGGTTTTCCTCATGAAGGAGAGACATTATTCCCTATCCCCAGGGAACATCAGCTTTGAAACACGGAGCTGATTTGTTTCCATTTACCATTATCTTGGTTTAAGTAAATTACAGCTCTTAACAGCGGTCATAAAATTATCTGGCTTCAAAAAAATTCAGCTGTAGAATTTGGTCCTGTGGCCTCCCTGATCAGCTCATTTCCAAGGGGCAAACATGCACTGGGAAAAGAAACGATCTCTCCTTGTTCATCACAAATGGTCACCTCCCCATTGTATCAGCAGCTGCCTGCCTAGTGCTGCTCATTGTAGAAAAGTACAGCAAACCTTTCACCATGCACTGCTTCACCCTTCTGAATTACTCTGCCAAGGTATTTAAACCAACCAAGTCATCCACCATCCCTCACCAGCGGCCACCACGTCACCAACATTTTAGAATCAGGTTCTGCCCTGGAGAGGAGGTTCCTTGGCAAAGCAGTGATGACCCTCACTGCGGGATTTTGGATCACCTCTGGCTATACTGCAAGTAAAATATTTTCCCTTAACATCTGCCTCATCTGAAAGGTGAGTGGCAGGCAGGCTGGTTCTAGGAATCTGGAAGCTGAGTGGCAGGCTGGCTGGGTTTAGGAATCACTCTTGACCTGTGTTAGGATTTCAGCAACGAGAATCTGGTTTCCAATTGTGGTATCATAAGGAAAGAGGATAGACCAGATGCTTAGCATATCCAAATAAAAACCCCAAACCAATAAAATCTTATTTTAGTTGCTAAAACAGAAATTAGGAGTCTAAATACCCATAAGGAGTAGATGAGCTGGACAACCAGCAATATCAGACAAGCATTGTTCTAGCAATGGTATCTGCGCTTTATTTCTGTTGGCGAGTGTAGGTAGTGATGTGTCTCTTTCTTCATTCAAAAACTGGCAGATAGCAAGGCCAAGATGACAATTTATATATAATTAGAATTTCAAAATAATATATTATGCCCCATTTTCTGGTACATAGAGATTAACTGTGAAAAGGCAGAGCTGGCAGAAATGTGGATTTCTTCAATATTTGCACATCTGGTTTTGTGCTCCTGCTGGTAGGACTGGGAATGCCATGACTTTCCCGCATGTGGCAATGAAAATTGATCAGGGGTCCAGCCTGCTCCTCTGCTTAAGCTAAGTAAAACACAAAAAGTGGACAAGAAACATGAATGCAAAAAAAAGTAAAATCCAGTCCAGCTCCAGGTAAAGGCAATGTACCAACTCCTTTTCAGTACTCTCTGACACACACAATTGGTCCTTGAACTGCTGTCATTTGGTCTGCTAGTAAAACAAATCATAATGTTCAATATGAAGCAAACCAGGGAGAGAGGAAGAAACTGCAATTCAGCAGTAAGCATCTGAGCACTGTGGAGCAAGTGCTGGTGGGGACTGGAGCCTGCAAATCCAGCCAAGGGCCCCTAACTCACAGGCTGTGCTAGATCTCATGTGATTCCCAAATGCAGTAGGGAATGAGGGACAGGGAAAAACCTGCTCTAGGAACTGACTGTATTTCGTCCAGCACTCAACAGCTGTTTTGGGTCCTACTTCGCAAAAGATTAAATAATTAAAAAAAAAGAAAAAAAAAGAAAAAAAAAGAAAAAGAAAAGAGTGAGTGAAATTGAGATGGGGAAAAGAAAGCGTCCCAAATAAACATGTTTTTGATGGAGGAACTGGGTTTTTGTACCCTAGCACTGTTTGTACTTTCAGATTGTCAGCAATCTGTAGCGTGCTGAGCAGAGGACAGTGTGGTGGAAATACCTATGAAGCAGTGAGAGCCTTATCAAGGTACTGTACCAGGAAATACAGCGCTTTCTTTCCTACTTCATGCACGATACTGTGATTAAAACCAACAGCACGCCTCATCATAACATGTGCCTTATCAGCCCCACCATCTGATGACAGCAGCAGCCCTCGGGAGAGCAGGCTGACATCATCCAAAACCTCAGGAGCTCAAGACCCAAGTATGTAGCTAGGCTGCAAGCTGTGCTGATCTGTTTGTACTAAACTTGCAGGTATTGCAGGTACTTTGCTAGAGGAAAAGGAATACAAAAATCAAGCCCAAACAATGTTTCTGAATGTTCCTGACAGGCCGTAGTGCAATTTAGCAAATGAATGCAGCAGTCAGAGGAGGTTTTTGCCCTCAGCAAGTAGCACAAGTCTGCTTCACAGCTTTCTGTAGCTTTGGAGGGGGGGGGGGAAGGGCAAACCAAGACATTGTCGCTGCCTTGGGGACGGTGCCACTGGTGATTTGGTACAGAGCCCCACTTCCAGCTGGGGCTGGAATTGTAGCTTTGGGGGGGGGGGGGGGAAGGTCAAACCAAGACATTGTCGCTGCCTTGGGGACGGTGCCACTGGTGATTTGGTACAGAGCCCCACTTCCAGCTGGGGCTGGAATTCCCCCACGTTCAGTTGTGTGTGGCTGTGAGGTTTAGGTTCATCCTATGTCGGTGGAGCTCTGAATCTCTAGATTCTAAACTTTATCATGGCTGGTTCATTGCCAGTCTTCTTGTTGGGTTACTGCTAGCTCACAAGGCAAATCATACTGGCTCTGGCCTTCTGGCCTCCTTTCTGTAATTTAAAATGAGAATTTCTACAGTCACAAAAGAAACAGAAAATAGAGTACGCTTTTCTTGTGTAACATTCAGCAAACTTCTCTGGTTTTAATTTGTTCTCCCTGTCTTGGGTTCTTCAAAACACCTTCTCTCATTTACGTCAGCATAGATTTACCACACCCCAGTTATTTCAGACCTGGATAGCAGCATGGAAAAAGATTACCAGTCATCTGGAGCTGCTTCCTTATGCCTTGGACAAAAGAAGATCATATGGGACCACATTCATTCAAGAGCTGCCTTTGTGTTTGTACAGAACCCAGCATGAGTGAGCCTACTCCTTCTTCCAGTTCGCCCTGCTACAAAATTGTTCTTAAAAACACCCTCTGCTTTTAATGTTTGGGTTTTGGTTGGTTTGTTTTTAGCTGCAATGCAAGCTTTCAGAGGGAGATCAGGCCAGATTTAAATGCTGAATGCATGCATAGCTGCAAAGCAGGGCGACCCAGCACGGCTGCGGAGTGTCCATTAGAGCCCCGGGCCATGCGGGCTCTGCGGGGCCCCTCTGCCTGCTGGCACCCCGGCCAGCGGCGCTCCGGGCATTTTGGGGTGTCCCCGCACCTGTCACATGGATTTGGGGGCTGCTTTGCCCAAGAGACCCTCTCTCGCTGGGCACGCTCGCTGCTGCCACAAACTCTGCGGCTCCCGGCCCTCCATCACCCCGCCAGGATGGCACCCATGGGCACCGGCTCCTTCGGCAGCCCGGGCAGGCTGAGAACACCCAGCCGAAGGAAAATACACGGCCTTCCGTGTTACTGCCTCCGTGAGGGCTTGGCTCGAGGGATGGGCTGCAAAGTCTGGTGGAATTAAGACTTGCCTTTTAAGATAGAGCATTAGATAAATCCAGCTGTGTTGTGGGACTGCTGGAAGCCTCCCCGAACAAGTGTGGGGAACTCGTAGTGGTTTTTGAGGCATAGCGCTATTGTCTATTTTGTTGAACGTATTTCTTTGTCTTGATGAACTTTAAGGAGCACTGAGAACACAATGTGCCATAGGGGAAGGAGTTACAGAAAGACATGATTAGAAAATGGAACAATTAAAAAAATTCTTCTCCTACAATGTTTTCTAAAATATTCCTGTTCAGAAGCACACTTGCTTTTTTCTGCCTGATAGACCCCGGGCTCTTACCCGGCTCTGCTACATTACTCAGTTAGTGCTTTAGTTGATTTGCTCTCATCGTTGCTAAAAATACTGTAAAAACCCACTTTTAAATAAAGGACACAGTGAAAGGTTGTTGAGGTCGGGGTTTGGTAGGAAACACAGGTGGGATTTTTCAGGTTTACAGACAGCTTCTGGTCCCACTCCTGAGGAGGAAGGGCTTTTGAATGGCTCCTGTGAAATATGCTGATGGTCTGAGCATCCACATCATCAACTCCCCATGACAATTGCCACTGATTGACCACTTGCTGGCTGTCTCCGCTGCAGCCCAGGAATGGATGAGTCATGGAAACAGAATTCCCCTTCACCCTGGCAGCCTCCCAGGCCCTCTGGGGGACTGCACTGACAACAGAGAAGGGAAGCCAGCACTGCTTTTTTTGACACTGTGAATCATTGATCAAACAAAACTCTTCTGCTTCCATGGACTTGATATCAAGGCAACGTTTTTCATTAGTGTTACCTGAACAATTACATACTAAGAGAACAATATCAAATAGTGCTGGGCACATTATTTTGTTTTGAAAATTGATTCTGTGCTACTTCAGGCCAGAAAAGAACGTATACCATGTTTGCTAGAAGCTTTATCAGAAGATGCTGAGAACGATTGCCATGCTTAAGTGCAGCAGTATTTAAGTACTGGTTTTCATTTTAGAATGATTTTCTGACATAGGGTTTGATTACATTTTAATAATCTCTAAATGGAACAACCTCTTGGGGAAAAAAAAAATACAATAAAAGAGAAGGAAATTAACAGATTAAGCCCCGGGTGCTTCCCTGAATAGAGAATTACTATTTAGGTGGGGAAGCAGGTTCTGTTCGATGAGGAAACTCAATTATTTTTATTTGAGTTCTGCCTGGAACATTACTCAATATTCACGCAACTCTGCTACTGCAGCTCAGATATAAATATCAATGAACCCATACAGCGAGGTATTCAGAATTTCCCTCGAGGTATTCTCAAGTGGAAAAAAAAAACACATAAAAAAGTGTAAAGGAATTTTGTCTTGAAACCAGATGTATGCTGGGAGAAAGAAGTGCAAGTCCTGCCTTAATGCAAGCCCTTTGCCTTGAAGGGAGCTTTCCAGGTGTTGTCAGCCCTGCCCACACAGGGCCTGAGCGCAGCCATCCCGAGGCAGGGATGCTGTGGGATCCATGCAGGGGGTCAGGCCAGCACCTTTATTCCTTCCTACCCCCCCTCCCTGTCTTTCCCTGTCCTTCCCTGCCCATGCCATCCATGCACACCAGGAAAAGTCCTGTCCTGCCCTCCAACGTGCTTGCCAAGATGTTTCCTACCAAATTTCCATGTCTCAGGGAGTAGCAGTGCAATGGGTGACTGTGTGTAATCCCTTTGGTGCTGGAGTTTGTCCTGGCCTTTGTGGTGTGTCAGGATTCAGTGGTGCTGGGATCCAAAGCACCACTGAGATGCTGCCTGTGACTCAACACCAATTGGATGTTTTCAGCTCACATGCCGGTGATGCATTGACGCACTTGGATTAAACAGCAGGGCATGGAAATGAGAGCTGTAATAGGAATTGTACCTTGTGTCTGGCATCAAAGCCATAAACAGAGCTTACTAGAGACACCCCCGTGCAGACAGCCCCACCTCATCACTCCTGCTTCTCAAATGGGGGGATGGGAGTGTCATGGCCCCTGCCAGTTTTCCCTTGTGGGAAATGCATCCTTACTTGCACTCCGGAGATAACTTTAGCTGCAGGTGCTGAGAGAAGTGTCAGTGCAGTGTGCCGTGCTTATATCCATCAACTGCAATGGGAGGGTCTGGTGACCCCTCAGCCATTGCCCCACTTCCTCCTGAACTGGGGTTTTGGGAGCTGTGCCACTCCAGGCACCGGGGCACAAAGAGGTCGGGAATGGGGTGTCCTGGGTGTTGGTAACCACGCTGCCTCTCACCACTTGGGATTCTGTGCTGCTGCAGAGGCTGCGGCTGCTGGGACAGGGAGGTAGCATGGCACAGCTGTGGGGACTCCCTGGCTTTCATCAGGGTGAGCAGTCTGATCTGCCTCAGCAGCCATACACATTCTCCCTTGCTTTTGCTTTCCAAAACAATCATATCTGGGAGGAAAGTGGAGTTTCTGCCACAGACACAGACAAGGATGTTCTGGGTTAGACCAACAGGCCGTCTAATCTGTGAATCCTCATTCAGCCAAGCTGGGTGTTTCTCAAAGAGACCTTAAGCCTCCCTGGAGCTGTGCTATGTTATCCCATGGAGAGTTCAGGGAAAACAGTGACTTAACCTGGAGGAGGTCAAGGAAGAGCAATGCAGAAGTAAAGGTGCACTGGGAACCCTTCTGGTGGAAAGGGCCACAGTTTTGCAATGCTGCCCTTTGACGGGGCGTTGCCCACATTTCCCAGCCTGGCAGATTTAGATTGCTGCACTGGTCCTTCCTGAGGTCACATCTTAAACCCTCTCAGAGACGGCATCCGCTGCAGAAGTCCAGTGCATTTGTCCAAGGGGTCATCTCCTTGGGGGTACAGGATGCCCATGTCCCTCCAGGAAATAGTCCTGTGGCTCATCAGTTTCTGGGTGCAGTTTTGGGTGTTGGTTGGTTCCCATAAAAAACTGAATGGCCCACAATTGGCTGTAATGAGCGTCTGACTCTCCCTGCTGCACTGTCACAGCAACTGGCAGCAGGGATGTGTGCTGGAGCACCCTTGCTGGAAAAGGGAATGTCTCTGTAGGGGCACTGGGACACAGTGGGATGCAGGAAACCCCTGTCAGGACTGACCTGAATTTGCTGGTTCTCCAGTCCTACTTCTAAAGCCAAATTTTGGGGACATTCAAGTTTTGTGGGGGGAAAAAGTCTGATCTCCAGGATGAGGAAAACACTGAAAAGGATTTCTGGCAGTGCCACCTTACTGCTGTTCACCTGACTGGTGAGCCTGATATTTTCTTATTGCTGAAATTGAATGGATTTGTTAATTGCTTTTTGGGTTATCCAGAGCCTTGGACAGATTTTCCTTTACTTAAAAAAAAAAAAAATCCATACAACTCCTCTACAGCACTGACTAGCTAAGATGAGCTGAGAGAAGCTCCTGTGAAGGATGCTGTGAACTGGTGATTACCATAAGGGAGACACGGCTAGAGTCAGGCTTTGCTCTACAAAGCAGTGAGGACCACTCTGAAAAAAGGTTCAAATAATACCCAACTCCACAAAGCACTTTGGAATCATGTTGTGGTTTTGATTTGGTTTGTAACTCCTCATGTAAGCCAAAATTACAGATAAACTTTAGAAAGATCTGCAAGTGTTAAAAGAAAGCATTTTAATTCAAAAGGGTACTCAAGTTGGAACTGGATCAAACTCTTGTTTCATTCTAGGAATCATTGTAATTAAGGAAGAAAAAAAAAACTAAAGAAGAACCCATTGTGACAGTACTTTGCAAAATCCCAGAAGTAACAGAAAATACCGGGTAATATGTTGTGAAAAAGCTCATTTTTATTTTCAGATAACTGGGAGATCTGAACAAAGCTAGTAGCTTGTGGGTAGATCTGTAACCATTAGCAAATAGGAACCACTCTGCACTTAGAGTAACTGCAGAGCTCCAGTCCAGAGCTGAGGTACCCCTAACACCCTGTCTATATTTTATTTCAAGTGCAAGTGATACCTGGCAGGGGTTTGGCCTTGGCAGCTCCACGACAGAGCAAAGCAGGTCTTCTTGGGTGCACTGCTTTGCATTTAGCACTTTGGAAGGCACCGAAACTGATTGCAGCTGCCTGGTCTGCATGTGTGTAAGCTGCATACAAGCTGTGTTTTTGATGAGAGTACATGTCTTGTTAAGAGAGGCTTAAACTGAAAGTGTGTGGAGAAAATGAGCTCGAGAGGGCTCCAGTCATGTTTCTGCAACTTGCTGTTTGAATCAGCAGCTTGTGATGCTTAACTTAAACAGCTTGCAAAATGAAATATGCTTGATGCAAGGATTGAACTGGATACTTAAGACAGGAAGACGTGCCCAAGAGCCTCTGACGTTGTGCCATTTTTCAGAAGCAGCAGGGTCATGCCTGCTTGTCATAGACTGTTTGGCACAAAACAAGATCAAGCTCTTGGTGTGGGTGGCCCATATGGAGCATGTGGCACCTGCCATGACCCCGTGGCTGCACAGCCCTCACCCAGACCTGCAGTATCTCCTGTAAATCCGATCTTTGCTCCACCTGTCTCCACACCAGGAGAGATCTCCTTTCTTCCCTGCAGCGCCCTTCTCTGCTTGCAGCTGGGACCCCACAGAGGCAGTGCTGGTGGTGGGAATCAAACTGGACCTTCCTGGTCCCTGTGTGCTCCTGTCCTGCCTCACGCTCCTTCAGAAACTGTTAATCATCCTGAACTACTTACTGCTTTGTGATCTTAAACAGGGCTTGAACTCAGCTTTCTAGAGGTGAAAGCACAATGTCTTACTGTAACCCATTTTGCCAGCCAATCCTATCCTGAACCCCACAATATTTTAATCTCAAAATCCAACCTCAAAACCCACAGCATTTTCAGTTACTGTATTTCATCACCACACAGCTGAAAACAACTCTTTTTTTTTTTCAACCACCCTTGTTTTTCTAAAGTGAATCACAAACCCTGGAGCTTAACAGACAGAAAAGACCCAGAGACAAATCCTCTCTCACTATCCTGTTGTTTATAAGGAATAATGTAATTAGAGTAAGAAAGCATTTATCTACAGTCACATGGGTATAACAGAGTTTGAAGATTCAGCCACCCTATGGCTAAGCCAGATAGTTCATTTTAAAGAAGCCAAAAAGCATTGTTGCCTACAAAATATTTGTGGTGGTATACCTATTAGTCAGTAATTTTTTAATTTGCCCATGGAAGTCCTTACCTTTTCCCTGGAAGGCAACTTGACACTCTCCTAGATTTGGCCCTGCTAAGTGGTCTGCTGCTCATTTTACTGCCGTTCTTGGCTGTGCCTTCTTGAATCACACCAAGGAATAATTAACAATAACACAACTCTGGTTCTCAGTGGATTTCCCCATCAGAAAAATGTTAACCATCAGAGTGCTCAGTGCAGCACCCATGAATAGTGTGTAGCCCTTCCAGGGAAATCTTGTCTGCTTTAGTCACTCAACTGGTGAGAAAACTGGGACATCTGAATTTGTGCTCTCATAGAAAGGCTACAGGATAGCCAAGGGAGAAGGCTGGATCTTCAGGCTGTCATTCCTAAGCAATAGCCACCTTTCTTCCCATGGTGTTTACACTTTGGGAGAATAAATGGGCATTTCACAACCTGAGGAGGTGTTTACAGTTCCCAGCCTCTGCTTACAGATGTGCTGGGATAATGGCCCCTGGGATGTGTTTGGTACTTGTGCTGGTGAAGGGGCTGGAAGGAAACCCTCAGCCCTGGAGGCCTGGTCTCATTGACCAGGTTTCATTGACACCAGAGGAAACCTGACCTATTCCAGCTTTAAAAACATTTGTCCAGCAGCAGAATCGTGGCTCTCAAGACCAACTGATGCTTAGGTAAAACATGAGCATAAGTGCACATGTATCAGAACTGTATAAAAATTTGGTCAGAGAAGAATTGGAAAAAATTCCAGGTGGTCAGCAGTGTCCAAGGTAAGGCCGGTACAGGTTGGTCCTTGCATCAGGCATTGCCCAAAGCTGGTATCAGTAGTATCATGTGCCTGGGGCTACCGTGGTGAGGTCAGCCCTGAACCTTCCCACTGCCCCTCTCCAGGGGTCTCTCCAGGGCGGGACACACACAGCACAGGACAAGTGTTGCAATCCAACTCTCACTGGGAGCCGATTACCCTCAGTCATGTCTGGGAGGGAGGGAGGGACCCACTTTGTGTCTTCATCAACGTCATGCATCTTTCTATATGAGGGTTTGCAAAATTAGACTTCATAAGCCTCCCCCAGCCCCTTCCCTGAAAGCTACACCCACATTTTTCTCATGGATGACTCATTGTTAAAACAAGATATTTCTTCAGCTAGAGTTTTTCTACGCTATGTATTAGAAACAGCTGAACATCTGTCCTGACATCAGGCTTCTCAGGTGATGGGGAGAGCACGCCTCAGTATGCCAGTGTACATGACCTTGAACATATGTGTGCATGTACTTTATATATTTTTGAGTTTCTCTTTTGCCCTTTCCACTCCTTTTCCTTTCAGTTTCTTTTATTTGTTGTCTTTGGTTTTGATTTTTCTTCTTTTTTTTTTTTTTAATTTATGCTTCTCCACCTCTGTTCTATGTGTGTAGATTGCAGAGCCACAAACACTTGCCTTCATTCTGTATGACAGTATGGAGAGAAATATAAAATGACCTCATCCATTCCTTCATGGATAAACAGAAAAAGATGAAGGAGTTCTTTCTTATTATGCAAGAAAAGAGAGTTAAAACAAATCAGTTTAAATTAAACAAAGGAAAGCATTAGATGAAATAACAGGAAAAGCATCCTCAGTCTGTCAGATTGAGGAATAATTTGTTTCTCAAGGGCAGTGGCTGAACTGGACATGATTTTTTGGGAGTGATAATGCTTCTCTGTCCCTAGAGTGAGGTGTGTCTTCATCACTTTGATGTGTGCAACTCTGAAATCAGCAACATGGGAAACCACGGGGGCAGAGATGTCAGAAATGGTAAGAGGTTTCCTGAGGTGATAAAAAGGCTACCTGGGAGGTGGTTGTGAAGGAAAATTCCAATGACCGTGTGCAATATTTTGAAGAAACAAACAAAGAGGCTTGAGGTTAAGATGCATTCACATGTGAAGGTTTCTTACCTTTAGGTTATCCCCCACTGGAGGATCCTCTGTAGACATGAGACTTTTGGACCCTTTTCAAAAATTGCACTTTGGAGTTAAAATGAAGGCTATGGAAGTGGAAAAAAACCCCAACTAACTCACATATTTAGGCACATGTCCTGCAAGGAAATCCATGGAGGTTGGGGAGGTGGTAAAGGTCAGGAGATCTGCTCTGAGGAGCAAGCGCACAGTCCAGCAGCTGCTTGGCCCGGAGGAGCACGGGCACCTGCCTGGCGCCACGGCGCTGGCACGGAGCGCGGAGCCCTCAGCCCTGCCACCGCTGTCCACGGCTGCTGGCTGTCCTGGGGACCAGGCTCCGCAGGCACAGGGAAGGGTGGGCCTTCCACCACATCCCGACCCCAGCTGCCCAGGCACCCTGCTCTTGTGCTGCACCACGGTGGAGGAGCAGCCTTCACAAGCTGGCTGTGGTTGGGAGTGCTTTGGCTGTGGGCTGTGCAGGGCAGGAGCAGACCTTCTTCACCTCTTGATCAGCTGCAAACAACCACTGAGGGCATTTAACAACTCAACAGGCTCAACAGGTAGGGCAGCATGGTGGCAGAGCAAGTTCCCCTCACACTCCACTACCCACAGTACCCCAGCTGAAGTCTCTGCTTGAATCAGAGTGTGTTAGGTGTGGTAGATGAGTTATGCTTGAAAAGTTTAATGAATTCAGGGGTAGAGCCTCAGCTAGGAGCTAACAGCAATAAATGAGCCTTGGGGCGAGCCAAGCCAACTTTCACTCAAGTGGATAGAGGTACAGTCTTTTGGCTTCAGTGGGAACAGATGAGGTCCCTCTTAGCCAGCCAAGGAGAGATTAATCTAATGATGTAATGGTGCTTGTAACTGCCTGCTCAGCCTTAATGCTGCTCTGACACCGTGAGCATGTATCACAGCACAGGCTGTAATTATGTGACCACATACTACTTGCTCTGTGAGACGCCTGCCCCATTTGAGGCGCAGGATGGGAGGTGAGGGCAGAAGGGTTCCCTCCTGTGACACTGTCCCATATCCCAGAGCACTGTGACATTGTCCCATATCCCAGAGCACTGCTCTACAACAGGCTTCCTGCAGGGTCTTGGGCAAGAAAAGGCTATAGCATGCATGTGGCAGGGACTGAGTTATGGTTTCACCAGCATCATAAGCCTGACTTTTTCTAAACAGAGGAACTTGGATTTTCATTCTTATTGAACTCTGAGTGTAGCTTTGTGCTATGGGTAGTCAACAGCAATAGTGGCTCTAGGTCTAAACTGCCTATGCAGCCTATCCAGGTCCTTGCTGCAGGAGGTTTGAAAATCCTGTGGCTGAGGCATGGAGGCACACCTATCTTCTGGCAAGAACAGACAGCACTGCTGTTGGCAGCAGTACCACTTAAAACCAAAGGGTTTATCTCCCTGATCTGACACCACAAGCTCACTCTGCTTCTGAACATCTTTCCAATCTCACCATCTACTTATTTTAATATGTTCCAGAGGCTCTGCTGGCCTGGATTCCAGCATCCCCATAACTGTTAGCTAAAGGGCTGGCTGAAGATCCTTGTGCCTTCTGACAAATGGAAGTGAATGGAATGAATGGAGAAAAGATATGGAAGGAAATCCTGAAAATGGAAGTGAAAAATGGAAGACAAGAACTTAGTGAGTGAGCTTAGAAGGAAAAAAACATGTGTGACCTTGGTAATGTCAGGAAGCACAAGGAGGGGTGCAAGGGAGAAAGGAGCTGCAAAGAATCTAAAGGGTCATAAGGAAAAAGAACATCCAGAGTAGAAAGAAAGGTCAGGCCATGAGAAAAAACAAGGAGGAAAAACAGAAAGAAAACAAAACAGAGAAAACAAAGAAAATATCTCAGTCTGGAGGTGAAAACAGGAAAGACCATGCAATACAGCACTAACAAGCAAGCCTGTGGATGAGCTTCCCCTGTCCTGCTTCATGTCTAGACCCCAGAGGCTCACCCTTGTGGGACCTTGGCATTGTCCTGCAGGGACTGATCAAGAAGGGACAAGGTGTGATGGCCGCATGGTGCTACAGACAAGCCACTGTCCCTGCTCCTGGTGGGGCTCCCTGGTCTTTCAGCAGCCCCCAATTCAGTGCACTTTCACTGGTGTTTATGTCATGTAGGTACATCAGGCATTGCAACTCAGTCACTTGTTGACTGGGATCTCTCTGTAGGAGACACTGTAAACACACACTGAGGGGCAACATGCTGGCTTGGTGCTGGGACCCCCTGAAACACAAATACTTTGAGATATAAAAAGAACAAATTCAAAACCCCCGAATTTTGTCTCCTGCACGGACGTCTGGGCTACAAAACATGTTACAAGAGCATCCTCCTCTTCAGTGAATCTTCTGTACGCCCAAGTTTTATCTAAAGCAGGGATGGAGCAATCCCACTGATGTCACTGGGCTGATGCCAGTGTAAAACTGGCATGTGTGCCTGGTGAAATAGGTCAGAGCTGGGTACTAGGAGGCACAGCTGCTGAGTTCACTGATAAAAAGGAGCTTCTGCAGCTGAGCCACACTCCTCTCCAGGCATGGCCTGGGGCGGGGGGCTGGCCTGGTTTCCTCTAGCACCCCTCTCCATCCAGGCAAGCAGTTTCCACAAGTCTTTGGCAGAAAAATACCAGTTTTGTTGAGATTCCACATTTCCTGTGGGTAAAAGCAAGATGAAGAACTATGTTCCTGGTGCTGTAAGGACTGCATAAATTCTTTTGGTTTGTTGAATGGAATACAGCAGCTGAGGTAAAAGTTGTGACCACTGATCAGCTGCTTGATTTCACACCCTATTTTTTGTACTGAAGTGCAAGAGATTATTATTCTTCTAATCCCATGTGGGTACTTGACTTCTTACAAAAGCTTTCCATCAGAGATGTGAAATGAAGTGTTGTCCTTGGAGCCATATTAATGCCCAAGCTGGGCCTACTCTGCCATTACACAGAGCGTAATTCTGTGTAGTCACTGTGCTGCTGGAGTCGAGCATATTGCTTTGGGATTTCTGGGGTCATGTAAACTGCTAATAAACAACACATGTCTTTCCTATGGATGGATCCCTTTCCTTCACACAACAGTGCCGGTGCAATCCACCCTGCACCCATCACACCTAATCTTTCTTGGGAAGCAAATATTGAAAGAGAAAAAACCCCAACACACGAACCGTGAAATACGGAAGAAAGAAAAGTGACGTCCAAGGAACTTGGCAGAGCCCGGCGTGCCCCATGTGAGCAACTGGGCAGCTGACTTCCAGCATCCCAGGTGATGTAATGTTGGTTTAAGGGCGTACACGCCTCTGTGTGCTAATGAACAGAGCAGGCTGAGGCAAGTCACTGCACAGGCGGCTCTGGAAGCCGCTAGCGAGAAATGCACCTCGGTGTGTGTGTGTGTGTGTGTGAAGTGGCCACCACACGCTCCCCGTGCCCCTTTGATGCCGGGAAGGAATGCTCTGCTTTCCGAACCAAAGGCACTCGGTTTTGCCTGTGGGCTATGCGGAAATTTGAGAAGGTGGAAGCAAGAAGCAGCTTGTTCTGTCAGGGAGGAAAAGCAGTCTGCAGCTATTTACAGTGCACACTGCAGCTCTTAAACGAGGTGGCCCGAGCGCCTGCAATGGTTAAACCCCATTTAACCATTCTTTCGGCAGGGCTGTTCCTTGCCCTGCTGTGCTGGCCGCTAGCAGCTGGCTTTTGCCCCCATCCTTGCAGCAGGCTGATCCGAGGGGTTCGCACTTGGTGACTCTCGTCTGAGAGCCCCCTGTGGTTTTTTCAGTCTTGCAAGGCACGGTGCTTTCGTTCCAGCGGTCTCTCCGCGGCATGACGAGGGAAGCTGTTTCCTGTTTGTGTGTCTGTGATGGACGTAACAGCAACTTTTACTGCACGTGAGGCATCGGGGGTTTTTGTTCCTTCTTTCTCCAACACTTTCTGGGTAATGTTTTCCGCATTTGATCTCAACCCACAGTCCTTTTCTCAGAAAACTTAAGAGAGTCACCCCAGCTATATTTCCATGGGTGGGCGTTTGTGTTTATACACACACACACGTGTGTGTTAAAAATATCCTGCTTAATTCAGGTACTATTAGAATATTCCATTATCTGACAATAATCTAGTTGAGCCAAGCAGTGTAAAATGGTCTGAACCTTCTCTTTGTATTCTCTCTGGGAGGGGTTTATCACATTCATCCGGCTCCGGCTGGCAGGTTCTGGCGGTCCAAGGGGAGCCAGGCTAAGGAGCTGCGGGATGGAGGGCGCTGCTCCCGGCCCGGGCCCGTGGGAGCGGGCTCGGGGCTGGCTGCCCTCCGGCTGCTGCCGGCACCTGCGGCAGGGGCTGGCCCAGCCCCGGGACACGGAGAGCACGGGCTATCGATTACTGCTCCTGCAGACAAATTTACATATAAAAGCCAACGTGAGAGATAACTAACAGATAAGCCTGCCATTTTCCAGGTGCTGGAAAACCTGACTGCCTTCTTTCTACAAACGCGGCTTTAAGTACTATTCACCTCGGGGTGTGGATGAGTTTATCTTGGTTGGGAATCCAAGGAAATGACTTTTAACCCCTAGCATTGTAATAGGTTGCCCAATGCATCCACATAAACATGATCCACACTTATAGTGTAAGGATCCCTGGGGTTTATTAAATACCAAGGACTTTCGGAAGGCAGCCAGATAGCCTGTTCCTCCCAGCTATATTATTAAGAAAGGCCAAACTCTTGCAATAAAATGCTTTAAAGGTGTTTTGTTTTTATTTTGTTGTGTTGGGTTTTTTTGTTTTGTTTTGTTTTTAACTAGTCTTGAATTATTTTAGCGTGGTCTCTAAGGGATTATTGTTTCATGTCCTTTTTCAGCATTTGAGATCTGAAGAGTCCCATGAAATAGTCTCTGCCGGCAGCAGCCAGTTAACCCTTCTTGTTTCCATCGTTGACCTGCAGCTCTGGAGTGTTTCTTCCCTTCTCAAGCACCAGAACATTGCAGGCAGTAGCAGATTTCAAATACAGTACTGAGCTGAAAAATTATTGTGTACAAATACATATGGCAAGCTCCTGCAAAATTTAAGAATATGAAATCAACAGCAGGCCAGGCAAATTTAATTGAAGTCCACAGAGATTAACTCAAGAAAGCAGTACACCAGAATAAAAAAGAATTACAAGTTTTATGAAGCTACAAAATAGTATATATGACTTACGGTGTGTTAGCAAAGCTAGGGTTGAACCAGTATACAGGGAAAAAAAAAAAAAGAAATCACTTCTGGTTCTCAATAAAGAAAAGATTCTGCAGTTTATTACATGGCTTGTCTGTGTTGGTGCTGCAGGGCTAGAAGAAATAAAAAGTAATAAAATCTGACTTTGTTTCTAATACCAACAGATCCAAAGCTAAATATGCAAAGGCACAGTTCTGTTTTGAAAGATTGTACCATTTTTCCATAGCCTTTTCTCAGAGAAGATAACACACTCAGAATGAGGTGCAGAACTGCTACTGAAAAAAGTTCCCTTTTTGGAATATTCGGGGAGATTTGTGTATTGCTAAGGGAAGTGGGGAAAAGGCTCACGAGTCATGTAAGCCTTCCCCGGGCCATGAACGTGCTGTACCCAGCGTTGTGTGTGCCGTGCTCTGCACGGGATGCGCCATGTCCCAGGGGAGCGCTGGGGCCCAGGAGCCCACATGCCTGCCCTGTCCTCCCACAGGCTGCCAGCTGCCATGGCCACGCTGCCTGCTGCAGGCACTGCATGCCAGGGAAAACGATGTGGGACTGGGATCCTGAGCCACTGGTGGACTGGTGTTCCTTGTGTTTGATCAGGAAACAAAGCTCCTGGGCTTCGGATTCACCCCACCCGGGAGGTTTGTGGGCTTCTGGGAGGTGCTCTCTACAGGAGAAGCCGACTCAGCAGCCATGGCACAGCAGGGCATTCCCGATGGCCAGGCTCCCCCTTCCCTGCCCGCCTGCAGGGACATGGGGCCCATGCCAGCCGCCCTACTGCAGCGCCTGTGAGGCGATACCTGCTCGGTTTGGATAAACCACCGAGCTGCAAAGATTTAAAAACGTACCCAGTTTGGCTAAGCCTTTGTGGATTAGCACAACGGGCTGGAGAATAACCAGAAGTTGCTGCCCGTCATCGTGTCTGGTGCTTCCTGCTGGGGTCAGGAACGCCAGCTGCCCTGCCCTGCTCACAGGAATATCAGCAGTTTCACTTCCACACCCAGCCCACAGCAAAACACCAGTAAGCAGCAACAAAAAGTAACAGTTTAAAAAAAGGAAAAAAAAAAGAGACATAAGCGTTTCATAATTCAGAAAAGATTTACCAGCAGGGGCTACAAGTGAGAGAAAATGGACAGGCTCTGATGGGATTCAGTGTGGAAGGAACCAAAGCCTGATGTTCCTGGGTGTGGTTGGTAATGGTGGAGACCAGGAACATGCCAAGGTTTGGAGGGCACAGGAGGACTGCTCGTGTTTCCTTACAAACCCCTAGAGGGTCCAGCCTGACTCCCCGTGTGGCAGCCCTGCCTCTGGCAGATTTGCAGACCTGTCTGACCTTCCTTGCTGAGCCACAGCCCTGTCTTGCACACTCCTGGGGGTCACAGCTTTGAGCCTGCTGCTGCCACCGTGCCACAAGCCCCATGGAGCCCGGGGCCAGCAGTGTGGCACAGTGGTCAGCAGTGTGGCACAGTGGGCAGTGCCTGCGGGGTGGGCATGGCCTGGGCCATGCACATCCCACAGGGCCACGCTCGGATCTGCCTGTCAAGAGTGACCAACATCTGATGCATGAGTCCCAGCAATGAGAGGAAGCTGGGTGCTCGAGGCAGGGGCAGCCATGGTTTGAAATCACTCTCATCTGTGTATTTCTGCATCAGCCTTGACTGCTGTCAGCCTTTTCCCATCCATACAAACCCTGTACGTACACAAAGTCTTATTAAGAAAGGATTGCTCTGAATGTTGACACATGTTTTGAGGGAGGGAAAGCTTCATTTAGCTGAACTCCTTCATCCACCTCTAGTGCCTCCTCTGCCCAAAAGAAAAGGCTGTTCTCATTCACTTCTTTCACTGCAGTTAATTAGTAAGTCCGAGCTGGCCCGTCCTCTGGAGCTGGTGTTTCTTTAATCTCTCTGTTGCTAGGGCATGCTGACATGCACCAGTGGTACCAGTTCCAGCGTGATGTGGGGGATTGTGGAAAGAAAGGGGAAAGGGCTGATCAAACAAAATCTGATTAAAAAAAAAAAAGAATAGAAGAAAAAAAGAAAAGAGCTCTTTTTGATGAGGCTGAGAAGTTTACAACGAGGGAAAGCACACGGTGAATGATAAGGCCTAAAGGAGCTCATTAAATTGAGGCAAGCTGAGCAGAGTTATCTTATTTCACTCTCTTTCTCCTGACACCCCCATGATGGGGAATTATTTTATTGAATTGGGGGCAGGAAGGATCATTTCTTTGCAAAATGTTTGATAGAAATCAGTGTATAATTGTTTTCCTAGAAGTTTTTTTTTTTAAAAATCAACCCTTTAAACATCTGTAAAGCAAACTGGAGCCTCAACAAAGGGCACTGCTTGAGAGAAGAGTGGGCTCCAAGTGAAAGAGGTTCCACAGCCCATTATTGTTTCCTTCTCTCAGCTCATCCAGCCTTCTGAGAAATAGCAAGATAGAAGTTAAGTAAGACACATGGACCTCAGGGATCTCAGATGTCAAGTATGAATGTAAATGTGAAATGTTTGCCTTGGAAGTAGTTTTGCTTACTTCATTTGATCTGCCTTTACAAAACCAGAGCAAGCATGTGATTGAGAGGATTCATGTATAGAAACAAAGGGCTGCCTAGCTAAACCTCACACAGTGATTTCCTTGGGATCTCTGGGAAGTGCCAGAGGACTGTGGCCTGTGCTGGCTGCCTCAGAAGTAAAGAATCCCACCACAGCATGTCTCAGTGAGTGCAGATAAATTGAAGAGCTACAGAATGTAGGAGGCTGCAGACTAATAGGGAACCTTCCTGTGTCTGTGCTCAGAGAGGAAACCAGGGTAGGGCTTAACCCTTTGCTGGCAACACAGTGGGAGAGTGAAGTGATGGACAGTGCATTCTTTCTTTCCATCTGAAAATTATTCAGATTGCTAACCAGAGCTCCATTTTGAAAGCCTGCATAAATGATGGGCCACAAAACAGAAGTGAGCACTTGCCCCGTGCAGCCTCTTACTCACAGAGTAATGAGATGAGCACTCACTTTCTTGTGGGGACAGAAGGGGTGGTGTCACTGCAGCTGTGCCAGCCAGAACAGCTCTGGGCACTGGGGTGGGGCACCAGTGGCAAAAGGCATTCTTTTGTCTCTGCAAAACTCCACCAGACCTAGCAAAATTTTTTTAGGGATTTTTGATGGTTTTACTTGATCCTTTCTTTCATGAACCCTAAAGCAGGCTTTGGAAAGCCACCTCATAGTTCTTATTAAAAAGCAATCCATTATTGTAAATAAATATTTTAGCCTCCCTCGCCTGGAGGACTTTCTCCCTACCTTAGTAATTCCCCCTGGCCAAGAATTCCACTCCTGCTATGCAGGTGATGACAATGACTGCTCACTTGTACTGCAAGGGATAAAGTTAGCTATTTCCAAAGATAAGAGCAGCCTTTAAATGTGTGAATGTTTTTATTAATCTCTCCTCCTACTTTCAATAGTTTCCCCTCCCCTCCAGCCATAGGAGCACACAGAGAGCCTTGCTGCATTGGAAGGTGCTGGATTTTACACATGGAAGTTCAGCCTTAGTACAGCTTTACTGGCTTAATCTCCTTCAGCTATCAGCCCATCCTTCTGCAGGCTGTTTTAAGAAAACCTTCCCCCCCCCCCCCCCCCCGAGGGATTTCTTCTTAAGAGGAATCAGGTGTTTGGCATCTAGCACATCCCCCACTCTCATTTCCCTATGCTCCAGTGTTCTTCTCTCAATTTTTTTTTCAGTGGAACTGTACCCAAAGGTATGCTGAGACATGGATGGGTGGGATGTCACTGTTATGGCTTACTGTGCTAGGCTGACCCATGTTAACAAACAGGCTGATTTTGCTAATATGGTCTGAATTAGTAAATGCATTCCTCACATAAACACAGGTTTATCTAATGGAACATACTGGTAAGGAGAAACTTTTTAAGGACCTTTCATTAACCCTGGTGTCATATGTGTGTATGGGCACACAAATTTTCATGCTGCTCCTTCATTCACTCTACACATCTCCACTCATTTGGGGTCTCATGCAGAGCAGGCAAATGCAAGTGCAGCAAGGCTTTGTTTGCTCAATGGATTTGTAAAATAGAGATGGAAAGACAGGCCATTGTAGTCTTCTGTCAGTCTCATCCCTTACCCTATAGCACTGTCTGGTTTAATTCACTTGATGCTAACTTTGTACCCGGTGTTAACAGTGGTAACATGTACAGGACAGTGGAAAACTTGTCTGTTGTTTGAGTTACTTAATGCCTACCTTTGTCAGCTTGACAACACCCTTCTCTCCCTTCTTTCCAAGCATGATGTTTTTTAACTTGTTTCTTGACAAGTAGTCTCCAGCAATTCTTTGTAAGAACTGGAATCATTGCTGTCATGCTCTCTTGCATTTTAGATGTGATATATTAAGTGCCTCCACGTATCAAGGTCTTTACACAAGAGTCACACCTGATCTTTGCATATTGACGTGAAGAAGTACCACAAGTCAAAACAAGATTCAATGGCTGAAAGCAGAACAAATTCACACCAGTAAGCACATTAAGGGTGGCTGAACAGGGGATATTGTGCTAATGGTGCAATTTGTCCAGGCTGAGAAGAAGAAGAAGCAATTTTTCTGTCATGGAAAGTTGTCATGATAAGATTGGATAAGAACCCTGTTAGAAGAGGGCAACACAGCCCTTATGGTTTGATCCTTCTAGTGTAAACCTGTAACAAACCATAAATATTGTGCAAGTTTCTGTATACTGCAGTTTATCAGCAGGGTGTTCTGTTACTTGATTTATGGTCTAGGTTGCTCTGGTTTAACAGCAGTTGGTAGCAGAGAACATGTCTCACAGTAGGGTCTGGGTGGTGCCTGGGGTCTGAGGCATAACTAAAACCCATGCAAGGCTGTCTTCTCCTCTCTGGCAACTGGCTGACGCTGCAAAACACACAGGAACCCTAAAAACAAAAGCAGCATAATGGGAAGGAAGGCGACTCACAGTTAGGCAAGGGGCCAGCTTTCTCTGCTTTTTCCTCTGAGTCTCCACTTGTGGAAGTCCCTGTTTGCATGGCCTTACTATCAACCGATGTTTTAGCTGTTCATTTGTGGTGAATCATAACTGAAGGGAGCTGAAGCACTATCTGAAATTTGCTTCCTCTTGGGCAACAGAAGGACCAGCTGAACTCCTTCCCCTTTTGGCTGCTCCGGCTGCTCTTTTGTCAGAGCATCATTATAGCAGTGCAACACCGCTTTATTTACAGAATTGGTGGTACTGCTTCAGCTTCCTTGAGCAGAGACCTTTTGAGTGTCTTTACTGGTGAGAAGAATATGTGACAGTGGAAGGTTAGAGCTTCTGTCCAGGCATGACTTCAGTGGCATTACATTACCAGTGAATTTTTAGTTTTTCATGCGTATGAAAATAAAAACATATTCCCCTCTCCATCAGCCTAGTCTGTTCTGCCTTCAAGCCTGGCAGGCCAGCTGAGGGAAGCCAACAAAAAAAAGTACCCAAATGAGAAAATATGATTTTCTAATGAGCAGCTGGGATGAAACTGAGGAATACTTCTGGCTGTAAACACTTCCAGTATTTGGGACTATGTAAAATTATGATCTGGGTTAAAAAATACTGTTATTTACACTTATCACTTATGCTAAGGCTGAGAAGTTAAACAATATTTGACTAGCAGAGACTGAATGTTCCCAGGTAGAGCTTAACAGTTGGTAAGAGATGGAAACAAAGATCAAGTTTCTGGTCTTTCCTAGACCAAGAAAAGCAGTAGTGACTCCATTAAAACTATTTGCTCAGTAACTAAAAGCACATAATTTTGGAACCTGGGCAACGGAGAAGCTCTGGTTATGTAAAAAGCACCTTGGAGAGAACAGTAACAAGCATCAGCTATCCATAGGAGATATAACAACAGATCCACTCTGAGAAATCATCAGCTCTGCTTTGATCTCAGCCTTGAGGAAATGAGCATGCAGAAGCTGGTCTAGATATATGACAATACAATCACAAAGGTCATGCAGCAAAATGGGAGCCAATTAGCAAGAGACTTTAAATGGCAATTAATTTTCCCATCACTACTTCAGCAGTAAGAGGAAGATCTAGGTGACCAAAAACATGCTGCCTATTGGGGAAGAAAGGCTCCAGACTGTTCCTGGCTAGAGTGCCAGGGTGCTTCATACCCTTTTTGCATTTGTGATCACTTCAGACAAATATTGCAATCAATGTCAATGACAGAGAGGGGTGAGATCACAAAACTATAACAAGGGTTAGATCAAAAGATCCTTCAGATAGTGTTGAAGCTGTTTGGGCCAGATGAATTTCATCCTCGGGTAATTGCTACAGCCAGTTAGTTATTTAACCACAAAAGCTCTAAGTGTAACCTCGCCCAGCTCCTGGGATGTTTTTTACAGAGCCCAGAGATCATACTTGGAAGCCTGGAAAAGCGCAGACGTAGTTCCGGTCTTTAAAAGGGAAAAAAGGAGGAGCCAGGGATTACAGATTGTTCAGTTTGACTTCAATTCCCGGAAAATACTGGAACAAACAATAAAACTTTGGTAAGAACCTAAAACAAAACAAAGAGATGAATAATGGCCAGTATAGATTTGTCAAAAACAAATTGTGCAAAACAGGTCAAATTTCCTTTCATGACAGAATAAAGAACCCTCATTGATAAGGGACAACCAATAGTATTCCTATATTTTGATGGTGGTGAGGATTTGTCACAGGGTAACATGATACTCCAAAGCAAATTTAATTAGAGGAGTCTGTGGTAGAGGAACTGGTCTGGGATGATGGAATGCTGATTGGAAAACTCCATGAAGAGTTATTACCTATACTTTTAACAGAGAAAGATGGATCAAGAAGAGTTGGTGGGAGTCTATACTGTTCAGTCTGATTTAAGGGGATTACAAACAGCTTAGACAATGGAATAGAAAATATTACATTCCTGGCTACAAATCTAGAAGGGTACTATGGGTAATCTGAAATACAAGGCTACAATTAAAAAATATTTAGACAAATAGCCTTAAAAATAGGATTCATTTCAGTAAGGAGAGTTCTCAGTTTCTATGCTTGGGCATCACCAGGAATAATCAATTCTATTTATATAGGGCAGTGAATTTTTGAGTAAGTAGCAACAGTGCATAAAAAGATCTGAGAGATGTTCCAGGTCACAATCCAAATATGAGTTAATTGCTAATGTAAAAAGGACAAGTGCTTTACTAGGATTTGTGCTTAGAGATTAACTCCTCAAATAATCATTCTACTCAGTTGTCTGTGAGCAATTGGAGTGTAATGTCCAGCTTTGGGTGCTGTGCTCAAGACAAGGTCCAGAGGACAACTGGGGGATGATCAGAGGTCTTGCAAAACAGAGCTAGGAGGACGAATGAACAAATTGACTTAAGTCTAGAGAAGACTGGGGCAGGATAGGGTTACTGCTGTCAAATACGTGAAAGCTGGCTGGGAAGAAAAGGGGAATAAATTGTTCGCCATATAGATGATGGATAGGACAAGTAATGAGCTTAAACTACAGAAAAGGAGATTGGGGTTGGATGTTAGAAGATGGCAAGCAGTAAGGGTAATTACACACAGACATATCTGAGGAGGGTGTGGAATCACCATCCTGCTTTTAGAAAGAGGTTAGACAGGCACTTGCCAAGTGTGACATAAGTATAATGATCCTGCCCTGGGACACGAGTCTGGACTGAGTGATTTTCTGAGATTCCTCCCAGCCGTATGAATCTTATTCTCTCCTGGCTGCTGGAGGAAGCAAGGCTGATGTTGTGCAGCATTGCAAGTGCTCCATGCTTGTGGTTTGCAGTGATCTCATTTGTGAGTGAGAACCAAGAGCAGGAGATATGTGTACTCCTTTCTGGTTCAGAGAAAAACTGCTGCAGTGACAGGTGAAGTCACCAAAGACTCAGATGTCCTTGGATTGTGAGAATATAGTCCTATATGTTTGATCTCTCATTTAAATGTCTCTGGTTCCCACAGGTGATGATATGTGACACTAACCTTGATTGATCAGTACAAAAACAATCTGTAAAGCTGAAACTTTGTCACTCTGACTGTTCCTAGGACTGCATGCTATTGCAGCCTCCTGTGGAGCCAACCAGAGTAGCCTGGCCTTTATATAATTCAGGACTCCTGCTTCTGTTTTGGTTGGAACCAGAGGCCAGTTCATCCTGCAGCCCTGGCAGCAGTGACACAGGCTGACACTTGGAGCCCTAAAGCTTCCACAGTGTCAGATGCTGGGGAACAGAAATATGAGAAACTGGTTTTTTATCTGGAGTCCCTGCAGGCCATTAGGGACAGAGCTTGCTAAAGATTATTTTATGCAAGCACTTACAGAAGTTTGTGTTTCTCTAGGAACTCCATGGAAGATAAATGGAAAAGGATACAAGCAGGAAGGACAGAAATATTCTTTTTTTTTTTTTTTTCCAGTTTCCAAAGATAATACAAACACTAGTATATAAATAGCCAAAAAAAAAAAAAAAAGGAAAAAAAAGAAAAAAAAAAAAGAAAAGAAAAAAAAGGCTTATTTTAAAGAGGTGGTTAACCCAAAGTCCCTTGAAAAAAATAGCAGAGGGAAAACACTGAAGTCCTTTAACTCTGTGTCATAATTTATAGCAGGTTTCCAATTGTGAAATCTCTCAGAGATGTGGGACACATGTTATGGTGAGGAAGATAAAACAGACAACGGGATGGGAAATGCAGAGAAGATGAAATGACGCAGTGTTGTAATCCTTATGAGAAATCTCTATATGGCTTTCCAAAATACTGTGCTGGTGAGCAATTAGGAAATAGATGAGCTGCATAAACAGAGCCACTAGAGGTCTGTAATTGTTCCCATGCAGTTTCCACAGAAACTGTCAGTGTCAAGGGCAACTTTGGGAGGGGACTATTCTGCCCACCATCTTCTAAATGGTCCTTTTAATAATCTGTCCAGACCTATTTGTGTAAGAAATGGACAAAAATGGAGGTTTTCCAGTGCTCTTTCCGGTTCCTATGGCAGTAGATCAAAGGCAATAACAATACAGATTTAATTAATTCGGGAGAAGGAATTCCCACTTGCAGCGGTCTTAACCCAGCAGTGGAGGAAAGCTGTCAATCATAAGGGCAAAGGTGCTGAAACTGGCATGGATTTGTGGTTTGTTTTGGTTTGGTTTGGTTTTTCTTTCACACTAAGCAGTTCAGGGAGAGAGTGAAGCAGTAAATGTCACCTGAGCTTCAGCAAAAGTAGGGGTTCACATATAATCAGTTTATGTTTAACATGTATATAAACATATAACAATTTATAACTGTGCCTGAACCGTCCATCTACAGGACATGGACAATAGCTGGGCCTGTCAAAAGAAACCTCTCTGAGGGAATTGTATTTCCTTGTCCAGGTCAAGTCTGGGGAACATCCCTATCAGCCTCACTCCAAATGCCTGACTCCAAATCTGCACACCAAAGAGCAGCAGCATTCTTAAAGGCAGCAAAACCTGACAAACAAACAGCTGGGGAGGAACTCATCTCCACCTTCCAGCTTGGTCTAAGTCATAGGACCAGAAGGGATTCAATTATTAGAAAGAACCGAGAATTACTGACTTAGCCAAAGAGGAGTGAAGGCAAAAATCCTTGCACAGAGCTAAGATCAAAAAAATGAAGACAGGCCTTTTGGGATGCTGAGCAGGGAGCTGGCCACCAGGGCACTTGGGCTTTCTAGAATGCCTTAAAGATCAGAAGGAAAGATGAGAGAGGAAGTTTGTTGATTTCACTTGAGCTAGAAATTACCACGATAGTAATCTGATGCAAATTTACAATGGGAGATTTTAAGGAGGCCAGCAGAGAATGGAAAAGTAGAAGAATGACTACTTTCCCATCAAAAATATATTGTCTGAGTGAGAATAATATATGAGAAAGGACCACACAGGAAGAAAAATATTGTAGAATTACACTGATGTTAAATGAATTAATTTGTTTGAATAATATCTTCAAAAATACATTTTTTTCTTAAACAGAGGTTCTAAAATAAACTTTCACTCATACCTGTGACAAAGCTCCTGTTGCCTTCTCCTTTAAACAACTGCAGAATATCAAAGGTGAAGTCAGTTCAAGAATCTGTTATCCCTTTGCCCTGTGTGCTCTCACTTTCCTTTCCATATGCAGCTCATCTAACCTGGCCTGAGTTTCTTTCTGAACATGAGGGAAGTGAACCACATGACCCTTTGTGTGATTTCTGAAGCACTGGCACAGCACCTGCTGCAGCTGATTTTAGACAAAACAGGTTGAACCCTGTGGCCAGTGTGTAGTTTGGTGCAAGGTGCCAAATACTTCAAGGGTTGAATCTGCCTACCTAAAATTGCAATGAGGACATTTTAGCCTTGGGCAAAACAGGGATAGTGGCTTATACCCAACTAGGACAATCTAGTGATTTGTCTACCACTCTGTCAAACAGGCATTAATTAGAAAAATCAGATAAAGACTGACTTAGATCCAATGGCTTGGTCTGCTGAAGATACCTTAACACTTTTTGCAGAAGTCCTCTGCAAAAATTATTTAGAAATTGTTTCCTACCTGCAGCCTGCTTCATCTTTGAACTCCAGATGACATCATCCCAATGGCACAAAACTTTAGGGCTCTGACATACAAGAAAGGATCTTTACATTACAACATCTTACAGCCAGTCTTGTGGGTTTACCTGGAATCCTGCATGTGATTCCCAGCACTACACACAGTAAACATTTTTACTACACAGAGACCTCTGTGTGTCCATTCATTCAGACCCACCATCTGTGCCCACACTGGGGCTCTCCCCAACCCGTGTGTGTGTGTGTGTGTGTGTGGTTCTCATCATGTGTGTTTTCACTGAAAGAGTAAAGTGAGGAAGGATGGGCTTTTCCATTTCTAGGAAGGCACTGAGCCATCATTTTGTACATGAATCTGGAAAAAGGAAGTGCTCCCATTTGGAGGAGAATTTAGGTGCTGAGAAGAGAATGACCTCTTCATGCTGGCACAATTTAATTTATCTTTTTACTGGATATTGCCCCATTAAACTACTTGCAGCATGGCCAAGGTTAGGTTATATAGGGCCTAATTGCACTCTGTTATGAAACTTGGTAGAAAAACCCTTCACACTTCTGGACTTTTTTTTTTTTTTTCAGGTTTGTCAGTTATCATATGTCCTTATGTTACCTTGGGAGGTAAATTTTTCAAGGTCTTTTGCAGAGTTCAGTCCCTTTGGTAAAACATTAGAAGAGTTTTCTCACACCCAAGGGGGTTAGACCCCAGACAGAAGTGGTCAGTCTGCTCTTCCATTAAGCACTCCCTTGTGCTGCAGGGGTTGGCAGAAGACTTGTCAGAGATCATAACAGAGTCACTGGGTCACACAGAGCCAGTGTGCTTGAGAGGACAGCACTAAAGCTGCCATCAGGCAGGACCCATATGCTATAACAAAGGGAAATGGGGCAAGTCTCAGCCTCAAGGCATTTCCAGAAGGAGGTGAGGTGATGCCTGCTGGTGGCATTGCTTTTGATATAGGAGGTCTTAAAATTACTTATTTTGCAAGTGTAATTTTTGATATTTTATGGCCAACAGATTCTTTTGGCATAGAGGAGCTTCATCATTGCACTTTATATGTTATTAAAATTTGCCACTACAGATCTAGGGAGAGTCCTTGGGCTATTTGCTTTATAGCTGGAGTTTGGAGCCAAAATACTTACTGTAACCTGAGATTTAAAGGTTTTGCATGTTATTAAGAAAGCAAGCTGCAGCCTGCCCTCTTCCCCATCCTTTCTTCAGGGTGTCTAAAGCACTGCAAATACGACACATGCACACTGCCTTTTAGCTGACTTCACAAAAAAGTATCTACAATAGTGTAATTTTTATGTCAGTAACACATGTGAAAAGAATGTGTGAAGTCCATGAAAGTATGTAAAGACTCATGCTAGTTCTGTGTTTAATGATAGTGAGATATGAGGCTGCTGTATCACACTGAGGTGTGCGAAGTTCTGGCTCTCTGAGCCAGCCTTTAAGAAGAAGGCTGAAAAGCATTTGCCTCCTCTGTGCCATTTGTGTTGTCAGGAATGTGCTAAAACCAAATCCCTGTATACTGGTAGTGAGGACTGGAAAAGGCCCAGTCTCCACATGAGTAAGATGAAGGCATTCTGCTTTTTGTGATCCCTGATAACGAGGAAGTCTGTCTGGATGGCTTGGATTTTTCTCAGGGACATAATTGGGAAGAGCCAGCTGATACCTACATGTAAACTTCCATGTTTGTTAAAACATTGGGAATTCTTTCAATTTCCCTTAAATTTGAATTTTCGGGGGAGGAAAATAATAAAAAGGTCCTGATATTATTTTATTTTTAATGCGTAAGTGCAGTGTTTCAAGAAGTATTTTTCCCTGTAAGATAGTGATTAACTCTCAGGTAGAGAGTGCTTCAGCTTAGAATTCTTTTCTTGAAATCAGTGCTTTTCCTCTGCCCTTACCATCCTCCTTTGCAACCCCAGAAAATGAAGGCTGGTACATTCCTGAAGGCTGCTCCAAAATAAATATCCAGCAATTGCCAACTTCTGCCTCAGCTGCATTAATGAACCCCTTTAAACCACCAATGCAATGCAGTAGCTGCTATTCACAATGATATCCAGCCACATTCTGGGCTCCAGATAAGGGGTTGGCTGTGAAGCGGGCAAGTTTCCAAAGCTGGGATGGCATTCCTGTTACCACTTTCCATGCCAGCTGTCTCAAGGAGCTGTTACAAGAGGTGCTAGTCAGATGCTTGAGAACACTTGGTCACTCCTTCCCCTGCCATGCTCTGGACTTTGCTCCCGGGGAGGAAAATGCTGTTAACTCATCCCGGTGCTTCCTGTTTTCTTGGCCGATTCTCCTGTAGCTTGCTCTGCTGATTCTCAGGTCCCAGTGCACTGGGATTATGGCTGTGTACAAAATAAAGGTGGAGAAATGAGTGGCTGCATCACAAAAGCGTATGACTGGACATTTTGTTTTGCAAGGCTGGTGAGACAATATGAATCATACTGTTCCTCCCACACAGAAATCCCCTTCTGCTATAGTTATGCCTTGCATACCTAACAGCTTAGTAACTGGCATAAAGAAACTTTTCTGCAAAGTTGGGGAAAACCGTTTCTCCCAAGTGGCCAAATGCCACCCTCCTCAGCTTTGGTCTGATACTGACATCTCAGATATTGACACTGTGATAATCATTATGAGAAGTGCCAGTGGAAAATGATTGGATGCAAAAAGTGCAATCACCTCTCCCTTAGACAGCCAAGAATAACTGGAATGTCCTTTAATATTTTGGTTACTCCACATGCTTACATGTGAGCCTTGCTGGGAGAAGAGCAGCAGCATAACAAAAGTAGAAGAGCTTGTGGGATTATTCAAACCCCCCTGCTGCTCCTTATGGGCTTGTTCCTTCAGAGGGGCTCAGCACAGCTCTACTGTGGCCCCTTGCCTGACATTCACATCTATCTTTTCAAGTGAGTGAAGGCTTTCTGAAGCAGCCCAGGCGCTGGGAGGCTTAGAGTCCTCAAGTCCCCAGAGTGGGTTCAAGGCCTGCAAAACGAGCACCATTTTGTTTATTGCCTGGTGGAGGCTTTCCAGAGCCCACATGCCATTGGTCACACGTGAAACTCTGGATAGGTCATCACTTTGGGCAGGGAATGGGACAGTGGAACTGAGAAGTCAGTGGTGTCAGATGGCTGGGCAGCCAGGAGCTGCCAGCCACTTTGTCCTTGACTCATGCATGTGTTACAATGTGCAGCAGAAAATTCAGGTGCTGATCAACAGTGCAATATGGGATAAAGAAGGAAATTCTGGCAACATATGGGAGAGATTTAGGCTGTGAAGAGGTGGGAAGTCCTGTCTCAGGAAGATGTCTTGTATGCAAGCTACTGCAATGGTAACTGTCACCCTTTGTCTTGTGTGTCTGGGAATACAGGGACTGTGAGTCCTGTAGTTCAAGTTTACAAGTTTAAAACATTGAATTCAATGCATTTTCATAGGGCAAGTCTTGCCCAGCAACTTCCAGGATGGTTTCACTGGGCCCATAGCACTCATGAAGAACAGAGGAGTATTTCCAGCAGCTCCTTGAAGGCAGGTAAAGCAGCAGGGTTGGTGTGGCCACAGCCTCAGGTACTGAACATGCTGGGACCACATGGGGATGGGTGGGAAGTGTGGCTGGTGGGGATGCTGGACATGTCTGTCCAGACTGTGAATTTTCTTTCCCTGACCCCTGTACCTGCTCTGCTCAGCCATTGCCATCCTGGCTCGCTGTCCCTGAGCCGCAGGCCCCGCTGGCAGCCCCCATCCCGCCCTGATGGTGCCCGCCTCCCTGGTGCCCAGCACTCCCAGCAGCACGGCCCAGCTGCGCCGTTTGTTTTGGAGGCCCAGGCAATTCCCTCCGCCCTCACGCCCCTCTGTTTACAGTATCGCAGCCGCCTCCGCCTGCGATAGCGCGGTGGCCGCCAGGTGACCCTGGCTTAGTGTAAATATTTTGCTTTCACTGGAAGGAAATGTGACATACATTTGGGGTGGAAGTTATCCAGAGGCTGTGGCCTCGGGAGCTGAACTGCTGGGAAGCCCCTGCCACAGTGCTCTCAAGGTACCAGCACTATCAAACACATTAGGACACGGGGACTGTGCACCAGCAAAGCGCCAAAGATTTGCTTCTCGGTGACACGGCAAGGGCAGCCGGGGGTCAGCGAGGAGCGAGGGTGCCCATGGTGCCCAGGCACAGCACAGTAAGGGACAGCATGGCCCGTCTGCCCTGGCACACCTCCCCCTGCACAGCTGAGCCCTGGTGTGAAAGAAGGTCACGGCAGAGAGACATGAGCAGAGGCGCTTTCCAAACATCCATGTGAGTTTGGAGCAAAAATGCTGTTAAAAAAAAAAAAAGAAAAAAAAAGAGTACATGATGATTTGTGTTTCTTAAACCATGTAAGCAGCCATGGGTAATGTGGCAGGTCCCAGTCTCCTTCTAATGGGAATTGTTCTGCACTGAGGACAGTCTGGTTGAAGGCCTGGATGGGTTTTAAAAGCTGTCTCCAGCTGAGGGGTGTTTGCTGTTGGTGACATTTGTGATTGCCTGCCTCAACCTGTCTGTAGATATGCTTAAAAAGGAATAGTAATACAATGCTTAAAGGCATATTGTACCAAGTAGCTAGTGTCACATTTTACATCTGATAAATATTAATTAATGGTATTTCAAAGTACAAAAGGTGCTGGGAACTCATGCATTGGCTGGAGAGAAATGGATCTCCCATATTTAACCGTGAGCTTGCTGAATTTGCCTTGGCATAGCTGGTTACCCTGGAGTGATGTCTGCTTGTTTGGCATCCCTCCCTGTCATACCGAGGTGCTGACTTCCCACAGGACAGCCCAGCAGCCTCCCCAAGGAATCAAAGAGCCAGATTATCCAGAATGGGCAAGCTGTGCCAAGTCAAGGGTTTGGTTTTGGTAAGTATCCAGAAATTAAGGCTCTAACTTGTTGAGGTTTCAGGCCTTGCCTAAGCCCTGTCCTTATCAACTGCTGTGAGCTTAATTACTCACCTTTGTTTCTCCAGACAGTCAAATGTGTTATGGAGAAAATGCATGTGTGTTCGATTCACTTGTGAAAGGCTTGACAGTAGATAATTTAAAATCAAATTACAGTCTGCCATTAAAACAAACCCAGAAAGTTCCATTTCACAGGACAATGCTCCTCATGCACTAAAATAAAAGCTGATACAACTGCATGGTAATGCTCAGCCGGATCACAAAACTGTAGGGAGGTTAATTGACTTTTTAGGAAGATCCCCAGTGAATATTAAACAGACCCTGACATTCCAAGCCCCCCTGCCTGAGATCAGCACTTCACTGCCCAATACGTGCAGAGATATTTAAACAGCTCTTGCAGCAAACACTGACACCATCGTACTGAATCCTGCCTGGGAGACCTTAGAAATGAGTCATAGATGGGAATTATCCTGTTCCTTAGAACACGCTGCCAGTGTGCTTAGCTGAACAGCAGTGGAGAAAGAAGGAAATGAAACAAAAATTTTCGGAATTGGAAATTTTCATTGCATAATTTCATAATTAGAAATGAACACATACATATACACACGTGTAGGTATGCATACAACTACGTATACATGCAGGCCAAAGAAAGCACTAGGAAGCTGTTGCAACCAAAGCATGTGCCACACAATCCTAAGTAGAACGTTCTGTTCATAGTAGAACATAATGTAGCTCATAGAAGCTCAAGGATGAAGCAATAAAAGTTGTGTACTAGCCAGTTCAAGGTTACACAAAAACATTAAGCTCCCTCTTGTTTAGAAGACACTGAAATGTGATACATGAACAAAAAAAGAAGTAATGTCTTTAAATCTTAAAAAAGAATAGCTGTTTTACTCTGTAGGGATCTATAGGATCCTCCACTCTGAGGAAGAAAAAAGACCTTTTTCCATCTAGAAGGAGGGATTCATTTAAGTTGAAGCAGTATACATGTGGTATTCCTCATGTGGTAAATTACGTGTAGGCTGGCAAATCTTTGGGCCACTCACCATCTGTGTTTAACATTCAGAGCTGTGCTGTGGCACTGAGCACCGGGGCTGTGGGACATCATGGGGGCCACACCTTAGTGCGGGTCAGGCTGCACTTACATCTCTATATTCAGACTTAGAACTGAAAATCATGCCAAAGCTCTTGCCTCAGGACTTCAGTTGACCTGCTAGCTCTTTGAAATCACCACCAGCAGCAGGTTAGCCACCACCAGCACCCTGCAAGGCATTTCTGGGCTTGTGTGAAGCAGGAGAGTTATGGAGAGGGACTTTCGGCTGCCACAGCCCTCGGGTGTGCTGTGCTATGTAGTGCACATGCTGTGAGCTGCTGCTTCTCCTGAGAGCAGCCAGAAGGAAGGGGTTCTGGCATCACAAGGTTGAGAGACAATCCATGCAAGGCCAGCAAGATGCCAGTCCATGAACTCACTGCCACTATGGATATGAAATGCTGGGAAAGGGCAAAGGAGCTCCCAGCCATGACAGGGAGGCTCAGTTCCCTGCCTGGACGATGACAGACCAGTCTCCCATCACAGACTCTGTTTAACAACAGATTAACTGAATTCTTTTGAGCTTTTCTTGTGCTGAAAGGACGTTGCCCAAAGCAGCTGAAAAGACAGCCCACGTATCCAATACTAGCAGCTCTTTTTGATCCGCTTTTTCTTTGACATTGCCTGGGGCACCCTCCCCCCACAGCCCTGCAATGTAAATTCACCTTTTAATGCAGTTGGGTTGGATTTGTGAGGAGTGTAAAGTGCCAGCCACCTAAAAGGCCAGTCAGAAGAATTGCCATCTAAAAGACCAGCTGGCAGAGAAGTGATTTAACCTGACAAAAAAAAGGTGTTGAGACTAGTTTGATTATTTTTGGGGTGGAGGATGAGGGCAGGTGGTTGTGTTGGCACAAAGAAAGAGCTCTGGACCCAGCAGAAACAGCTCATTCAGCCAAGCACCAAAACTTGTGCCAGCTCTAGATAAACTCTGCTACTCCTTTTGCAGTTTTTATCCAGACTTGTCTCAGTCAGCACCAGGAACTGCCAACGGGTGCATCTCATCAATAAAAACAGGCTAGAAGAGACTTGTGGTATGTTTCCTGTGAGTTTGCCTTGAACCAGGACGTATCTTGCACCCAGAGCTCCACTTAGCTGTGGCAGTTCCACAAGCTGGGTTGGTATTTACACCATCCTGTGTGGAAACTGAGGCAGCCATCAGCCTGAGCAGCAGGAGGAAACCTCTCCCCTGTTCACAAGTGCTCATTTCTGGGGTTTTGACTCATTACAGAGGGTGCAGTGGGGTGTGTGGGGAATGTGCTGTCCTGCCAATTGCAGCTCTGGATGCAGCTTTCAGGGGTCAGCCCATCGCTATGTAAACATCTGTGATGAAGCACATGGTTCATTTTCCAAGCACAAAGCTATCCCATAAAGAGATGTATATTTCAAGAAGAGAAGAAAAGAGAAGATACATGTGGCATGTGTTTCTGAACTAGAAAACATGAAAATTATGCCCAGCAATAAATCACAGTTGAGAGGGAGCTGGGAGGGCTCTGTCCTTTCAATCTCTGTGTCTATCAACAGAAGAGGTGCTTGAAAATTGCACCCATCATTTTCTTTTGCAGAGTAATAAACAAATATGTTTTAGCCTGTCGCCTGCAGGGAAATGGTTTTGTAATGGAAGGAGCACTCTGAACTAAATCAACAAACAAGAGAATGGCTGTGTTTGTTTTTCCATGTACTGGAGGTGAGGGCTCAACCATGCTGGAGTTTCTTTCACATCCTCTCTTGACACAGGGCAGAGGACAGGCACAGACACATGCAGAGCTGCACATCTACGTGGAGGCAGCATTGGAACAACAAAACTTTTGGTCTCTATCTTCCCCCCATGCATGTGCCATGCCCTTCCTGTCAGTGGAGTGGGAAACGTGGGTCTCTCAACATGCCTGATGCTGTCCCTCTGGCTATATTTTCATGAATGTTTTAAGCCAGCACTTGTCACTGACATGGGAGCTGCCTGAGTTCTCACTGCCCCTGACTACTTGCTTCCTCCCCTCAGCTCTTGTGCAATCATACTGAAGTGCATCGGTGAGTGCAGCTGGACCACAACCAACCGAGGATACAAAAAGGATGCATTTTTAAAGTCCTGTGCTTCCCCACTCCAGTTCACTCTCTTGCACTGGGAGTGAACCTCGTGTGCCTCTTTTGGCAGTGGTGCTGACTTATTGGGAGAGACATTCATGGCCCTTTGGCCTGGGGCAGGAGATGACCTGGGTGGGGAGGGCCCTGCTGGCCCCAGGGCATTTCTGCCTGCCGGTGTGGGTGGCAGGAGAAAGCAGCAAGTAAACAGAATTAATCAACCAGAAGCTTCCATACTGGTGGAAGTATCTAGTTCACATGCATACATATATTTACGGAAATGCACTTTACTGCAACCAATTTCACATGAGGCAGGTATTTTTGCTTATTGATTATGAATCCAGAGCCACCTGTGCAGTCTTTTCCATGCTACATATGCTTTGTTGGTACTTGTGCCCAGCACAGGTTCAGGCTAAGCATTAAGTTGGGAAAAGAGAGTTACCTAGCCAGACAGAGGCATTTTTGCCTCCTTTAAGTTGCATTTCAAAGGCAAACAATTATTTGGAAATATCTTGTGTGCTTAATCAATGTACAGGAATAATTTCCAAAGGCAGCAGTGAGTGTATGCTTTAATCCTGTCTCAGACACAGCATTCCCTTTATTCTTCTATTCCCAGCATTTGAACTGTTAGCTCAAAGGCAGGTCTACAGCTGGAATGAATAGCTTAAGATAGCCCTCTCCATGTCTAGGCCACTGGATGCCCATAGGGGCTTATGTTTTTAATGTATATCCCCATCGTCCCTCTTTTCTCCAAGGAGCAGAAGGAGAGAGGTATTTCTGTGTGCTTCAGTGTGTCTTGTGTGTGCCAGGCCAGGAGCCCTGTGCCTGTACAAGTGCTTGTGAGCACACGCAGATATAGATGTGCCCATGCAGACCCAGATGTGCCCAGGCAGACCCACATTACTAGTCACGTTTACATCTGTCTATATGCATGCCTATTCTGCCATGCAATCAACATATACACAAGTCTGTTGAAACAAGCCAATTTTTTTCCTCTCCTGAATTGCCAAATGCTGGAAGCCGCAGGCTAGCTATTGTGGTTACCCTGATTCCCAGGTTTCTCCTGCAGCTGGCAAGTAAGAGGCACTGCGAGTTTCCTAACAACTGGGATGAAGTTTTGTGTAAATCACCTTCTAGGCGTTAGACTTTTCCCAGCAAAAGAGGGGGGTGGGTGTTTGGAGGAGGGAGAATTGCTCTCTTTGATGTGGGGATTAGTTCACATGTCAGCATTATCCCCTTTTTTTTAATATGCTGTGATTTATAGAAGGGCGGCTATGAGAGATAGCCAAGGGGACACCCCACGTGGGACTGACAGACACCACCTCCCAGAAAATACCTACAACTAAAGCAGCTGGCATCAACAGAAAGACTCCAACTGCAAAAAAATGAAAGCATTGTAAAAAAGTCTTGTTTTGCCTAACAAATGCTTTTTAAAAATTAGGATGTGCTTTACTGCTTATTAAGCAGAAAATGGTTTTTCCCAGCAGCAGAGGGGGAATCTTTCTGCACATCCACAATAAAGAAATTATAAATACTTTTTTCCTATTAAAAAAAAGGGTTGGTTTTGTATTTTCCCCTTAGAACACACATCACTAGTGAGACTGAGCATGGTTTCAAAAATTATTATGCTAGCTTGAAATATGTTTAGCAATGGGACTGTTCCAGTCAGAGTTTCCACATTCTCCTGCATGAATATTTTATCAGTGCTTTAGGAAAACTTCACTTTTTGGTCAAAAGTTATATGGTTGTTCTGCAATCCAATCTTATCTCTATTAGTGTTGAAGGAAACTTTCCTGATGTTTTTCATGGGAACTGGATAAGGCTCTGACTTATTAGGCTAGAAGCCATATTCAGAGTAAGCTTTGCTTAGCATATCTGAATTGTTTGGGCTTACTGCTTTGTGAAGCGTATGACTGAGGGGCTGACAAAGGAGACAGTGACAGATACAGTAAGAGATTTAACTAATTTTTATAGTTTGTATCAGTATTTTTTCAAATTTCTCTCTGTTTTGACCCTTTTCAGTTCCTCGTCTTTTTATTTTTCCAGTTCTCTTTGAATGAAACTTTGAGACATTCTAGTAAAGCAAACTTCTATTTGGTAATTAAAAACACAGTTTAATTTCTAGACAGATCAGCTCTTTGAGCTGATTCCCTGAGTGGCTGCTCTTATGTTGAAGACAGTGGGGGAGACAAGGCTGCAGCAGCCCAGACTTTAAAGTGAGCTGCTGTAAAACTCTACCCTAAATAAGCAGTTTTATCATGTTTTTACCACAGAGATACCATGGGGTCTTCCTTGGGTGTTTCTTTAAGTCCTCTCCCACCCAGACACCCAAAGCCCTGCATCCATCCTTGATGCTTGGTCTCCTTCCAGCAGAGCAGAGGCAGCTCAGCGACTGCCTGGGTACCTTACCTTGAGGGACACACAAAAGCCAAACCACTTCTTTGCTGCAGTGTTTCCAATGGTCTCCTGCAATTCCCCCCACTATTCTTTTAAGCATAAAGAGGTTATTGTGTCACCCCCCAGCAACCCATGGCTGCCACTGACAACCAAAGTGTGACGCACGACGGGACGTGCCCCACACAAGCAGGCTTTGTACCCGGGGTGGTGCAGTAAAGTGGCCACGTTCAAGTGTGGCCTCACAGTGTGACTTCTCCCACCCCAGCTGGGGCTGCTCCATGTGCTCTGACCCAAATGCTAATCGAACTACTTAAACTGCACAGACAAAAGCTCCTCTGGCATCTCCCCATGCTGCAGCACGCTCACAGACCCGCCTGGCTCTGCAGAGCAGCGTGGAGAGAGGGGCAGCTTTGGCTCTCAGGTGCCTGTGCATGCCCCACCTTGGCTTGCTACTCCTCTTTTGTGCCACTGTGAAGTGACTGTAACCACAATCCTTCTCAGAAACGTGCACAGAATAACGTGTTATGTGCACAGGCACCCTCTGCTCACCAACAGGTAACAGCAGAGTAATTCAGAGGGATGCTTCCTTTCACCCCAGCCCAGTGTGGGGTTGGGGATGGTAAGGTGTGGAGAGAGGAGGGTGACTTGGTGGACTGGAAATGATAACTGTTTCCACAGCCTGGGAAACACACTGCATATGTTTCTGGCAAACAAGGGTATTTAAGAGACATGGCACATGCTGCGCTACTTATTCTTCTTCACAAATGGCCCACTGGAGCCAAAAATCAAAACCATTTCCTGCTTATTTGTTCAAATTGTCAAAATATTTGACTGAATGAATGTCAAGCACTATCCTGAAGACAATACTTCATAGAAGGAAAGACAATTTGGAGATCGCTGTGTTCCCCTATTTCACCGCACTTTCCAGAAATGGAAAATCCTCCTTGCTGGTCTCCTGGCTGTTGTGTGGCAGGGTGGACAATGCCAGCTGACTACAGCCACAGACATCACTGACTTACACTTTTTTCTACACACCTTACCATCTGGGTGCTCAGACCTGTCTCCATTGTCACCGGTAGCTTGAATCTCTCCCAAAGGAACAAATAAGTTTTTCCTTTAAGTAAAGAGACAGCACTGGCTGATTAAACCCCAGTACTTATGCATGTATTTTGTTAATGCTTTTGAGTGAGAAAAGTAATTCCTATATTATTCAGGCGTGCTCTCATCTGGGAGAAGCAAGATTTCTCAACTCCTGTTTGGATTGAGTTGGGAATACAAATTTAAGCAAAGTTTGTTATATGCCATATATACTAAGAAGTTAGACAAACCTTTTCAGTAGCTATGTTTGAGTGTAACTGAGACTAGAACTCAGATTTTATGATTTTGATGGCTTACAGTTAAGAATGAAACAATGTAATATAACATAAAAAAGTAATCAAACAGCCAGTCAGCCAAGGAGGACAGGCTTACACTTTTGAATACACTACAGTTTTGAAAATTATGAGAAAAGCAGAGAATTTGAAAAACACTGTCAGTTTGGGGGCTTTTTTTTTTTTTTAAAGATATGTTGATAATGATAGAGCTTAAATCAGAACAATGTGAACAGACTGCAACTTAAAACTTTAAACTTTACCTGGTCTTTTCATTTGAACCCACAAAAATGTAAGTATAGACTGGAATTCATAACAAGCTGGACCCTTCCCCTTAAAAAAAAAAAAGAAAATAAAAAGAAGAACAAAAACTGAAATCAAATGCTCAGTTTGATTATCCAACTGTTTGGCACAAAGGTGCAATTGGCTTGTCTTTCTGTGGTCCGAATGAAACCCAGAGGAACATTAGGCCCTGACTGCTAGACACAGCTCCCATGCTTCCAAAAGCTGAGCATGAATCATACACTGCCATGTGTGAAATCCTACATGAAAACATCAGGTGGAGGACAAGAACTCTTCCTGCAGGAGATACCTGCCCTCCCTCACGAAACGCTGATAGCAGGAAACGACTGTAGCTGCTGATACATCAGAAACAGCCCTTGAATATTTCTGCCTGTCATCCAGATTTAGTAAAAGATCACTTCCATTTGAGATTCTCCAAAAGCATGTGTTTTTTCTGATATGTCATATATAAGGGTGACACAAAAGTAAATATGTTACCACTTTCACAAGCTGTGTGATGAACTAAATACCTGCATCATCTAGAATTTAGTAAAGGAAGAGCTGTATTTTCTTTTTGACTCCCTAGTAACAGACAAATTGTCAATGTCCAGCGAAGGCTAAAATTCTATTGGGCCATAGCTGTGTGCCTTGTATGCAGGCTTTGAGAAGTGATTTCCATACCTGCTGAAGAAATTAACCATTAGTGCAGCAGCTGGGACAGAGCAAGTGAGGCAACCACAATGTGCCTTTGGTTGGAAAGCAGCTTCAGCTCTAAATGGCAGCCTCTTCCGACACTGACCTGCTTCCCCTGCTTGCATTCACAGCTCGGGAGAGAGCTCAGAGTGTGGAAATGCTGCAGCTAAACAGCCACCTTCTTAGCACCCTGCTCAGTGCAAAGCTTCCCTGGCACCTGATTAAGAAAACACTGCAAGGGATTCACAGGAACAGGGGCTGGGGTCAGGAGAAAGCATTAAACCTTCACATGTAACTTTTCATGTGACCGGGCTGGCGGGCCAGTGACTGTGGGCTCCATTGGCAGGGAGTGGCTTGTGGAGGCCTGGGAATTATTATATAGGATTGGAAGAGAATGCCAGCAATGCACACAGAGCCTGGGGGGAGGATGAAAGGCAAACGCCACGCAATGAATGAATTCAGAAATACGCATGCAATTTCTGAATGAATTCTTTCCCCTTGCTGAACCTGCACACCAGTTTCTGCAGCCACCAGTGAAAGCCTCACATCCCACGGTTGAGAAGAGCCATCCCTTTGGCTCTCCCAGCCCACCTGCTGCTGCATGGGCCACCTATGCTGTCAGCAGCAGGAAGAGCACGGTGCTGGTGTGCCACCGAGGGTCCTTGCCAGGACACCAGTGAGCCCCGTAAATGCAGCTGCCCTCAGGAGGAAAGCGGGGTGTGGCTCCTCTGAACACGGCAGCTCCCACTGGTGGTGGCACTGCTGTGGGTGAAACCCATAGCTGAGGGCAAGGGGAGAAGAATTCAGTGTTGCTGCTTCAGCAGTCTGAACCAAGCAGTGGCAGAACAGCCCACTGAGGGCAGAGCTCAGCTGGTGACACCTCCATTGTCACCATGGTGGGTGGGGGCCCACCTGTCTTGCGGCTGGCCTTCCCAGGTGGCTGCAGTCAGATGGGGTGTGCAGGCATGGGCTTTGAAAACACACTTAGGAACAGTAACTTGCTGCTTCCCAACAGTGTATAATTTTGGAAAGATGGGAGGAGGGTCATCTAGAAATGGTGTCCCTGAAGCTCCTCAGTTGGCATAGTAGAACCATCTTTTATTATCCTTTGGGGCTACAGCTGAAAACAAAAAATGCTTTCATTTCACTTTGGCAGCAGCTCTGGTTGTGTGTGCTCTGGCTGCTTCCTTAATTACAGTGGTTGTTGACAACTTCTGATAGAGACCCTCTCTTTGAGCAGTCCCCCCACTCCCCCACTCTTTTTGCAGTCTGAACACATAACAAACTGGGACAACGTTCTGTAAAAATAAGCCCACTGTAACTCAGTGATTCCCATGCCACAGTTATGCTCTCTTCTGTCCTCTCAGTTTGTGCTGCTGCTGTTTATTTCCTCTTTCTGGCTATAAGACGTTTTATTTATTAGTGCTGGATTTCCTGTTGCCTGCAGCTGCCCGTTCTTTACTCTCCCCAGTGCATTTTGCCACGAGAGGCTGGCTGGAGGTTTGTTGTCCCACTGACTGAGGTACTCTCATCAAGTTTGGTTGGTGGTTGTATTAAACAACACTTGACAGGGGGGGCTTCCATGGCAGCCTGGGCATACAAACCATCCCCCTCCTCAAGTAAACCAAAGGCTGGCATGGTAAGTCCTCAGAGGCAGAGGAGGGGTCCCTTTTTCATGACTTACTGATGCAGAGATTATGCTTTTTCAGATGGCAGGAACACTTTGTTTTGCTTGCACACACTGCACCACACAGGGAAAGTCAGGTCTTTGAGTGGACACGTCTGCAGGCCTGACTGACAAGGGATTAGAGATTTGCAATTATTTATATTTCAGACTGTGGGCCACATTATGGTAGAAACATCATGCAGACTTTACACATGTGAGGTTCATGAGTGACTCTGCTGATCTTTTGTGGACATGCTTGTAGTAAACAGAAAAATTGCTTTTACCAAAAGTGAGATCATGAAGTGGAAAAAAATGTTTTGCTGCATTGAACATGACTTCCCTCCTGGAAGGAAGAAGGCAGCAAAAGCTCTTCATGTTCAGTGTATTACCAGCAATGCTAATTGGAAAAGCTCACTCATCAACACTGGGGAGAAGTGCTTCCATCTAAATTCTCTGTTGTCCAATAGCTATCTGGTATGATTTCAAATGACAGAAAATAAGGTTGAAGCAGCATCTAATGGTAATAGTCTCTTTTTTGTGTTTTGTGTGTAAGGTGCTGCCCTAATTTTATCATCTTTCTTTCTGTTTGGAAGGGATTTGACCTGAAAACTGAATAACGAGAGTTAGGGGTGAAGTGAACCCCAAGGCATGGAGGTGTGTTTTACAGTGGTGCAGCCATGGTCCTATCAGGATGTGATCTTTTCAGCTATTGTTCCTGGTGGGCAGTTGCTGGCAGACAAGCTCTGCAGGTGCAGCACCATTTAGACACTTCTTCCTTTGTGTCAGATGTTCGAGAGCTGCCCATGACCACTAAATAGGGAACAGTCCTCTGATATCTTCCAGGTAAAATGGAAATGGGAGATCCTGAGCATTTGAATTATGAAAGATCCCAGTGTGTAACCTGCAAGCCAGTGTTTTAACCCCAGTGTTCTGGCCAAATTCCAGCTCTGCTAATTACATCCTGCCTATGTGAAAATTCCCCTGCATTTGTACAGTGCTTTCTTCCTCGCTTGTTTTCAGCAGCTGTGTGGAGTTGCCAGGTGCGGCGAGGCGCTTGCCATGTTCCACCTCAGGCCTGGCTGCCTTTCAGCAGGGAATGAAATGAGCACTGTGCACAGCATTTGCACTGAGTCCAGATCCTCTGCAGGGAAGGGTGCTAGAGAAGCAGCCTACACAAGGACCAGTGCTGGAGCCTTGTCACAAAAGGCAACAGCGTTAAGAGGCCAAAGGTTCTAGTGCTGGGGTACGTCGTAAGGTCACAGGAGAGACAGGAGGACTGATTTTCCTCCCACAGTGTCTCTCATCTACAAGGACTGGAATAGCTGGTACATACTGATCTGCTTTTGGTAGCTGACTGACTTAAGGTTTGTTTGCACAGTATGAGAAGATCTCAGTCCTGCTTACACTGGTCACTGTCAATATAAATCCAGCTTTGCATGTCTGGTTATTTATCAGTGTGAACGAGGCAAGCTAAGAGGAAAATAATTTAAGAGCTTTAAATCTGTAGATTTGTTTCCTTTTCTTCCACTTTATCTCATGCACGTTGCTTTTTGCTTGGCCCTGTTAGGAACAACTCTCTTCAACTAACCATTAATCCCTCTGGTAAAAATCTCACTCATACTGCTGGAGAAGAACTGGCTGATGGATTATCCCTCTCTTCTGAGGAGGTGAAAGAGATGGCTGCGGCTGTAGTTACAGGATGCTAATAATAAGAAGCAGTAAGAAATGCAGGTCACATACAGAAGGATAATGAAATTACATCTATTCAATACAGGAGTGACTTATTGGCTCATCTGTCCAATTTTCTTGTCAGCCAAGCTCTCTTGTTAATGATGATTTTTACCACAGTTCTGCCTGAATATTATGTGGAAGTACATACAAGCATGTTTGAGGTTGCTCCCAACAGAACACCAACTCCACTGGCAGCAATGGAGGCAGAGCATGCTCAAGGCAGATAGAGCAGTGACTTGATCTTTTTTTCCCCACCTCACATCCCTCTTTGATCTTTTCAACATCTTAATTCCATGGGACAGCAGTCGTGAGCAAGGGGGAAAACCCAAGGTTGTCTCAAGGTGTGATGCCAACATGTTTCCACTATATCTTAGGAAGGAAATACAGCAAGTCTTGGAAAGGGAGGGAATGTGTGTTGTTTTTGGTGTAAGAAAGCTGGGACTCAAAGACACAAGTTCTGTTACCACGCTGCCCCTGTGATCTCAGCAAAGCACAACTATTTTAGTCTCATTAGCCCTCTCTTTAAACTGTACTTGCTTCATGGGGATGAGAAGAAGGGGATTAAGCTTTAATTCATTAATGTTTGTAAAACATTTTGAAACTTGATGGAAATTTCCCAGGTAATGCAAAGAGTATTGAAAAGCTTATCTCCCTCTCCAACTGCAAATGGCTCTGCAATATGACAGAAATGAGTGAAAACTGCTTGCATTCTGGTGTTTATAATAATGAAATCCTCTAGCTTCCCCTCTCAATCCTTCCATGTTTTTCTTTTTTAATAGGGAGAGACAGCAATGAGAAATTTTAGTCTAAACAGAGTGCAGTTGCTCCCTGGAGACTTGAATGCATCTCAGTGGAATTTTCCCTGCCTTCAGTCTATTGTACTTCTTAAAGGTCCTGGAACCAGGCATGTGACTGTAAGAGCAAAAAACACTTCTCTGTCTGAGTGCTCTACCAAATATTTACAAGATACTCAGATAAAATGGCTACAAGCAAGTTCAGCAGGGTTTGAGTGGCTGTAGTGCAGCACTGTCAAGAAGAAAATCTAAATCTTAGCTAAAACAGAATTAAAAATACATGTTACAAAGGTCTCCTCAAAGCACAAAACTAGTAACACTGAAGCTGGAAAATTGCTCTTCCCCAGGGTGAAATGTATTACTTTTAGAAGTAGCTTATTGAAATGCAGTAGCTTCCTCATTGTGATGGAAACTTCCTTGTTACAGAGAGTCCAAAGCTGTGTGAGCAGGTATGCAAGCAGATAGATGGCCTCTCCAAGCCATCCTGCCTGGTGGCTGGGAGTGATGCAACATCAGGTTCCACATCTCTGGCACTGCCAGCCTTAATGGTGTGCAGTACTTTTTAGTAGGGGCCACATGCTCCCAGGAATTCTCTCGTCACCCCCAGACTGCCCAGCAAAGAGCAGATGGCAACCTGCCTGCCTGGCTGCCCGAGGTGGCCTCACTGCAGCTCATTTCCTTGCTGGCTTACCTACAGCCACTTCGGCAGTACTTCAGACCTCTCATATTTCTGTACAGGTTACTCTGCTTCTCAAGAGGGTGCTCAGGGAGGCTTTCCCTCTGATGGCAGAGGACAGAGCCAGCCTCTCAGGCCAATGGTGACTTCAGTGGCAGCTGGCACTAACTGAACCCATGGCTTTCCTGTAGGCTTGAGAGCTGGGAACAGATCCTGATCACAGCACTGCCAGCGATGCTTTTAGTGGCCTTGAGCAAGTCATACATTCTCTAAGTTTGTAAGGTGAGTAAACAGTTCTGTGGTTTGCAGTCATGTTGTGAGTACTTCAAAAGTGCTTTGAAGACAGAGAAAGCTGAGCAGCTGTAATACACATCGATCTTCCCACTGTTTAGATTGCTACCTGTTCTCCTAACACTCTGAACAGTCAGAGCCCAGCTATTTGTAACTCTTACATCATCTCTGATGATTTCCAAGTGAGTTACAGGAGTATTTACTGTACTATTGCTTTGTAATCAAGCCACCGAATGGGCTTATCATTCTCTTAAAAACAAATAAGTGAACATTTCACTGTGTTTTGGGCTGTGGACACTCCTGTGCTTGGCCTTTGGTTCCTCCAAATTGATGAGGTGGTGAGGTGAATTCGGAAGGCACATGTGGCCTATGCTTCTTCAGCATGTTGTTCAGAGGCTTTTGTTATTATGTCACTTAAATTAACCTAAACAAAATACAGGTTTTTCACAATTCAGAGTTAAGTATGGCCCCACATATACAAAGAACAGCACTTGGTTTTAAAGTTAGTCTTTGAAGAGACGAAAGAAGAAGAATGTTCAATCTCTGCTTCACCAGATTTTTGAAAACCAATGTAATCATTCATTCAAGTCTTTGGGGATGTTTCATTTGTTCTTTCTATAGATTTGATGTATTTCTTGAAGTCTCACTAGTAGTGCTGGGTAAAGCAGCATCATGTGAAGTATCTTTCAAGGCAGTGTTCCTCACTCGTATGGGTTGCAGGGCAGGATTGGTTCCTTCCCAAACTAAATTAGTTTGATCCTTTTGGTCTGAAACACAAAATAAAGACAAGACACCTTAATCACAATATTTCTGCATGAGATTGCAAAGATCTGCTGAAAATAGTTTGACATGCATGTAATTATCCTCTTTTTAATGCCTGTCTGGTTGTCCTTCTAGTTACCAGTGTCCAAGCTCTCCTCATTCTGACTGGCAAACTTTCTGATCTGCTCTAGAGCCAAACTTTAGACTAGTCAAGGCCCCTTTACCATTCTTTGCCAGAGCTCTCCAAAAGCAAGCATGTATTGCTGAGAATACTGTACTTGCTAGGGTACTTTGCACCACCTTAGTTTTCCAATAAAACTGATTTTTGGTAGCCAGTACCTGAACAGAGAATGGGATGTGCAAGAAGATGGACATTCTCTACCACAGCTCATGTTCGACAGCTCAAACACATTTTCTAGAGTTAAACAGAGCACAGCTTATAGCAATATATTTTCTAACTAATAACAAATTGCCTTGGATTCAGAGAGAATATTATGGCTCCACTTTACATGTTTTATTAATACCTAGGATGAGATCAGAGCCTGCTCCCAATCACTGTAATCTGCTCCTCTTCTAGTCTTAGACCTCTGTCAATGACAGACTGTAAAGTGCTTTGGGATGAAGCTCTCTACGTAAATAAAGGGTATTATATGACTATGATTAGACACTTTATGTAGAAAACAGACTGTTGTTTGTGAGAGGAAATATTTAAAACCAAAATGAAAGCCTTCCTGAGCAACCTGCAAGGTGACAAACACAAACTGAAGAAACACACAGTTACAGGACCAAAATATCCAAGGTACTAAGCATCAGTCAGATCATGTCATGCCCTCAGGTTTGCTGCTATTAACTGTGTTGCAAGGCATCTCGGGCCTATTCAAATATGTATTTCTTTTCCAGTCTCTGCAGCAGACCCACTGAGACAAACAACTCCATCAAAGCACACAGAGCCCTGAGGTGCCTGAAGGACTCTGCAGAATAGCCAGCTCATACCTGGGCTGAGTCCTACTGTGCTGTACCAAAGCTTTAAAGAAAGTCAATAAACCTGAAAGGAGGAAAGTAAAAGGCAGGATATTTCACAGAAACAAGCCATAATTAACAGAGGTGATATCCTCTACATAGAGGATATGTAGAAGAAACACAAGGTTTATTACACAGGTTGTCAAAGTAAGCTGTGTCTCAGTTTTCCTCTTGCTCTTTAGCCCTGTTTGTTAACTACATGAAAAAGCAAAGAGTTGCTCATATAGCTGTCCTGGTATAACCATACTGACAATGATGATAACTCTCATCTCCCATATTCCTCAAGGGAAATATTCTACACTGACAAAAGCACCTCTAAGACTGCTTAAAACAGCTTTGGTATTTACTGCAAGGCACCTACAGCATTACCCAGCTGTACTTAATGTTAGTATAGAGCTGGCTTGACAACCCAAAAAAAGTACAGGAAGTCCTTCTGTGCATTTACTGGGAGAGAATAAGTGAAGTTGTCTATACTCCATCGAGCTTTGGGAGAGGGCTGACAGGAAATGTATCTGAGAACTTATTTCAATAAAAAGGTAGGAAAGAGTAAGCAAGCAATTCTTTCCAAAGACGCAGCTCACAGTGAGCCTCTGAGAAGTCTAGCTTATCATCCTATTAAAACAAACAAACAAACAAGCAAACAAACAAACAAACACACACAAATCCCTAAGTCCCACTGTCTAAGCAAGGGAACAGAAAATACCACCTGTCTTCAAGAAGGATCCAGGCATTCCATAGTCATTATATAGTAGGCTTATGAACATTGTCATTCTAACAAAAAATGGTTTTGTAGTGTCATATTAGCCAACCACACGTTTGAGCTTTAGATAGCCCATGTGCATTTTTGATGTGCTGTCTCTTTTTGCTTACTCATTTGTTTCTGTTAAACCATGATGTTTAAAACAAATCACAGGAATCTTGGAAGTCTGTTTAACACCACTGCCTTTTGAACAGCATCACTCAGGAATTCCAGGCCAAATGAATCTCAGGTTTTGTAAAGTAGATGACCATAGTTTTTAACTACAATGACACCAAATTATAAATCCACATTATGAAACACAACACAGGGTTTTTTCCACACTGTTTTTCTAGAATAACTGCTGGTTACTAACAGGTACTAAACAGTTCCCATTGATTTTGTGTGGAATAGCAATCCCCAGTTGTATCTGCACCTGAAGCTTAGATTTCTTCATAGGCTCTGATTTGATCTTTTGTTATCTTCTCCCAGAGATTCAACTTTGAGAACTGGCCTGATTATATCAGCCAGGACATGATTATATAAGCAAGGACATGTAACCCTTTCATGGGCCTAGAAGCCACTGCAAAGTTATTTGTACTGAATGTATGCAAATCAGCTTCAGTTTGAGGTAGTCTGGGAGAAGTCTGGGGGATTCCCTGCTTTATGTAATCATTGTTGCTTCTTAGCTTCCTCTATTCACATAGCCAGGAGACATAGGCCTGGCACTGCTTGGTAGTTTCTCAAACTCAGTTTGAAAGTGAACATAATGTGCCCAGCGACCTACAGCAGTCCTGTGGCTTTCAGCAAATCCTCAGATGCTGCTGCAATGACATCTGGAATGAAGGAGGCCTGAAGCAGTAGGGGAATAATGTTACAGACGTCATTTGCTGGCATGCTGGCATACTTTGACAATGGTCAGCAGCCAGGAGGTTCTGTGTGCTGTCCCTCAGCTCTAACTCTGGCCTACCCAGAGCCCTGGTTTCTCAGTTCTCAATCCACACAGAGTGATGCACCTCATGTGTGGTGAGCACTGTCAGTTCAGGGCGTGGGGCACTTACGAGGCCCCTGCACACCAGAGTGCAAGCACACACAACTGGCTGCCCTCACCTCGCCAGGTGGAGGTGAGGAACAACACTCACCTTCCATCTGCTCAGGTGTCTCCAGTCCCACCAAAGATATTCACTGAAATGACAGGCTGGACAGGTAGAAGCTTCAAGGCAAGTAAGAGAAAGCCTCTATCTTTTAGCAGCCCACAGAGAGTTCTGACACCCAGGTAAGCCTGCTCAGGGCTCTGCTGAGTGTCACTCACCACAACGTGTATCATGCTGTACACATTGTGGTGTTATGATTCCAAATGGGAAGATTTATAATTCAGCAACTATTCAGATTCTGAGAAGCTCACTTACTGAAAACCACTAAGCTAAGGGAAATACGACAGGTGAAGTAAGCACGGTGGCACTGAGAAGGAAGGAAATCTCCCTGCAGTGTGCTGATAAGAGTGTGCTTGATATATACAGTGTTCAATCTGCACAATCTGCAACTGGGAAAACACAGGCTAGATGAAGGAAATTCAGCTCGGGGGCCCTAGGGACTGAATTAGTCTGTTAAAATGCTTTGTTGGTTTTATTTATCACTACTTAATTAGGATGCTTGACCAACACACTGGAAAGATAGTAACTGTTAAATATTCAACAAGCTGACCTTTCAGTTACAATATTGCAATGCTGAATAAAGTTCATGGAAAGTTTGTCCTTCCTAGGTACTCCAACAAAGCCAAAGGGAACTAGACTGGGCCAAAAAAATAAAAAAGTAAGAAAAAAGTAGGGCAGTACTGTGGAGACCTGCTTAAAAATCCAAGTCTTGCTATGGGCTCATTGAATGATCTCAGACAAGTTGTTTCCTGCCCTGTGCTTCAATTTTTCCCATCTGTAAAAAGAGTACAACAATGTTGATCTTCCTTGTAAATCACTGAGATGAATGGCTAAAAAAGCAGTAATATATTATTAATTACTTATTATTTCTGAGGAAGAAAAACCAAAGAGAAGAAGTCATCAATCTTTCAGGGTTTTCTCAATCCTCATAAAAAAATAAAAAAGCACAACAGAATGTGAATTTCACACAACAGAAACTTTTGGCAAATTACCTCTAAGAAGAAATAGTGGGTACATAATTAAAAGAAAGTTTAAAGTGGGCAGACACTCAGGAAAAAGCTCCAGATGGTGAAACGAGTTAGGCTGCAGAGCAGGCTCCCACAGGAAGCGATGAAACCCCCATTGTTTGAGACATGTGAAACTGAACTCCTCAAAGCGCTGGTATATACAATACAAGGAATATTCTACACTGTCTCAAAGTGCAGTGGCACTGTGATGCCCTGAGAGAACTGCAACTTCCATTTCTTCAGTTTTAAGAGAGAAATTACTCTCTCTGACTATGGAGAGCTGTAGACTCCTTTATCAATATAGTATCTGAGGAACATCTGCTGGGGAGTAACTACACTGTGTTTTTGCAGAAGATGGATTCATCAGCCCTTAACAGATCTTTCACATTCCTGATTCTGATGTCTGAACTTTGTATGTTGAAGAGGGGAAAGAAAGCCCCCCCATTCTCTGGGAATTACAGTGTGTATCCTACTATTTATTTCCATTATTACAATCTAAAGAGAAACTGGGTGGCTTGATTTTTACAGGCAGTGGTTTGAAGAAGAAATACCATTATTTTAATGGAAACCAAATGAGCAATCATTACATAAATGGTATTATGAGACATGGAACTAATGCTGAAATGTTAAATGCTTGGGTGAAACTCATCAAGATGGGAACTGACAGCAGCATGCTGGAACATTAGGGTTTCTCCACACTCAAGGTACTACTGCAAACATTCCCAGTGCTGTTAATGCTAGTTCAGCTCCTCTGGAGGTAGTTCTGGAGGGCATCTGACTGCCTCTGCTGTTACTGGCTCAAATCTTAAGACCATCTCTGAAATGCAAATTCAGAGCTTTGGGCCAGTTTTATTGATAGAACTTGGTTAACTGGTTGGAACAAGAGCTAGAAAGGTAGAGCAAGAAAACTTTTTAAAAGGAGCTGGAATTAGAGTTTTAATACTTTCATTTCCTCTTGGTCTCATACCTGCTGGAACACAAAAACATGCTGTGAATTGATTCAGTTGGCAGATGAGCACTAGTGATCCTATTGTACTCTATTCACTTGGGCAGGACAGCCATGGAGTGCTCCTGATCCTTTCTCAGCTCCTAGGGCAGGAGAGCTGGTGCCAGGAGCAGCAGGATGTGCAACCCAGCATGCTTTGCCTGCTGCCTCTACCAAGGAGGGTTGGCACTGCCTGCACTTCCCCCGCCCTGTTCCTTGTCAGAGACTCAGCAATTTCCTCAGGAATGAATCACGAACAAAAAACCAAACAACAGCTATTTAAGAAGGTTTCACGTCCCTCTGGAACCGTCCTGAGCAGTATCATATTCCTGACAGTTTATTCTTCAAGAATTTAGTCATCTAAGGTTACACTGACTCATGTGATGAACCTTCTGCCCATTTCCTGGAAAGAGTCTTGCATGGTCCTCTACACCTCTTGCTGTTTTCCTTAAGGGTCTCAGTTCCCACTTCATTTGCATATAGTTCAGCTTTCCTCCAATTTTGGGGTGGAGGAAGAAGGCAAAAATATCTTGAGTACACCCAAATTTACAGTGTAACCAGAAAGCCGTGTGGTGAAAGAAAGATTTGGAAAACAAAGATGGACACTAGACCAGAGACTCTCTTTTGGAACAGTTGCCTCTTGGGCTGAAATCTGGTTAGAAGAAAAGGAGCTGCTCTATAAAGTGCTGTGTGGTCCAATATGATCATGAATTTACCAGGGCCCTGTAAAATGAAAATGAGAAAGATTTGAGGGCTCTCTCAGATCATTGCTTGGGTAGGTGTGACTCACCCTGGGCAAATGCCACTGACAACAAGCACCCTGACACAAAATATTGAATGAATTGTGCTGGATGGGAACCAAAGTAACCTTTTTATATACTTGGGTCAATCTGAAAGAGACTTCTGCGCAGAAAACAACTGCTTCCTTTCCCAGATGGAAGTTCAAAAGCTGCTCACAAATCAGCAAACTCTGATCTAAGTGGGGTTGTGCTATGCCCACAGCAGACATCTGCCTGGACACCAGCGATGCCCAGACCATCCCTTATAACCCACACAGAAGTGAGACTGCTGCATGTTTATATTACAGCTAAAGCAGGGAGTGGGGCTTTAGTGTTCTTGTTAAAATATCCAGAAACATGTGAGAGTGTGAGAGCATCAAATTAATTTCCAAAGTGTGACACAGCTCAGCAGCAGTGCCGGTGCACATGATAGATCAACTCCTTCTACACCTAAGTTGTCAGAGAAAGCATCCTGACTAACACTGACTTGCAGCAGAGATAGTTAAGGAATTTGCAGATCTGTCTGACAGGACCAACATGTCCAGTGTTCTTACAGGATGATTTCAGTGCTCAGTTATACCAGTGTAACTGGCATGTATACTGGTGTGTGTATGTATATGTATGTACACTCACACATATACATATACACACACGCACACACACACACACACATCAGTACATATACACTGACATGCATCAGAAGCCTGTTCCTTCTAAAGGGATATAGTGCCAGGCCAAAGCTGGCCTGACATTCTTCTTTTTTTAAAAAAAGTAAACTTCTACAAGTCCTGATTCCAACAGAAATGTTTCCATGATTTATTTTAAGAAGAGAACATTCCCCTGCAGTGCTCACCACAACCCAAACATTGCAGCACTGTGCAAGAGCATGAGAATCAGAAAGGAAACTTAAGAATCTATTTTCACTGCTTCAGAAGGGAAATAAAAAGAGTAAACAAACAGAAAAAGCAGTGAAAAATAAATTTGATTTTAGTGGTGGCTGCTAGCTGCAATATAGCTAAGGAGAGTAGACTTGAAGTATGCAGGCATTTCTATTGATTTCTGCAAGATATGATTAAGTGTGTGATGGGCACTTGTGGGAGCCATCTACACTGTAAGAAAGAGATTTCTTTTTCTTTGGTTCACTCTTCCTTCTCCTGACACCTTCCCTTTCACATCTGAGAAACTGAACAGTAGACTAGAAGAAATTGCCTCACTGTTTTCAAATCTAGAAAATAATTCAAAGCATGGGCAAGCTATGCAGAGAACAAATTCCTCATTGGTGGGAGAGCACTTAGATCTTGAAAATAATGGGAAGAGTCCTTCCTCTAAATATCTGGAGCCCTCTATTGTACAGAAGGAGGCACCAGCCCTCAGTGCTACTGTGTGTTTCTTTGACCAAATCTGCAAAAACCAGCAAGCATTAGAAGGAAAAGAAGGGGCATATGTTAAGAGAAAGAGCTAATGAGCAAGCACAAGCTCCTGACATAACTACTGGCTGCAAGCACACACACATGCAGACATGCACACACAGCACACAGTGCCTCAATCTGAAAGATCTGTGTACTGAAGACAGAGAAAAAAAGTGAGTGAAGCCTGCTCGAAAGGAAACATAAAGACTGATCTTGTGGCAGATTAGTGATTTCACCAGAAAGTTTTTGGAAGCCGTAAACAGGAAATGGTTAAGTAAAAGCAGGTGGAGCATGCTGATTGCAGGAACAATGCAGGAAATTGCTGAGTGTCTGAATGGATGCAAAAAACCTGCTCTTTTGCTCAGACCTTGGCAGTCACTGTAGGCCCACTCCACCTTCTCCTGGTCCTCCCTCTCTACCTTTATCTTCCCAAGCTACAGCCTCAAAGTCTGCATATACCTTTTGCTTGAGTAGTCTGCTCTCCTTGAAATTTGGAACCAGTTCAGGAGAGTTGGGAGGTTCTGCTTGGAAGGCAAGAAACAAGTTTTGGGTCTGAGGAGCCAGAACAGCATCTCTGGCTACTGCCCCGGGTGCCAAATTCCCAAGTGCATTTAATAGAATAGTCAGTCAGAGAAGCATTACTCCTATGGCCCCTTCCATTCAAGGGGGCTCCTGAAGCCCTAAGCTGTAGGGATCATTCTCCATCTCCACTGACTCACAGTCCCTTCTGGGAGAGAGCACTGCAGCTGTTTAATAGCTCACAGCAACAGCACACAAGCAGATGGAAAAGAAAGTGAAATGTGCAAGAGGCATTTTTTCCACTTTCCTTCTAACCTTTCCCCTCTCCTCCTCATCCACAGACATTTGTGCCAATTCCAGACTGCTCCAGATGTGTCACCAGTCTGCAGAGGCTTGGCTCTGGAGATAGGGGTCTGCTTGCCAATGTGCAGCCTTCCCAGTGCTTTCAGACCCAAGGGTCAAGTTCCTGCTGCCACACTCTCATCCCTGGCTGTGCTGCCAGATGTGTTGCAGGATGAAGGGCAGACATGCTGGTAAGGAACAATTCTGCTTTCTTCTAGATGAGTATGGTGTTGGTATAAAATTGCTTAACATAAACAAGACACTCTTGCCCTCAAAGTATGCTAAAAGTCACATTAGTGCTGTGAGAAAATTTAAGAAGTACATGAATTAGTTGGAATAATTTTGACCTTGTCTACATTTTAAGTATTGAATGGTAAAGCTCTGTTGGCAAATTCTCTCTCTTCTTAGAGAGAGAGAATTCTATCCCTTAGATATTTCTCCTCCTCTCCTACACATACATGAAAAAAAAATCTGTTTCTTCTTATATTCTGAGCAAAGAATGGCAAATGAGCAACCATGGACTTACAACTGCACAAACAAAAAGACTTCTCTGGCAGAGAAATCTTGCAAGGAAATCCTGCTCTTTTTTGACATTGTTTTTTTGGCAAAATTTACCAGGTGTTACTGGGAGTTCAAACTTTTACTGCCTTTTCTGTATCTTTTAAAACAGAGAGTTACTGTATACAACCTAACACTTTTTAAGTTCAAACTCTTAAATCCTAGTCTAGACAGGACCTTTGGGAGTAAGGTTTAAACTCACCCTGAGCAATCTCCCATATCCCACACTTCTGCCCAGGCCATACCTTCCTGGGAATGTCCTGAGAACAGCTGTGATCAGAGAGCAGCACTTTATACTGCTGTCCCCATGGGAGGAAAGAGGTGGCACTGCCAAGAAAAGGTTGGTATGACACCTTCTGCAAGTGCCACCACACTTGTCTAAGATGCCATGGGACATACGTGGACGAGAGGATGTGTACTATCAGCTTCAGGTGGATGGCAGGCCAACTTCAGGTAGATAAACCTTGGCACTGACTTCCAGGTAAAAACAGTCTGTGATTCATACAAATCTAAGAAATTGAGAGAAAATAATTGGAATGGGCTGAACACAAATAAACAGGTGCCTCTTTCCTGCTCCTTTCACAGTTTCAGCTTTCCTGCACCCTTACTCAATTTTTTTTTTTTGCACTTAAGTTGTTGAGAAAAACAGCAGGAATGAGGTTCCTGGTATAATTACAGTTTGCTGAGAAAATCACAGCCCACAGCATTGATTCCTTTAGTGCTAGAGACAGATGTTGCTGAAGTCTAATCACAGGCTTCCCACTACCCAGGCCCTGAGTCCAATCTGTCATCAGCTGAGAGGCCGCTGGCTCCCGCCATGCGTGTGAACCCAAGCTGCTCAGCTCGAGCCTCTCCCCTCATCCAGAGCCAGGCAGTGCCAGAAGGAGGGTATGTTTCCATTCATTCCTTGCCTTCAGTTACAGTGATACCACAACTTCAATGTGCTGCTTATCTCTCCTCCAGGCCTACTATCAAAGCTTTGCTGGAAAGGGCTCAAGTGGTTGTTTTCAACTTACAGTGTGTAGTGACTGCAGTTCAAAAATACCATTTGAGATAAGTTGAAGGAGAGGCTTAGTAAGAATGGCCTGTGGCTAATTTGTCCTTCCAAAAAGTATGGTATTTTCTGCCTCATAAGAGGACAAGGCTGTACTCAGTGATGGGTCACATTACCTCCAGATGTTAATAACAAGACCCAAAAGTGGATGAGTGCTGATGAGTACAGAAATATGAGGAAGAGAGCAAAGCAGAAGTGGGCATATTGAAAAAGGCCAGGAAAGAGCACACATGCAGGAGGGGACTGAACAAATCTCTCCAATGCGTTACATGCAGATGACATTGCCAGTAAATGTTTTGTATCTGACATTCAAAGAGCATTGGGCCACTAAGAGCACCAGACCACAAATTTGAACGTCTCTGTCCTGGTGAAAGAATCTCGAAAATGAACAGACCCCATCAGTTCAGAAGGGCCCCTGTGTAGGCAAAAATCACCATGGTACTGGTACATTAACGTCTTTAGATTGGATTCTGGTCATGGAAGGAAACTGGCTGAAGGAGTCTATTTCAAAGGCCCATTGCTGCAGCATACAGAACCAGTGTGAACTGGGAAAGTCCTTAAACTGGTAAGGACTTTCAGCATCTGTAAAGTTAACAAGTGCCCTGAAGTAACAGGGGAGATAGTAGGTGGGGAGGCGTAGGTTAAACAGCTGTGTTTTGCATAAGGAGCTCTTAAGCGAGGCATAGGGGAACTGAGTCAGTCATCATTTCTGGTCAGAGCCAAAAGCATATTAAATGAGCTGACTTTCTGAAACAGCCTGTGGCCAACTCCGTTTCTTTGTGTTTAGCTTTTTCTGAATCTGCACACGGTAGCTGGGCACACACTATAATAATACTCACCAGACCTCTGCAGTAAAGATGTGCAGGGCAGCATTGCAGCCACTGACAGATCAAGGGAAACCAAGTGTAGCATGATGTGTCAGAGAGGGGGAAGAAGTGACTCATACGGGAAGAAAAACAAAGCAAAGATGAACATAGACCATAAGAGAAGTGGCAGACTGTTGGCTGTAAATCAGTTTTCTTGCACTCAGAAGGGTGGGTATTACAGTGAGAGAAGCTGCACTTGACAGTAATGGAAGTTCAAGGAAGTTTGAATAAGATTAAATGGCAGTCACATGCCAACACAGAAAAGAGGCTTTAAGACTAAAATCAAAGACCGGAAGTGACTAAGTAGGTCAGAAGCTGTGGGTAGTGAGCTGCACAGATTAAATGGGACTTGGAGCGACTGAGTTAGCTCTGCTAAGTGATAACAACACAATGTCACCGAGTTTAACAAATCTGACTCTGAGATCACCTTCAAGGCCTTGATAGCAAATCAGAGATTGCTGAGTCCTAGCTGTATCTACATCAGAGCAAATGCTGTATATGTGTTTTAACAAGAGATCTGTTTTACAGTCACTTTTTGACCCTGCAAGCTTCCTGTAAATAGAGTGCTGTTTTGTCTGAACAGGATTTCTTCTTGAGGAGCTGGGAAAAATGAACGGGCTAATAGAAACCGTGAGACTGAGAAGGGCTGCTACTGCAGGTTGAAAAGACAGATGCAATGGAGAAACTTCTTTCAACTCCTCAATTCAGCAAGTCTTTGATTCGAGAGCTTTGTTCACATCCAGAGCAGCCGGAAGAGAACAGTCACCTTGTATTTTTGTACCTGATGAGAAAACTCCAGATTGTGTGTGTGCATTGGGACAGTTCAATGTCTGTCTATTCCAACTTCAAAGAGGCTTTCAATGCTCTTTGAGATGTAGGGTGTGAGGAAGGGTGAGAATTGCTAATGCTAGCCCCATCCTCATTAAATCTTTGCCCTCTCTGGAGCAAGCATGCAAGTGGAGAGAATAGATGATATGCATGAGCAACTGAGCATCTGTGATCTCATGACCTTTGACTGTTGTATTATGGGAAATGTATTCTCTGGTTGCTATGCTTTTCTAATTCATTTGTATTTTCCTTCAGTGACTCCCTTGTATTTTCTTTGGTGCTTCTGCGTAACGGTTTCAAGGAAGCACAGATATCTCCAAGTTAAGCATGCATACAATAGCCTTAATTAAATGTTTGTGGGTATCCCACAGTAAAGCAGGGGAAAGGGAAAGCAAACAGTTCTGTACTTACTTGTACCTATCCCTTCTGAGCCCTGGCTTGGGTGGAGGCATCAGCACTATTGCCATTTAAGCCTATTTCTAAGCTGTTGTGAAATGAAGGGCACCAGGTCCTGCTGCTCTGCATGCAAGCACTTCAGGCATTTCACTCTCATAAAAAAGCTACAGGTCACCTGTGAAAGGTACAATGCTAAGATATTTTAGACTAGGCTAGAGGAAATAAAAAATAAACTAAGGGAAACAATTCTTAGCTCCACTTACAAAAATTGAAGACTAAGATTAAAAATACCCTTAACCCTTCCTTAAAATACACTGAGATGCTATTGGAAGAGTAGCATAAAAGCAAAGATTTTTGTCTTCTTCGATATTCTGATATTAATATTTTCTATTCTCTGTGCTATTAGCACAATCTTACTCTTGATGCACCTTTCAGAGTGAAATAATTATTATTATTGTTATTATTTTATATGGGATCTTCGCTTCTTTTACAAGCAGTTAACTACATTTTTCTTATGTATAGAAGAAAGCTGTGAAGAAATTTGTTTTCATTTCAGGCATTTAAAATAAATATACATGAAGTAAATGAAATTTGGAAGGAGAACTTTCATCATGCAAAGATGGAGGAATAAGAGAAATAAGAGACAGGATACAAAGGTTATTGGTTAGTTCTTTGAGTCAAATACAACACAATTTTACAGTACATAAAATGTTTAGAGGAAGAATCTTTCTTTCTCTTGTATGATATGGAATAGTTAGCAGTATCTGCAAAGACAACTAACAGGTCTATAACTAACAATTATTGCTAAAATTTAGCACTAGTACAAAGTACTTGTCTGGAGTTTTTCAATGACTGACGTCACTATTAGCTCAGAGTTGATACAAACTAATGTAAAACCACTTTAGCAGAGCTGTACATATTTTATTGCAAATTCATCCACTACTTTTTAGTGGCTCCCAGAGACAACATACATCAGAAAATTCAAGAATAATTGCAAGGCTAGAAAGAAAAAATAAAGGCCAGTTTGATGGAGAATAAAGAACCCATGCATCTAACACTGATTTTGGTTATTTCCCCACACTGAGACCAGAGGCATTGCCAGTTTCTCCAATCTGACATGCTGGATTTGGGCAGAAGTTGAGCAGAGCAGGGGCTGGGTTAGGTTTGTTGGAGCTAGAGCAGCAGTGACTTTTTAGGAGGGAACAGAAAGCACGGGTTGTTTCCCTCACGTTGCAAGGCACAAACAACAACAGGGTTATCTGAGAAGATTGAGAACTGCTGACATTAGAAACAGGAACTGGCATCTGCAAAGTTGAGTAGGAGTGGGATGAAAGCAGTCTTACAAAGCAAAGGAGGAAATGAGAAGGCCAGGGAAGATCTAAAATTGTGAGCAGCTAACAAATGCTGACAAATACTTGTTTCCTCAAGGGTATGATCCTGAGCACGTTCAGATTTCCAACTTGAAGATTCCTACCAAGGTTTTTGAGATACTATTAGTGAAGATTTCTACTCTTTGCCCCTCTCTTTAGATGTAGTCTGTTTCCACTGCATCTTCAGAAAATGATTCTCAAAAATACACCTAATTTTGATGATGGCTGACAGTAAAAAAGGTTTATTATGAAAGTTGCGTGAAGAAAGATCTACACTTTCCCCTCCTTCATCTCTGCCACAACAGTCTGATGCCTGTATTCCAGACTCAAGAGTTTGGATGGCCAGTGACCTGTAGCAAGGATGCAGGGCAGTGGTGCACAGAAGGCACACAGCCTGGCCTTTTTTGGATTTCCTATTCTGATAATGGAGGGGTTTATTTTTTGTTGTTTGGTATTCTGAATTATTTATTCAAGCTGTCCTGAGCACTCTACTCCATGCAAAACAAGACCTGGAAGGTTCTCAGGTTTATTAGCTCCACTGCTCCATAAGCTTAATTTTTATTCATTGCCTTAGACTTTTCTATATGCCATATATTTTTTGCTTAGTATTGTTTATATTTCATCTGTCAGTGCAATTTCACTGTTGCTTCTCTGTTTCCTACTACACTGCAGCTGTAAAACTCTCACATCAAAACCCAAGTTACTCTTTTGTTTTCCATCCTATCAGGTACTCCAAAGACTACTTCTGTCCTTCTCCTCTAGTAGTAACAGCTTATTTACATCCTCAAGGCTAAGGCTAGGAAAATCAATGCCTGATTTTCTCTCAGGGCTGAGTTTTTATGGATAGTAATTAGTTACTGTTTTCACCACACAGGTCCCAAAAAACCCCACACTAATTAAGGCCCTAGGGTTATTGGTGCAGTAATCTTGGGTAGTCGTAAGTACATTTAGTCTTCTCTGGTTCTTCAGGTTCCATTTCCCTTTAGAAAGTTGTATCTATGTTAATTCACCAAATATGTTAAGAACTTGAAGTTAAAGATCAAAGTTCAGTGCAATCCTTCTACGCTGTGATCTAAGCAGTGCAGTTTACTGACAAATGCTCCCCCCAATTATTTGTGATAAGGAAAAGGAATTGAAAGAGAAGAAAATAGTGATTGGTGATTTATTTACAACTTCTTTTTATTAGCTTATTCTATAAGTAGTTTGGTTCCCCCCAACACACAAAAAAATTTCTATTCCTGACATAAAAGCAGTTGGAAATGATTTAGCAGAGCTTTCTGTACACTGTGAATGCAGTCCTCACACTACCTGTCACCCCATCAACACCCCAAACAGAGTGGGAAAGAAGAAGAAAGATTGCAAAATAAGTATAAATACTCTGCATGGAGCCAGTAAGACAGCAAAGTCACAATGGTGGAAAGGAGAATGTCAAAAGTTAATCCCAGGTGTAATACCTCAGAAGTCAGATGCACGTTGTGAGAGATGTTATTCAGTTAACATTTATGTTTTGTTTTCAGTCTGTGAACTTTAAGGCAGACCTTAGCCAGTGAAAACTGAATTCTCTGTAGATGCCTTGCACTACCTCTTGTTATGTTTCTTATTCAACAGCACATTTTTTCCCCTTGTTTTCAAATGCTTGCTGGAGTCTTAAGACATTTTAAACCTAACAATAAAACACCTGCATTTTATTAAGACTTGAGACTTAAGTTCCACCTCCCTCAATTTTACTGAAATGTTTCCATCAGTCAGGTTAACCCTTTTATAGCCAGTTTTGCTGTCAAAATGAGGTAACGTGTCTGCTACATATAGTCAAATTCCACACTCCTATACTGTATTTGGAGGAAAAGAAAAACAGCCCTGAGACACACCCAGAGTGCTCCAACCTGTGCTGACTGGCAAAGGGTGCAGAACCACAGCTGCAGAGGCTGTAGTCTCCATAGAAGCACAACAGCCCTGGAATGACATGTCTGTTGGTAAAACTTAAAACTGAAATGTTCTTACCAACTGTTTTCTTTCAAGAAATTTTTGAGTTGTGTCATAGAAACTTCATTCAACTAAATGGGAAAACTTACTATTCTCTATGCCCCTTTCCTTTTCTCATTTCAATGTCTTAAAAGAGAAAGAGAGCAGCACTATGCAGTGATTTTTGTGCCTGTATGCCCAATAATGTTATTATTCCTATATTCAATTAGAAAAATGGCAGCATGTGAAGTAATTGCCCAAATTCATGCAGCAGTTTAGTAAAAGAGCTGATAAATTCCATTGTCAATGCACTAAGCAACTGTGTTGTTACCCAATTAATTTAACTTTCTGATAAGCAGTTATTTCTAAGTCCACACACATCACAGAGCAGTGCACAGCAAAGAGCAACAACTGCTGGCTATTTTACCAAATATGATCAGTTCTCTGAAGACAGGGGAGAGAGTAACTTAATGCAACTAGACAGGGACTGAGGATCTGTACATCATGAGCTCTGATTCCATTTCTGTTGCTATTTACGTGTTTATGGGCATGTAACTTTAGTTCTTTATGACTCAGCTTCCCATCTATACAAGAGGGAGACTAATCCTTCGCAGCCAGCAGGTGAATCAAGAGGTCATAGACTTCTGAGATTATTCTGAGTCAATCATTCATCTTAGGGCTTAAGTGGCACACCTATACAGGGCTAATTGGACTAATATGCATCAGACCTGCATGGAGATCACAGATTCAGAGGTTTGGAGATACTCAAATACCATGGCTATAGAGCCATACAAATTCCTAGGATAACCAGGTAAGTAAAGAGAAAATTAGTTGCTACCCTGCATATTTACCAGTATAATTCATTTAATTGGTGGTTATTATTTACACTGTCTGATGTTTTAGATACTGGTCTGATTGATACCAATACATCTCTACAATACTGATATAGGAAATATTATCACATACCCAGGCAGTCATAAAGAAAAAAGTACAAAGTTTATGCTGACCTTGTAAACAAATAATTTCCATTCATTCATACCTACCAGTATATGATTTCAAATCTGTGTAGGTAACAGTAATCATTGGAAATGGCCTTTATCCTCATGGCAGAGATAGTTTTAGGACATAAGCCTATTGCTACAGCATATAATGTCATATGATGTGGGGATCCAGTAGACTGGCACACGCAGCAGTGGAAGTCATGTGGTATGAGAGTAGCAAACAGCCCCTATGCCATCATGCTAGCTCTGACCACAGACCAGGAGTGTGCACTTGTGTTCCACTGAGGAGCACAGATTGTCTTGCCTGCTATTAGGGAAGACAAAGGTTGAGCATAATTTATAAAGATAATCTAGCATGGAATTTTTCACATTGGAGTTATAATTCATAAGATTTTTACTTTTCCATTCAGTGTAAACATGCATAAATAATCATTCTGAATTGCTTTTAAACATAGAGGTAAATAGACTTTCAAAGTCTCTCTTAAACCAAATTGGTGTAAATCTCACATTTGTTTGAGTTTACACCCTTTAACTAGCATTAGGAAGCTGTGATTTATATTGCTGTGTAAATCACATCTGCTCATAACCTGTGGTTTGAAAACATTGCACATCTGAGGTATCAAATGTGTGCAAATTAGAGAATTATATGACATAACCAGACACTTGCATGCAAATGTAAGCAATGTAAGCTTCATTTTTTGTGTGGCATTTGAAGTCATGTTATTACGTAGCATAAAATACAATCATCTACTCTCTACTTAGACAGCAATCCAAACAGAGATTTGCAATCCCTTTGCAATCATGTTCACAGAGCCATATACTCAGGTACCCCGTCAAGAATGTAAGTTCCAAACTGTTATGTGCCCTGAAGCATGTTTATGGCCCTTCTTTATAGGTGGCCTGGTCACCAGACTCATTACTTTTGAGTAAATTAAGGGCAGGGTTTCATATTTTGTAGTTGTGCTTGTTGATAAAGGAATCAGCAATCTGGGAAAACAGAGGTTTTCCAGCTTCACTCCGTTGTGTATCTGTGACTTCTTTTAGAAGTCAATACCAGATTGACCACAGCCAGCACTTTCTAATCCAGGATCTGGAGGCAGGGGTGGGAGCTGGTATAATCAATCTCTTTCAACACTGTGAAAGGGGTTGTCCCCTGTGCTGTACTTCTCTTCCTCCGAGTGTCTCAAAAGACAGTGTCAGCAAGACTTTCCTCCTTCTATTCCATAGAATTGCTCCTATTTTCACCTCTTTTTATGTAAGTACTTTTAAAATATAGTAATGGCAATGTTCTGCTTTAAATTACAAGTTGATTTCTTTTCAGTCTTGACTGCATTTTTCTTTAGAAAAATATTTGTACAGAACTTTCATCAGAGGACCTAATGTTACTTATAAGCACCATTAATGAAGCCCAACAAAACAATTATGCAAAAACTGTTATCATCTTTATGTTTCATAGTAAATGATAGATAAATGAATACATGACTCAATCAAGGTCGTACTGTGAATCAATGATAGCAGTTGGAAATGTAGCCCAGGAACTTTGACACCCATGCTTCTGCTGAAACCATAAGCCCTGAAAATATGAGGACTGTCTCAGACAACATTTCTGAGGACTGTCTCAGACAACACAACAATGTGTCCTACCAACATTTCTCTAGTAGCACTGAAGCCTTTTTAGGCTATGAAAATTAAAGAAAAGGAAAAAGAATGTAAATCAGTGTCTGGTAGTACATTGTTTTCCCCTCTGAAACTAAAAGACTTATTCTTGGTTTATTTTTTCTTGCAGTACATATTGGCAGGCTGAAAGTTGAAATAAAATAGGAAAAAATAACAAGCATATTTTGAGTGATTACTCAACTGGGGTCCTTTGTGACAGGAAATGCAGCTGCGTGACTAATGGGCCTGACTTTCTCTTGGCTTCCTTCCCCCTTCAAAGATCTTGTTTATTGCCCTAGCCAATTTTTTTTTTTTTTAAATTGCTAGAAGCTAGAATTTTCCAGGAAAAAAAAAATCCTTGCAAGGGGCAAAGGCAGTAAATCTTAAAAAGATCAAGGGCCGCAGAGCTCTCCCTCATCTACTCCTTTCAGCCTTCCAGGCTCTTGAGTCACGTCATATCTTCCCCGTTCTGCTCCGAACATGTGTCTAGCAGATCTTTCTGCTTTGCTGAGGGGAGGGAGTATGCGAATCACATTTATAGCATTTAACCCTGGAATTCATAAAGGAAGGACTAATTCCATTAAGGAAACCAGGGGCCTCCTTAGCCTTTTGCTTGTTGTCTTTTTTATTATTTTTCCTCGCTCTCTCCTTAGCAGTTGTGTGCCCATACCCCATAAGGACATGGCTGTTAAGTGTGAGCTATTGAGACTTGACACAGCACAGTCCCATTAGTAAGGGGCCATGGAGTTTTAAATGTTGTTTGCATTTGGCCTGCTTTGTAAGTCTGCTTTGTTGAGCTTTCTGGGTAACAGCAGATAGGCCAGGACCTGAACCTCCCCTGAAATGGAAGAGAAACTGTGCATCCAAGCTCCATGGCAGGTCCTTAACCCCATAACTCAGTGCAAAGAAGCCCTGAGCTCCCTCTCAGTACTGGATGGTGTTGGACAAAGTATCTAATGGGAGGATAAAGCTGGATATGGGAGGATAAAGGTTGGATAAAGTATCTATGGGAGCAGGGTCCTGTCATCCTTTGGAGATGCCCACCCTGAAGAGCAGTGGTGCTGAGCCCTGTGTGGGGGCACAGTGGGCTGACTGAGCTGTCTGAGCCGTGAAGTGCCCCCACAGCCTCGACAAAGCAAAGATGGCATTTAGTGGCCTGAGGGTGGGCACTGCTGCAGGAGCCTGTGTGCTGGCAGCTGCAGTGCCGGCACCAGCCCTGCCACAGGGGCAACAGGTACAACTTCAGACTAGTAGTGGCGGGTTTATTCCTGCAAGGAGGTTAAAACTCAACCAGACAGGTAAACAATAGCCCCAAAGAACATGATCTACAAGAAGTGGGAGCCATTCTTTAGCCTTCTCTAAAGACCCTTTTCTTTGGAAAGCTGGGGTATCAAGTCATTGAAGGAGAGTTTGAGGGCTACTCTGTAATCTGCAATGCTGGCATGGTTTTCTGTGCCTGTAGCAGAGGCTAAAAAAGGAGGTGAATATATTCATTACCATAAACTGCACAGAGGAACCATCACTATATGGGTATGCTAAAAAAAGAGATGGAACCTTTGCTTATGAACAGACCTAAAAGAATTGAATACATGTGTACAGAGAGATCATTTTCCACTACCTAGAAGAGGAAAAATCTCTGGGGAAGTAGCTGATGCCAAATATTTTCTTATGCTTCATGTGTCAGCAGGATCTGGCAGAATCCCTTAAAAAACAGAGCATGCATTTTGTGCAAATTGAGAATCAAAATTCTAGTGATTTAGATTGCTTCACCAAACTAGAGACATTTCTCTAAAAATACATCAGCTGTTTGATGATGTACCAAGTTTTCAGCATTTACACAGATCAGATAATGTTAAGATCAGCAGAAAAAACTAACAGAATAACACAGTAGAAGTCTTCAGATCTGTCCTGAAAAAAACTTAAACTGGGTTAGACAGAAAAAAAGTTAATTTCTCTCAACAGCTCTAAAATCCTGGCCAAACTATACAGCAAAGTTACCAAGGAGGTAGACTGGGTGCAGAGGATTCACCAGGATTCGTTGGAATGGGAGATGTGTGTGTAACCTGGCTGCATGACCTGAGAACACCAAGGCATTGCTGCAAATATACTGGCAGTAGACTTTGACTACAAAGTTCAACAATTCCAGAGACTGAAGGATAAAGGGGATGCAGCTCTGAGGTATCTTAAAACTACATGAGACAGAGCCATCCCCAAAAAAGAACTAGCCTAACCCTCTTGCAGCTATGCGGTCAAAAATGGAGATCACTAAGTTCTGTGCAATGAATGCTGACAAAAGCTGAGTGTCAGTGCATTCTGATAAAAGAAGGATTTGGCACTTGTCCGTGAATGTAAAAAGTTTCCTGTCCTCCTTTTTTGTCTTTTATGAGAATACTGTTTTAGAAAACGGACCATAACCCACTTACTGCAATTGCCAAAATGGCCTGGCAAAGCTCCCTCTCCTCATGCATACATGGATTTATTTGCTTCACTTATAAATTTATGATTTGCAGATTGGGAGAGATTTGGTAGGTTCAAAACGAATCCCTCGAGCATTTGATGAAAAAGCAATGATGCAAAGTCCAGAGCTAGACTTTGTATGTGATGATTTGCTTAAAATTTTTTGCTTGTGATGGTGATAAACCCAGCGGAAAATATATGAGCCTGTCACTGAGAATATTCTCAGCCTTGTTGCTGACTTTGGGTGAAGTATGACTACTGTATCCTGGCTAGGAAAAATTATATAACCTCTCTTGATGCTTATTTGTACTTTCCTGAGGTAATCTTACTACAAGGTAGTACAACTAAACAGGCAGCACAGTATATCAAGCTTATCACTACCACACATCCTGTACCTGGCTAAGGTAAACAAGATCTGACAATATAGCAGGAATAAATGTGAGATGTCTTCAGCAGAATCAGACTCAGCTCTACCACTCTAGTTCTATTACTCTTAATCAATGAGACAGTAGGACGTAGTGCCAAAAAAAATTGCTACTACTCAAAAAAATGTGGAATTAGGCTGTGATCTGATTTTAGGTCTATTATATCAACATATCAAGGTGGAACATATGAAGTCAGTCAACCACTGACATTTTGCTTGACAAAAAACCCCCAAAACAAAAATGGAAACTATTTTCATTCTTGCAGTCTTTCAATTCCCTGACATCTTCAAGGATGTCATAAAAATCATGGAGGTCTTGAAGAACAGTAAAGTAACAGCCAAGCACAAAAAAATTAGAATAACATAACTTGCCTCCCTGACAACTGTAGCTGTGATATTCCAGTATCAGAGACATAAGAACAACTGCCCAGTCCTCAGGATTCACCAAGCACAGTTTGTGTGACGTTGGTTGTAACTACTTGCAGTTGCATATCAGCACAACTTGTCTGAATTTTGTCTTGGAAAATTCAGTGACTTTAGGACTTCTGACACTAACAACTGCCCTTCCAGTCTGAGAATCTGCCTGAGGTACTACTAAGTTCTCATTTTATTATGAACAGCTGCATGAAACCAGATGTGTAATAAAGCAAATCTTTCATAGCCAGCCTAAACACTGGATGTACAATGATGACAACTGCATTTCAGCCCAGAGGTGGCTGCATTTGAGCCACAGGGAAATAATCAATTTATAAACAAACTTCTCCAGTACTTTGAGATGAAAACACTACACAGACTCAATTTAATTTATTCTTATGTGACAAACTCATGTTATTCATGTTATTGTTTTCCTGGTTTTGCTACGCCAATCACACTGCAATTCCAAATGTCATCGCTCTGTGCTGGAACAGCAGTCTGACACGTTCAAAAAAACTTGCAGAATAAAAAAACTTGTGATGGAAATTGCTCCTGTGTGTGCAGCTTGCTCATTCTCAGAAAGTGTTCATGTTCCCTTTCTCTTTGTCTAGTTAACATGAGGTATGGTTTTGAATTCTGGGCATACTTTACCCACTAGCAGCCTGTCCTAGACACTGTGTTCTGGAACATGACAGTTGCCTTGCATTCAGGCTCCTGGCTGCCTTCATTTTCTGCTCTGATGCTGTCCTGAGCCTGGCAAATCTCACCTCATCAGCAGAAATAACCAAACTATATCTCAACAGGTTACAATTATGAGACAGTTTGGAGATTTTCTCTCCCCTTTTGCTGAATCCTGCAAAAACAACTAAAAGGGAGTGTGTTACCTAGGCAAGCAGAAGGACTGGACTGTCTTTGACCTGAGGAGTATTAGTATTAGTATTTTCTGAAACTAAATGTCAGATGAGGTCTAAATTAGGCATCTGCTAACTACATGATGTAGCTTCACCCAAAATGTAACTTGTTACACAATGGCCACATGGCCTCCTGTGCCTCTGTTTCTTCAACTATAACATGCAGACAGAAACACTCAGTGGTGCAGCAAGTACTTTGAGTTCATTTGCATTCCTGAAGACTTTGGAGATTCTTAGATAAACACTGCAGTATGAACGAAGCCAGGTGACACTGTATCTTTCTGTTGGTGACACCCCATCTTTCTCTTGGTGACACCCCGGTGCTGTTGGCATTGTGCTCTCACATTCCTGAGTTAAGCTTGCTTGAGGGATTTGATTTCACTTGGGCTTAAAATCTTTGTTTCCTTCCTCATATATAGTAGAAGCATACAGGAATACACAGTAAAGCATAGCAAATCTCACGTGTCCAGAAACTTCACTCTCAAGGCCCCTGGTAACCACTTCCACCTGACCTTCCCCATCTTTTTTAATATCCTCAGCCAAGGATAGTGAGAACAATTTAATACATGCATTTTTGCACACCCTGCAACCCTGTGCATTTTGAAGGTCAGACAGCATTCTCTGCCACAGCAAACGATTTAATGTAGATAAGTTTTGCTTTATAGAAAAAAGCTGTTACTATATGCTTATGTGTTTGCAGATTTACAAGAAAAAGCAGAATTTCTAGCTCTTGATAGTGAGATATAGTTACAAGCCTGGATACACATTTTGCTTCAGGAACTGAGTTCTATGTCTATCTGCCTTCAAGAGGCCTTGTAAGTACAACATCAACTTTGTTTTTCCATCTCTAAAACTGGGATTATAATATTCTCTCATAATAGAGGGGTTTAGAAATGTTCATTTCTAGAAGTTTTAACAAATGTTAAATATCAGTTGTTTTGATTCTATTCTATTACAAAGAAGCCCTGCAATTCTTCCATCCTCTCCTGTTAAAAAGATTATTTTCTCTCGCAGCCTTTAAATTATTTAATTGAATTGTACAGGCTAGTTGTATGAGCAAACCTCTCTTATATAACTCCTTTTTGTTGTTACAGAGTGGAGGATGATGGGTATTTAGACAGCAAGTAACTATTTTGTGAGTAAAAGTGAGGGACATGCTGACAAAAGATTTCCATAAATAACTCTTTCCCCTCTGTGCTCTTGGGACAGCTCTGTCTGTGATAGCTCCTCTTTGACAGTGTGTCTACCACAGAACAGCTCACAATCAAAAAGTATCAGCAGGTGTGAAAAGCACACCCACACAAATGTCAGGTCCTCAAGCACAATCCATGTAGCTGTTGAATTTCCCACTTTGTAGCAATGATTCACCTTGGCGATAGCAATGTGAATGGCTCAGGAGAAGAATGACAGTAATATCAGTATTTGCAACAGCAGCTCATTAATGATGGCACTAATGAGCATTTGCACTAAGGTGGCATGTTTCAGGTCTAGTTGGTGGTTTTCCATAAGGATCTCTGTGCACCTCCTACACAGGATACAGAACTTAGGGCTGGAGGCTGGGGGTGTTCCTATGGAGTGGGGCTCACAATGAGGGCAATGTACACCAAGCAGTGTCCAGGAGCTGAGGGCAGCTGGGGAGCCCCACTGGCTGCTGCACAAGAACTGAGGTCAGAGCTTGCCTGGAGGCATGGGCTTGTCCTGCCAGCTCTGTCCTTCATCTGTCCCCTTGGAAGTCACGCTCAGCCCGCATGTTACAGCCGCTTGGAGAGACAGTGGTTCCCTTCAACACACATGCTCACACATAGCTAATGGAACTGGAATTATTGCAGCAGTTTGAGAAAGGGAAAATGTATAATGCCAGGTTAGATAAAACATTTAGACACTTTCAGCTTGATGTGGGCAGAACTCCTGCCAGATGAAGCATTTGCACCTGGAAGTCCATGAGGCAGGGACTGCACTGGAGCATTTGCGTTGCCCTCAGCGAGGCAGCAGCTCGCTCACACGTACTCCGACTCCCAGGGGCCGGGGCTCAGGGCTCCTCAAGGAGGTCAGTTTTTTATATAGTAAAGCAAACAGTTGAGCTAATCAAGAAATTTTCTTTTCTTTTCTGAGGCTCTTGGCATCTAGCCCTGTTACTTGCAATCTTTAATTTGTACTGTGGCTTCCTTTTCCCTGCTGCCTTCTCACTCAGTCCAATTTTCCCACACACTTATTTCCTAATTCTACCTCTATCGAGGCCTTAATTTAGTTTTGACCCAAATTTATCTCAATCCTACACAAAGCTGATGTTACCTCAACATTTATTCCTGAAAATGACTGTCACCAGAAATTCATAAGCCTGACAAGTTTATGAAAAAAACATCGTCTTCTGTGTTGTTACTTAAAAAGTAACTTAATTCATATACATTGATAGAAATGGATTGTGTATCAATTTAGACCTTTTTGGTTATATAGCTGCCTGAGTCTTAAAATTGGGGTTTTTAAAGTATCTGTGTATGTCTTTTGTAGGGGTGGGCTGAAATTTACACACACTACTCACACACTGGCCATGAAGAAGCTTCTTATCATAGAGCTTCCACTATAAGGGAACAGATTCTGATAAAACAAAGTCACATTTTGGCAGATTCTCCCTCCCACTTCCATAATATTATGAAAAGAATGAAAGAGAGAAAGGCATTTTTTCTGTTTAGCATAGCAACACAGTCCAGAACATGTTGTGTCATTTGTGTAGAGAAACTGATGGAGGTGACATTAGTGCAAATAAACATCTCAAGTAAAACCATAGCAAAATCCCAGTAAAAATATACAGCCATCTAGTTCTCAATAGTCAACATGGCAGAGGCTAGCTTGCTCAACAGCTGATGAGAGATGTAGAAACATGAATAAGTGGCCCAACTGATCACTAGGTTTTACCTCATGAAATCACCTTTAAATGGACTTTTCTGAAAAGCTGCAGAGAACCCAATGTGTTCCTTCAGTCTGCACATACTCTAGGAATGGCAGAAGAGCACCATGTTGTAACAAATGCACAGCCTCCATCACACACGTAGATCCAGCTGATCTCATATCAATTGAGGTAAATCTCCTCCTTCCCTGTGGTCATTTTCAAACTCATTTCTACAGAACTCCTCTCTGCCTCTGGAGCCCAAGTTGGCAGGACAGTATTTTCCAAGTCATGATGCAAGCTGCAAACAGCTAACAAAGCCTGATGCACATTCCCCATATTTTCACTGTAACTGTTCCTCACAGCCACTTGCACATGAGCACAGAAGGGTTTTTAATGAATTGCAGTGAAGAAGAAGCTAAAAGCACTGTGAGACACTGAGCTAGCAGGCAGTGGATGGGCTGTGTGTCCATCTTCTGCAAGGCAGTGGATCACAGGCCAGGGCCAGCAGACAGGACACAACAGGCACCATTACTCATTGGTGTCTCTCACAAAGAAGTCCCCTAGGCTGAGCAGAGCCACAGATTAGAAAGCAGATGCTGCCAAGTTGCGCACTGTGCACAGTCCATGAGGCATTTTGCTCAATGGTTCTCATTAATTTCAGAATCCACTACTGAAGAAAACGCTTTATAAGGTGGGACATGTTTTAAAAGAACAGTTGGTGCAGATTCAATGTGTATAAAGCTGCACAGTTCTATTAAATACCAAGGGGTGTTGCTGATTTATACCAGCTGAGAAGTTGGCCAATATGCTTTTGAAGCCATCAACTCTCCCATTGGTAATTGCCAGTAGAAACACTGGGAAATACAAGAAGAAATGAAAAAATTGAGCACATTTATGAGAAAAACCTTCGATGCAAAACAAATGTCTGCTCACTGCACAAAAGCTGAAATAATACAGTTGTTATTGGAACTGTGCTACAATAAAACAAGCTGGATGAGTCAACCAGCAGTGCATCTAATCTCCACTGGCTGCTTTTCTGGTCCCCAAGCTCCCCATCTATTTTTATCTCTGCTTTCTTCAATACGATTTTTGGTTTACAAGCAATAAATCTACAGCTCTTGGGTCCTCTGTGTGCACACTTTTCTGCAGGCCACTCAGCATTTAGGTTTTTACCCAGATAATTTCAGTTATAAGACCACAGAACATGGAGGCTACAACTAAGATTCAAAAGATACAACGGCTCAGAGAGCACAGCAGAGGCATGGGGCATCACAAAGTTTTTTGCACTGGAGGAAGCAGGCACCAGGCAGGGTCATCTGAGAAGCTTTGGGATGGACTTGCTTCCAGACTTGATCAAACACACAGATTGGGGAAGTGCTTTATTCAAGCTCCAGGATGCAGCATAGGGCACATACAGAGTACGAGATGTGCCCAATGCAACAGCTAGGGGAAGTGCTAACACTAAAATGGCACTGGCAATCAGTGTTTGCTGCTGAGCCTATACAAAGAAAATGTCATTCCCTCTTTTTCCATGGGTGGATGAAGTTTTTAGTGAAGCCATTTGCACCTGGTCTACCTTAGGACCCTATACATTACCCATTACAGAGTATAATGTTTGGAAGCTGAGAAGAGGATAACCCTGATTTCAGAATCATTGGGCAGGTGATGGGAACTGTGTCCATGAAGTGAGACTACTGGTTTTTATTGGCTGGATGTGGTAACCCTTTGTTGAGAAAAGTATAGGTGAAATTTTGGAATTACAATACTCCTGCTTCACTTTTCTCTGGAAACCACATTATAGTCCAAGAAAGAGAGCAATTATTTTTCTAATTTTTCTCTGTTCTCTTTAATGGTTTCATTACAAAGACATACAGCTAGTCACCTTGAGCTCATATATGCTGGGAAACATCTGTTAATTGAATATTAAGATAGCCAGAGTGTTATAATAGATAGAAACTACTGGGATATGATGGTAGCCCAAAGCCTTCCCTTTCATTCCAAGAGGACGTGCTTCAGGGAGCAAGGGAGAAGAGTATATGAATTTAATTTCAGACATTCATGTTTTAGGTGGCCCCGAGGGATGTACCCATTTCCTATATAAGGTTTGGTCTGTTTGCAATTAAGCTCTCTTCTTTGCATATTTCCGGATAGATTAAAAATAGCAATATCAGCTTATTCTTGGACTTCTAGAAATAAACACAGCCATTGCTTCCAGGGCTTTTAAAGCACGGATCAGACTCACAGATCTTGAAGACCAAATTTGTCTGTGAATTTTTTTATGCTGGATAAACTAGCAATTCCAAACATAAGAGAAAAGGTAGGAGCACATTTCTAGAACTGAAGAACTTTTAAAACAACTTAACTTTTGCAGCCTTAATTTTTAAACAAAGCTTAATGTTGATGAAGAGTTAAGTTGAATACTCTTTTTACAGAAAGCTCAAGACTGGTTCAAACCTCTCCCACCATTCTCACAACAAATGGATCAATTCCAGAGCAGAAAGGCTTGTTTAGCTCCGATTACAGTTTTCCTCTTATTCTTTTTCTGTTGGGATTACCATCATCAATCCATTTAATCCAAAATGTAAAGCTGTTTTTTGTGATGCAGTCATCCATTCTCAAGGACCTTTACAGAAACAACTCATTTATAATGGTGCCTAAATTGCTATCAGATGGGATTGATTCCCATACATCCCTAACAGCCTGAGGATGGACACATGATAGTGATCTGCAACTGATAATTTCTTCCCTGCTGTTTAAGTTTCTCATTTGCAGAAATTACCTGGAACAGGGGCCATTTTCCAAAGAAGTGCCTCACCACCATGCTGTGAATTTAAGTCTCCTGGCAGTGTTTTTGTGTTTTTGTTTATCTTTCGCAGACTGCTTAAAAGTCAGTGGACCCTGATGGAACCATGGGCAATGGGATTAAAATCGCTGATATAGTGGTTTTAACATTAGTTATTCACACTCTCATGTGCTGACAAAACAAGGATTCAACCAATTACAACCAAAATTATTTGTTAGGTTTCCTAAAGTCCAGAAAATACTTAGGACTACATTCAACTCAGTAGTGGAAATACCTCCCACTGTCTTTCTAGGAATTATGTTAATTTGTTCTTGATTTTAACTTTACTACCAGACTGAATTAAAGACTCAGATCAGCATTGAACTCTTAATCTTGAAAATTCAATCATGCCATACATGCATCTAATAATTATAATCTCTAATTCTGGTTGTGTTTGAGCTTCCTTATCCAAATAATCTGATTTCTTCCTTACAATCAAATCTTTAGTGACTTTTAGTGCTTCTTACATTGTGAACACACAAAGGTAAAAACCAGTGAGAAAGTCTGTGATTCTGCAACAGTATAATCTGACCTAAACTGTGGCTGCAACAACTATGCTTCTGATAGCTCCTGATTACAGTTCTTAATCTTCTTTCTTGTGCTCTACTGGTGCTCATCCAGCCTTGCAAAAACTTGGTCCAGAGGATTTGAAAACTTACTTTTTTGCAGCGTTAACTTTCATCCAGTTTAGCTTCCTGAACTGTGGTATTCCAGGGTCAGATACAAATCATTGCTTGAATTGATGAAACACTGCAGCATGGCTGGGCAATAGCAGCCCCGATTAAGGTTAGCTGGAATGGATGTGGAATTGTACTTTAACTACTCTGTGGGCAGAGTAGTTAAAAACATATGGGGCGACTTAACAAAAAGCTGCTTGCAGCAGTTCATTAAAGATTCGATTTCCAAAGCAGAACCTCCAGACCAGTAGTCAGTACAAGTCATTGTGAAATTCAGGGGATATTTCTAGAGCATCACATAAAGGTCTGACTGATTAAAGGCTTGACAGTCTGACAGGTAAATTACATAGAGATTCTGGGGGATATTTAGGCCTAGAAACAAGGACTAGGCACCAGTAGATTCAAGAGAGTGTGTGGAATGAGTACCAGCTTGATAGAGCACAAGGACTGGACAAACAAATATACTGCAACCTGGGACCAGGGTATATGAATAGCAAAGCTGAGAACTCCAGATTGTAAGAGCAAGACTAGCTGAGTCTGAGCCAAACTGGTAGAACTACATTGTGGATGCTGCACAGAGCCTGTCCACACAATGTCTGGCTCTTACATGCTGTCTAGGCCCTCGTTTTCCAAGTGCTGCATTCTCCCAACAAAAACGAAGAATGATATTGAAGCTGATTATTCAGGAGGGAGAGAAGATTACAGCACCACAATAGCCACATGAACAAGGAGCACATTTACTGTTGAGTAGTACATACTTTGGAAAAATCCACACGGCCTTAGTAGAGGGAAGGAAATAGACATAGTTAAGCAAGATACTAACAAAGTGGCCCACACCACCAGACTGCACTTTGTTCCTCTGTTGTGCAGAGGAATGGTGGCCCATTCCGGTGATGGCAGAAGGACTCTTCCCCACCACGCTTGAGTTCTATGGCTCTACAAAGAGCAGCACTCAATACCATAATCCTTACAGACACAAGCAACCTTGAAGAAGTCAACAAGACTATTCATGATGACTGATTATAAGAGGTCATGTTGCAAAATGAGCCCCTTATTTTGATAAAGAGAAGTACTGCAATAAGTCCTGTTGTTCTAGCAACATAAACACTACTCCTGAGTGTAGCAGCCTGAATTGCTAGTAAAGTTCAGGATAAAGAAGCAAAAAGGGCCTTTGTATAATATCCACAAATATTTAATTCAGCCACACGGTGAGATGTTCAGGTCCCAGGCACACACACATTCAGGGTCCAGCTTTCTCTCCCCAGGGGCTTGGGGGCTGACCCTGGTCTCGGGCGGTACAAAGATAAGGGCCAGTCAGGGAATAGGGAGTGAGTAGCTCAGGGACATAGGAACAGACATAGGAACAGGAGAAGGAGCCAACGGGGTGTAACAACTTTGAGGGAAGCTTCTTGTGTCTCCCTAACTTAGCGGATGCCCCCCAGGGCCTTCACACCTGAGTACCTAATAAAGGTTCTGCTATGTGACAAGAGTCACAAACAGACCTTACAAAATAATATGGACTTTTGTAAAAGCAGGACAAAATGCATAAAGTTTTAAAAAAATATTCTTCAAAATGAAAGTCCTCTTGATCCACTTTGCTCCCAGCAACGTTAAGGACATAAGATCTTTCTGGTACCACAGCCTGTTAAGAGTCAAATCTCTGAGCTCCTAAATGTTTCCAGGACATTTGTGGGGGGGGAAAAAAAAATCCAAACAACAGAATAACCTTCTGTCCATCAAGCAAGATTTCACAACAATTACAGTACCAGGCGCAGAGAACTCTGCCTGTCTGGCCCACAGCCACACCGCGGGCGGCAAACTTTCTAAACTCTCACAAACTAATTAGGCTCAGGTCAGGTATGTGACTGAGAGAACTCCAGGGAGAGTGGAGGGTGAAGCAGGAAGCAGTGCTGATGATTCAGCCAGGGATCATCTTGAGAACAATTTTAAAGTTGTTTCTTCAGAAATATATTTTGGACATGAAAGAAAAGTGATTTTATTTCTAAGGGTACAGAAAGGGAAAACTTACTGGTACAAAAATGAAAGTGAGGACTCTTTTTAATAAGTAAAGAACCAATGGATTAATTAGTCAAAAAATGTTATGGTGACAGTTTATGGTGTCTAACAGTGGAGTGGGATAGGTGACAAGAAGGTAAAACCACTTTCAGTTGCTATTATCAGCTCTTGAGATGATTTCCTTCTAGTAAGAAACTAGAGCTGCAAGGGAAATAATTTGGAAATTCCAGCAAAGCTTTCTCCACACATAAAGAAAGCACAGGAGTGACTCCAATATCTGCACATGCAATCAGAGGAATGAAAAAGACTCACTGCTAGGTTTTGTATTAGATTCTGCAAATCTTTAGTAGTAAACATCACCTAGGGCTATGGAGGGCTGCTTTGTGCCATTCTACACTGTGAGGAGCGGCTGACAATTAACACCTTTCTCCCAAAGCCATAAAATTACTAAGGTTCACAGCAGCTACAAGCAATATGAGTACTGTTCCATCCAAACCCTGTATCTGGCTCCTCAAAAAGGCTGCTGCCAAGTTAAAGTAGTGCAATGCCAAAGTACTCTCCTATTCTCTATTTCTTAATATCTTCAAAACATTGCTTTGTGGGAATTCCTTAGGTCAAGTATAGGGCATTATGTTTGTGGCAGAGTGACTAGAGAAGAGTCTGTGGTCAGTGTTATACAGGTCATCCTTGGTTCTGTAGAGGGTTTTTTCAATGATATAATTCTACCACCAGTAGATGCAAAAAATATCCAAGTGAACAACCTTCTATCTGGATAGTGCTCATCAGCTTTCAGGTCGAGTTTTTAGCTGCCTGTGCCTGTTTGCTACGTGACATGTAGCTGTAATGACTGGTGAAAGCAGCAACAGAAGCAACATGGCAGAGCTGTGGTGGTGAGAGATGGATGTGAACTTCAGAGGATCAGGTATGTCTTATTCCACCTGTGGATCTTTCAATATGTCAGTATAAGCATGGAGGATCTTCTACTGAGTTTGCATTGAGCATCAGAAAAAACCTTTTTGCTGGGTGAGCAGTACAGTGCTGGAATGGGTTACCCAGAGAAGTTGTGCAATCCCCATCCTTGTATGGTTTCAGTATTTGGCTAGACAAAATCACAGCTGACCTGTTAAGTGCTAGCAAAGTTCTGCTTTTATCAGGATGTTGGGATGGAGACCTCCAGAGGCCCTTCCTTAACCTATATGATGCTATGTCTCTGGATCCCAGAGCTGAGCTGACAAACCATGTTTTGAAAGGACCTTGTAGGGTGAGATGCCATGGCCGGTAACATCTACCAAGCTGGAAGGTTGAAATGGCTTATGCGGAGCAAACTGTCTGAGTGGAGGCCTCCCATACCTACATGTCAAGCCTCCTTTTGAACAGAGACTGAATGGCAGAGATAGTGTGAAATACTGTTTCTGAGGTGGCAGTAATTACAGAATGGTGATGCTGCTCAATTTCCTTATGCAACCAAGGCTTCAGCCAAGAGAAGGTGTTAGTCTCCTGCAGTGTTCTTGTGCCACTCTTTTCTAGCAGTGGTGAGAGAGCAATTGTGTTAAGTATTTGTTCACTGGCATGCTGAGGTGTTGTTCAAAGAGGGCAGGTTTATGGCGGAGTTTCAGGCTGGCATATACCTCAACATTTTGTTTCCTGCTTTCAAGACAATTATATTTAGCTGCTTCTGACACTAAAGAGACCAGAAGAGTCTGTACTCTTCCACTACCCAGGAAGACAGATCCCAGACTGGACTGGCTGCAGGAACATGCTAGAGTCATGGAAAAGCTGGTAATTCAGGGCAGACATTTCTACACAGGCTGGCAGACACAGTAGAAATATGCACAGAACAGACAAAATCCTTTCCACAAAAACACCATTTGCACAGTTCTGCCACACTTCATTCATCCATAGCTCTTTGCTGGTTTGTTCCTGGCAGACACCTTTTTTCCCCCCAGCTCAGAACCAGCTCTCCCACTGCTACAATACACTTATTTCTGCCATCCCTTTAATCCCTGTCATAATCTCTGTACATTCCCTGCTGTTAGCAAAGACATGATGGAACCCAAGAAGTGCATGTACTAGTTGGACATAGAGAGAGCCAGGAGTATGCTGGCCCCTGGTGAGAATTTCATCAGCAAATACAAGTTGAGATGTCTCTGAACAAATTACGTTCTCTAAAAACTGCCAGGAGAAGAGCTGAACTCACAGTGGACAAATGAAGCTTGATCTAAGAATCACAGCATATCACCTGGAGCTACCAATATGCTAAAGAAATTATTTTCCTTGAAAAAAGCCCTAACCACAATTTATGTCAGTGTGACATGTACTGATGCGGACTTCCAAATGACTACAAATAACATTTCAGAGATTATTTTCTCTTGTATATTAGCTTGAACAAATATTGAGTAGCTGAGAAAGAGTCTTAACATGAGACCTTACACAGGCACAGAAAAATACTTAAAGAATGAGATAATTTTGAAAAATGTTGTGATATTTTTAACAGGGGCTGTTTCTCAGGAATTTTGACTGATACAACCCTAACACCAGGACTACCAGTGAGTTCTGGGACCTCCATGAACCATGAACCAACTTGATCACCCTTTAAGCTGGCAGGATGCTTGAGAGTATTTAGAGCAGTAGATCTTGGGATGTGGTATACACAATAATTATATTTATCTCCAATACGTTTGATAGTCATAAATATATTAATCTCAGTTTACTCCATAGAAAAACTTAAATATATTTAGGAGGTCCAAACAATGAAAGTATGACAGCAGTTAAATCATAGCCACACAAAACAGCAGGATGTATGCTCAAAAGGCCTCTTCATGCCAAGTCAATAGAGAGTAAAAGCTTCTTATACCCTACAAATACAAATAAAAATCTTCATCTACTTCCTAGTAAATAATGAGATAGGGATAAACTCTGCTCACTCTTGCATATATATGTGTAAGAAACCTTCTCTCCATACAGCTCCTATGCAAGGACCTAGCTTCAGTTACAGTCTTTTGCATCCCTGTTCTGCTTCCTCCAAAATTGTCCATTCCTTATTAATGCCTGCCTGCCAAATCACATTAATTCCATAGCTGTATCCCTGTCATAAGCCATTAGTTCCACAATCTTGCTACACATAATACATACATTCCACATTCTTTTCCTTAATATGCAAATCTTTCCAGGCATGGTCTCCTTTGTTTTGGTGCCTCTCAACCCACCAGAATATGCAGGAGGGCTTAAAAAAGTGATCCTCTGGGATATACACAAACACAACCAATATGTTCTTTGTGTTTCATATGTAACAACAGGAGAGGTTTTGAGGTTCCCTTCCAAGCCTTCAATTGCTTAAGTATTGCCCAGATTCCTGATGCCTTTCATCTGCACCAGGTGGTTTGCACTGGTAATTATGAATTTCCTTTCAAGGCTGCTAGGAGCTAAATTTGTTTACAGTAAGAAACTTTTCCAATGGCTCAAAGTAGTATTTTGAATCAACAATGAGGCTTAGGTGAACAGCCACATTACCATCACCATCTCCTGCTGTCAGAATCTCATCAGGACCATACAGGACTCATGGCTGTGCATTGTATTCAATCAGTTAGAAATACTTGTTTTAGGAAGAGTATCTCCTTGTTTTCATGTAAGTTGGCAGTCCTAACAAATCTTGCCTTTATTTCACCCAAATTGGTTCCTGTCAAAATCTGCAGCAGGAACCTACTAAACAGTCATCTGAACATTTAATTGGTCAGGGCAGAATAGACAAAGTGACATTGTGCCCCAACAAAACTCAGGATGTTTCACTTGCTTCAACAAATTCTCTTACATGATAAGGCTGTGGTACTCAAGACCTATGCTCTGTTTCACTGACACAGCTGTAGTCAATAGACACTTGGAGCTGGCAAAGTGCATGATAAAACAGTGAAGTTCTGGACACTATTAAGAATACAATTTAAGCCTGGGGGTGTGAAGCCAGATTTTGCCATTCATTTGGTATAATATACAACACAATTCTTCCCATAATTTTTCCCTATTCTCCCAATTGCAATGGCTGGCACCATCTCTCTCTGAGCAGGGAGATGGCTGAGGAACAGCTGGGAACTTGGTCTTACCAGTGAGATTTATCACTATTCTTAATTTGCACTGCAATAGTGACGTGTGCATTACATATGCTTAGACTGCATGGCTGAAAGCTCATACTATATCAAGCTGTGGATAGCTTTACAGCTGGCTCTGCTCCTTGAGCAGTGGGAGCAGCTCTTGTGCATTTCTGAAAGGCAAACTACAGCCAAGTGGCTGGAGTTATAATTCTCCAGCCTGATCTCTCATCCCAACTATCGTGACTCCCTCGTGCCCCGACATTCTTTGCTGCTTTGTTTATGCTGCAGAAAACATCTGTGAGGGTATACGGCCAAGGTGAAAGATCTTGGCAAACAGTTATTTTTCACAGCTCAGCTTAAAGGGAAAATATGAAGACTGCCCCTCCTTCTCAGAGAAGAGGAAGGGTGGGGTTGAAAAATGAGATCCGACTGCAGCCGGGCCAAACAGCAGACTTGCTGTCCCACTAGCCCCTTTAAAGGAAAAAGGAATTGTTTTTTCAGTGGAATGAACTATGCTGCAGAAGAGGAAAGGTTTAACTGAATAAACTGGATTAACTTTTAGAGTAACCAATTAGGTAAGTGTTTCAGGAAAACCTTCAAAATGTTGGGATGTGTTAGGCTAAGCATAATATGTCCAGAAAATACATAAATCATGCTGCAGAGGTCGTTTAAAACCAGGCTGACACAACAATAAAAATCTGTAGTAGAGAACACCCCCACACTACTAGGAGATGGACTCAATTACACTGCAGGTCTTTTTCAATGCATAACTTCTATGACTCCTAATAGAATTGGGGCCCTGTAAAGGGAAGGAGAACAAATGTTGGCTTATTACCTTTGTTGATTAACAGATCAATTTTCTCAAGCATTAAAGTACTTTACAGGCCTACAAAGTATAGACTGTGGGTAGAGAATTGCAGATTTCCCTGACAAGGTATAGTTTATTACTGACATTCTGCAGTGGAAGATGACAGCACATTCCACTTGCATTTATCTGCCTTTCTCAGGCTGGCTTTGGAAGATCGGGAAGGAGAGATGAAAATTTTTGCTGGAAGTGAAGGACTTGCAGGATGACAAGGAGATTACATATTTGTTTTAAGGATCTGTAAACAGGCAGGCACCAGTTAATTTCTCCCTGAATTGCAGCCACTTCTAGGTGAAACAGCAAAACTGATTACAAAACCCAGGGACGCTTAGGATAGGAGGTGAGGAATGGTGTGTTATTGCTTAATAGGAAATTGGAACAAAAAGTCAGGAATCACTCAGAAGCACTGTGCTGCAATGATAAACTAAAAGGTTTGCCTCTGGAACTTAAGTCCTGCTCTGTCCCCAGTCACACTCAGGACATTCCCCTCTCTCACCATGAAGTCGGTCACTGCTCACATACAAGGAAGCTCAGCTACTGCCAGATATGTCCACTGGGACATAGCAGCTACACAAACTCCAGGACAGAGACAAACAAAGCTATCTCAGAGCTTGGAACAGAAAGAGGAGGCAGGCTGATCCATCGGGATCCATCTATGATCTGTCATGAGCAGTTGCACAGCTGACCAGCGAGAGAGGGCATTGCTGGTGGGGGCATGCAGCCATGCAAGCAACCACTGCCTCCTCTACCCACCTCTCCGGCTGTCTGCCCCTCATCCAGGTCAATATAGGCTCCAAATTAATTTTACTACCTGGAATGCTGTTAACACAATCAAATTATGAAAGAAAAGCTCATCTTGAGACAAAGAAAAAATCAGCTCCCTTCTCTGTCTCACAGCTGTCCCCTCCTCCTCGCCATGTGTTCCTGAAACCTGGGGCTGTTCCAAGCACTAAATGCACTGGAAAGCATATCCTTGGGCCAGCTGTGATCTGATCATGGCACATTGGCTGCGGGTGAATCAGAAACCAACTGATAGGCCCAGGAACAATGCAGCCCCTTGTTAGGCTCTGAGAACAGCCATCGCCTTCAGCCTCTCCCTGCCAGTCTTCAGCAGAGCAGGATGCCAGGACAGCTTCTGTAACATGTCCTGCATGATCCTTTCCCACCAACCCTGTGCTGAACCGCAGCTATTTTCTGGTTTGAATGACATACTCCTTGTGTTGTGAGAGACTCTGGGTGGGGACTGTTGCAGCCTCTTTGGAAGTGGGTGCACAGCAAGTGTCAGGCTGATGCTAATATTTATGTGCAAGCTGCCAAGGGGCAGCCCTAGCAGCAGCACCTGGGGCCATGGTGCCTCTGGAATCCCAAGGGCTGGAAACCTCCAAGGGAAGCTGCTTCTCATCAGCCTCATAGTGCACTCACTGGATTGCAGAGATCCCAGGAACCAGATTTTATCTGGCCTCACAACTTTGCTGATGTTTTGTAGGCTTTGTATGTTTATGACATTAAGTAAGCATTATGGAAATGAAGCAATGGCACAGAGCCAGAGCCCTCTGTTTTTCCCAGCCATTCTCACAGCTAGGCTGTTGCAATTCTCAGGAGCAGATGCTGTAAGCAAGGGGGTTAGTGGTGGGACAAGGCTCAGTCTTCTCCAAGGCAATATTCTGAGGGGAAGCAGAGTGCTGTCTGGAGGGAGAAAAAGCCATGGCCAACACAGATTTGAGGCAGAGAAATTTAACCCTGGTGCATTACCAAGTCTCACATCTAATAGTTCTTTGCATTTGTATTGAATTACTGTGCCAAAGCACCAACCAGGATTGCCCAATGTTTGGCAGTACAGCCTCATCTTCAGGGTAAGTATGCTTTGCCAATCAATTCCCACTGCAATTTTGATTAGACATAATAATTTCCTTGCTTCCTGCCCTAAACACTTGCCATGTTGTACCACAGCTGCATTTCAATAGCGCACAAAGGATCCAAATACATTGGTTCTAGCAAATTTCAGTGTAAATATGGACCTGAAATTGTGATCCTTCCAATTAAAAAATACTGCACTGGTGCAAGACATTACTAATTGTTGATAAATGAAAGCTACATATTTGTTCTGTGTCTTTTGCTAGTCCAAACTGCTTTATAAGCTAGGAATACTATATACCCTATATGGGAACTACTTACCATTACCAAAACAGTCACTTGCCTGGTGGGAAGCTCTTATGAGCATACCAGCACCAGCTCACAAAAGAAATAGAGCAGAAGGTAATTTTCCTGAAAATTAGTGTTGACTTGGATAGCTGTAATAAGTTTCTAATCACATCCTAACTGGTTCTGCAGCTGTGTCTCAAATTTGTATATACTTTCCCAGTCTACGGTCTTTTGCAGTGAAACTTCTGCATTTTGGGCCAAAACACCCTTGAATCTGGTCCTGATATTCCAGTGTTCTACAGCTGCACCAGAAGTGAATTTTTCCTGGCTAGATCAGACCTAAATAATTGAAATGCACAGTAAGATGTGTACATAGATTAAATATTTTATGAAATATGTAAGAAAGAAAAAAACATATATTGTGCCATCACAACAATGAATATGGGGTAAAGCAACTGAGTATAAAGCCAGAAAAAAATTAACATGAGTAAATTTTACGAAACCTAAATCTGTATTCTACAGAGAAAACAATCAGAATCAGAATTTTCTTAATACACTGAACTCAATAAATTTGCTTTGAATAAACGTCAGTGAGTGTGACAGAGAGAGAATTAGTCTGGAATGCTATAAGGATGTCAGCCAAGCTCCCAGCATCTGGAAAGCAGAAAGCAGAACTATATTTAGTGCACAATGACTTGCAATAATCTGGGGAGGGAGCAGAGAGGAACAAAAAAGAACAAAACTTAAGATGGCAGTTTTGGACAATTAAATTAATTATAAAGAAAAAAGAACAATGAGGCTGGTAGAAGGATAAATGGAACCCTGGGGTATATGTTATTATAAGAGCTTCTACAAGCAGAAATGTTGTATAGAGTTAGCAGACATATTTATAAACATGTTATAGATAATGCATACTTCAGTATAAATACCACCTCTAAGAATTTCTGGCACAGAACAGTTAGGGCACTGACCTCTGCTGTACATTCATTTCCTTTATGTGGCTGCAATGGCCTAAATATATTCCTCAGTTAGGCATGGGAAACTTTTTCCATATGGTAACTGCATCTGCAAGAGTACTCCACATTTTGACTGTACTCGGTTATGAATGTATTCTGAACTCCTTGCAAAGCATGTAGAGGTTACTGAGTGCTCCCCTATACCTATTTGTGAACAGAACAAGCACCAAGTAAAAGGCTAACTTTCACTGCTGCAGTGCATTCAAAATAATAATGGTGTAACACTTCTTAAGTTCCTTATTGCTCTTAATAAAAAAAAGGCACTGATTAGTCACATTTCCCTTCTGTCACTTACATAGTTTTTGTTTTATCCTTCACTTGACTTAAACATTCCATACACTAACTCTTCAGTGTCATTCATGTCCTGGCACTTTCTCAGACCTGAGATGCCAGGATTCCAGAGCCTCCACCTTCATCACTTTAAAGGAAATCTCAAATAACAAACATAACCTGTTAAAACTGAGGCACACATCTCAGGCACAGTGATGCCGTGTAAAGGACAACTAAAATGAAAGTAAACATCATTACTGACAAAACAGTAAAAAGATTATTATATTCATAAATGTCAAAGTATTTTCTGGTGTTCAAACTAATCTAGTTTACAGCTTCTAGGAAGTAATGTTCTGCCAAAAGATGATGTATGGCCAAGAGAGAGACACCAAAAGTGTTGAACAGAAGAGGGAGCAGAAAGTGTTACCTGGGCCCAGGTAGCAATTCTCTAAGCTTGGTGAAAGACAGCAAGAGATCTGGGGCCTGTGAGCTGGGAGAAGCTGGGTCATGCATGCAGTGCCAGGCAAAGAGCAGAATATTGCCACAGACCAGAACAGCAGACATTTTGAGAAGAAGGAAGAAGTACTTCTGTGATTTGGCTGCTTTAGCTATCAGTCTGTACTTCACTTGTATTTACAAATAACAGCCAAAAAAAAAAAAAAAAAAAAAAATTTCTTTCTGTTACAGGCAGTTTGGGAGAAAGTCAAAAAACAGCAGCCATTTTCCATCTGGCTTCCAGATCAGTTAACATTTGTAAGGACCTGTATAGCCACTTATTTGTAAACTTCAAGTTGTGTCTCTCTCTAAATTAGTGCTCTCATGTGCCTTGTGTACAGGCTACAGGCTGCTTTTGAGATGTAGTCTTGCTGGTTCTCCATGTATTAGACAGATGTATTACTTATATGTCCTGCTGTGCTGTCCCTAAGATAAAAGGAGAGACCTTGTTCCTCATTGCACTAAATATGTAGTTTCTAGACTAGACTCTGCTAATTAATGTACCAGCATTTGTGACACGTGCATATGAGCTGGAGCTAGACCAAACCTACTCACAGAAACTGCAGAGCTGTAACTGAGGTACCTATTCTGCAAGTGTCTCACATGCACTTCACCAGTCATACAATATACATGCATAATTTAAAACAATGAACAATTTTTCAACGCAGTACAAGGGATGACACCAGCACTCTATCTCTTTTTAGACCCACAGATAATTCAGCAACAAAAAGGATGGGCAGTAGGTACCTTTACTACCTTGGAAGCAGAGTGGAAACAGGGCAACATAAGAGATTCACAAAACAAGGAGAGAAAAGGATGCCAGATAGAAGGAGGTAAGGATTGAAGTAACTCCAGAGAAACTGTAGCAATTCCCATAATACCATCTGCAAGGGCAACGTCAGAAACAGTAATGTAAATTACTGTCTCAGTCCTTCAGTTGATATAGGGAACTAGGGAAATAAGGACACTTAACTGGACAATGCAGACACTGGAGCACAGCTCTGTGATGGGATCTGACTTGTCCTACTAGGTGAGATCACAGTGCCCAAGGAAAAAGACAAGAAAGCACTGCTGCTCTCATCAGACATGGCATGGAGCTTTCTTTTTCGCACACTCCCCTCAAGCAGGCCGGTCACACATGTCCTGTTTTCAAGGAAAAACATATGTTTGAAATACTATAAATGAAATCTGCTAAAGAAAACTGCTATTACGAATGAGTAGATTTTGATACATGTTTTACATTCTTTGGGGTCTGAGATCCCATTTGAACCAGAACTGCTGTCTGCAAACACCCTGCTGAAGTCAGCAGAAGATGAGGATTTACTGTAATCACTACAGCACTGGGCAGTGAGCTAGGCTCATTCCTGAACAGTTTCCTAAGAGATGTTAACAGCCTCAGCTGGGTGCTCTTTGTAGTTCTGGCAGAGGTCAGCTCTGTCTCTAAGCACAAATCAGAGAAGTAAATCTAGTCTAAACAATTCTCTGTACTGTTCCAGAAGCAATTAAAGGCACTTTGCTTTGTGTATTTCCCCCAGGTGTGAGCAGACACTTCCCACAGACAGTTTGCAAAGCAAAAGCTCAAAAAGCATAAACCCTTTGCAGAGGAAAAGGCAAAAAACCTTCCTGCTCTACCCTCCAGTTCAGTAAATCTGAACTGGACAAAACAGTGCAGGATTAGATTATCCAGGCACTGCCTATGACCTGTACTTGGAGAAAAGTAATGGTAAAACAATTACAGTCCAACTCTTCTAATTCCATCAGGCTCTTTATTAGCAAGGTTAATACCAATAGATTAGATATTCACTTCTCAATGTGGTATTCTTTAACTAGGAATGAAAATGTAATGTGGTCCATCAGCATGTCACCTACATTCATGACAGAGATGTTAGCACTCATGAAGCTAGAAACATCACTCATCCATGAGTTTTGTAAAATCAGCAATGATGTGAAAAGTGTAGAAACAAGTGAGTACAAAGTTAACTCTCACACATTTTAAAATTACTCATTATAAATATTTAAATTATTATATAACACTTTGTTAAAGAGCATTTGGCTGTTTTTTGTTCTCAAAAAAATGGAACAATAAATACAATAATATAATAATACAATAAGTATTCATATAATATTAGGTACAATCACTATACCTAAAAACTCCCACTGCTTTTGCTAAAAGCTGGTACCCACAGTCCTAGGAATTCAATACATTGTCTATGAATCTCCTGTATTATCACTGGCATATTGTTCATTTTTCGAAACAGAAATCTCCCCTAGCATCATGATAGAAGGGATGAAACATGAGTAGCTCATGGAGTCAATATCTTTACATTTATTATTTTATATTACTTAAAAAAAAATAATAATTGACACATTCATGCATGGTGTACCTCTCCAGCCTTGATGCAGCACAACTCCCTCCACAGCTTTTATTCATGGCTGTGGTAGTGAATAAAAGAAACAAACTGATTTAGGGGTAGTCTGATTAGACAAAAACCATCTAAACCCCAGATGTGGAACACATCGCCATCACACAGATGTATGGTCACAGCTTACACAGCAAAGTGCACAGGCAGAGGAGCAGGCAGGGCAGCAGTAACTGTAAGGGTAAAGCAGGATGGAAACGTAACCTGAAATCCTGGCCTTTGCCTGTGGCTATAAACTTTATCCCTGCTTATCCTGGCATAAGGATACCTGCAGAACATTCCCTGAAACAACTCCCAAAGCATGCATTTATGGTATTGACAGGGACTGGCAGAAAGCAGGAGTGGAGTGCCCTTACTCTGGCATAGCTGACACCGTCTGCAGGACAGGAAGCAAACCCGTTGTTTTGTATTGTTAGGGGATGCCAGTAGCATGTGCTGACACCAGATGGGATTTTGGTGCAGCCTTGCAGATTTCTGCTTTTGGTTTCTGAGCAGTGTCAAACACTGCTTGTCCCAGTCTGCCCTTGAATGGGAAAACCTTTTCACCAGTGGCTCATCTCCACCCAATGCTAATTTTCACCAGCAGCAGCCCGAGGATTTCCTAATATGCAGAAGATGCAGATGCATAAAAAAAGGACAGTATTTTTCTACTTGCAGAGATAACACATTTTTTACTGTTATTTGACGCTGCTGATCACTACCAGCCCCAAAGAGTGCAACTTCATGAAGGGAAAGATAACAACTGGCAGCAGAAAGGAGAAACACCTGTTGTTGTATCAAGAGGTTTGCATGAATCACTTCACCTTCTCAGTAAATTCTAAAATAAAAATCTATCTCAGTGGTGTTGCATGGGAAGAAGCAAGACACAACTAGGGGCCTGGACTTGGTGAGGCTGCAGAGGAGGTTACATATAACTGTAGGTTATATTCAGAGAGCTGAAGATACCAATCTAGAATGCTTTTAAAAAGCAAACCAAAACTTTTTTCCTCTGTGTCCCCTAGAACACCAGGTAACTCCCACCTCCATTGTCAGGCAGGTGATTTTTCCATTTACCATTAGATTACCTCTATTTAGCATGAGAAACTAAGTGCACCCATTAAATTTTATGTAAACAATCTGCACTGGGCTGTCTGGAACTTGAAAGAAAGGTGTCACCCTGGGTGATATAAAAGGAATTTCTGGCACATGAATTCAGACAGTATTCAGATTCTATAAAACAATCTATGCTGCAGCCCAAATGCCACCCTGTGGATTATACCAGTGAAGAAGAGGGTCCCTAGACTTCAATGATAGCACAATGTCACATTCTGGATCTATGTGGAATTGGCATGAGTTCTGTAATAAGAGAAATTACTCAGAAGTTTTTACTAGAGTAAAAATGGCTTCTCCAGTCTCTCTGACAGTGGGTTAGAGGAGAAGCTAGGGCACACAAAGACAAGCTATTTGCAGATATTTGCCCCTGAGGTGCCAAGCTATCATTCATAACATGACTACCCCAAAGTATTAATCCAGCAGATGACAAAGCATACCTAGATTTATTTCAAATTGTTTTCTTACAGACAATTACAAGGGAGGGAATGAGCAGCTGTCTGTTCTCATCAATGAAACCCTAAGTGGGAAGAATTTTTTAATGGGTAGCTGACTGTCCTAAGGCCATTTTATACTTTCACATGGCTTAATAGACCAGAGAATTATAATTGTTGGGTTTTATTCAGCTAACAAATACTAAGTATTTTGGTTTCATTAACAGTATCCTTTTGAAGTTGTGAAAAGACATTTATGTACTTATGTATTGACTTCTGTCCAGAATCCCAGCTGAAATTAAAGTCATGAAGGATTATGTTAGCCTTCAGCTGCTATCATAAAATCATTGCAGAACACTGTTTAATTAAGTCCAATTTTCAATTCCATTTTAAAACACATCCTGGCCTCACCTCTCTTGACTAAACTTGAGGTGATCCAGCAGTGCTATGTGGGATTACACACCAAAATTATCCAAATGTGTGCAGGCCAGACTGAAGGTGCTTTGGTTATGAGATTCAGGACCAAAAGCACAGGCAGGAGCTACACCTTTGTTGTGAAATAGCAGAAGCAGAACTGTGAGGAGGAAGTTTTCACTATACCTGGAACTGTTATGCCTGCCTGGAGCTGGCACTCCCAGTGTTTCACTTTTCTGGCCACCAGACATGTCTAAATATCTTGAGAAAACAAGAAACAAAACAACAGGTGACTGTAGTGTGAATTATAAAAGTCTGGCTTCCCTGTTGGAACTTGACTGCTGCTCTTAAACTGCCCCAGCTGTGCTTTCACAGTCCAGGATGTCAGCACAACTCCTTCAGTGAATCACTGCCTTGTGTTCCCTCTTGGATCATCTACAGCACCCTTTTATAGACTGTATTGTAACACTGGGGCAGGCTTCTGAGCCAGAAGGTCAGCACTACTGCCTCTGTACTCCAGAAAGATAGGTTTGATATGATATTATACCAGCAACCACAAAAAAACCCAACAAACCAACAAAGATGAAAATAATACTGCATATGGAATGCACTGAGTTGTCAGTAGTATAGTGTTTTGTTCCTAGCAGGAACAGGTAGAGCAGACATTAGAACTACTCACTGACACATCCTGATGGATTCTCTGGTAGAGCAAAAAGTTTTCTAAATATATGACAAACTGTGTGCCTCTACAAGCTGACTCAGAGGCAAGGGCCAAATTAGGCTTGGTTGAAACTACATGGATTTCAGGCAGCTCCCCTAAAATTAATGTGTCCCTACAACAAGTGCAGTTTTTCTTTCACTACCAGGAGCCCTCATCTGTCTAAGTCATTCCAGGCTAATAATGAACTTCACTGACTGTATGTTTTGATTTTTTTAGAAGATGAAAAGAGATACCATGCAACCATCTTAAGTAGTTCTCTTTTGTAACTGCAGCCAGTTCTTCAAATGCTGGTGTGCTGTCCTCTTGCCAACTAAAACAGCACAATCTTTCCTTCCCTCTTCGTTTCCAGTGACAGAAGAGCAAATCATAAGCCAGGTCTGCTCCAAACTGTCTCAGTAGGTGTCAGCAATCTGAAAAGGCATACTCTTCCCTTTATGTCAGTGCAGTGTTCCCCTGGCTTCTACTCATCTTGGTTTTGGAATAGAAGAGTGAAATCACTCCAGTACTTTTCATCAGGTTCAAATCTACCTAAAAATAGATACAAAAGGAAAGAGAAAATATATATTCTTTGTTGATTTATCTATGAGTGCTGGAGAGCAGTTGTGTCACTGATGTTTTGGAGAAGGATCAGACACCTTCATGGTCAAACAGCACCATCCAATATATGGCAGTAGATGAAGGCTGCTTTTTGCCTCCCATATTCACTCTGAATCCTTCTAAATCACCCCTGCCAACACAATGCAATCCTTGAAGATCATTAACAGTCCTCAGAAGAGCAAATTCTCGCTTATGTAATAGGTTAGGTTGCACCAAACAGGTATGAAAAGTTCCCTGGGGGAAGACACCTGCAGAGTCTGTTCCTTGACCTTCAGCTCCACTGCTCCTGCAGATGAATGATGTTTGATTCAGCACCGCATTAGTAGTGCATATACAAAGTATGTCTCAGGAACAAAACATCAGCTCTTCTGAAAAAGATCAGTCTTATAGTTTCATTTGTCAGATGATACTTTCCAATTTTGATCAAATGGAAAGTACTGCTGGTTAAAATAAGAAACAATTGAATACATTCCCCAAGTCATTCTCTTCATGAAAATACATATCTTGGAGAGCAAAACATTTAAACACAGATTGTTGTTGGAAGCATTTTTCTGTAAGAGGCCCACAAACATTAAAAACACATAAAAATACTCTACTAATGAGCTGAGGTCCCCTTAGCAGGGTCTGCAGCACACTGTAGGTAACTCACATGTCATTGGTAAAACTCTTTATTTTTTCTGACCGCAGTATATATTTCAGGTAAATGTAAACAGAATCAATGTAAAATTTCCATTTAAATTTCTCTCTGATTTCCCAGACAAACAGAGACGGGACTTCCCAAGGGAGTATACACATATGGACTTCCCCACAAGCACAAAAAGATATTCAGAAGTTCTTTAAAGAGAAACAAAAAGGAAGAAGCAGATGAGGAATTTCTAGTCTTTGTCAGGTAAAATGCTTGCATGCTACAGAAGGAAAAAGTATGCTATTGATCCCAGTATGGTAGCTTTCCTCACTACCTTCAAGGCTCATCTGCTCAGTGTATCAGGCACTCCTGTTATCCTTGGAGATAAAGGGGCTGACTTGCCAACAAAGTGGAGAAAAGCCACTTGAAATCTTTTTCTTCCTCAGTGCAGTACAGTCATACTGTCAAAGAAAACAAATCTTCACATAGTACATCTCCAAAGCATGTATTTTACACTGGAAAGAAGTGAAGGATCTTTTCACTTTAAACAGTGTAGTGAAATTTTTCTTCTGCAGGCTCTTTGCTGGGATGTACTATATTGGAGCACTGAGGTGCTATTTCATTACATGTACATATTAGGAATTTTTAATTCATTTGCTCTTCTTCCCATCCACAGCACATTTTCAACCAGTTCATAAAAGATTTGCTCTTGGTATTTGGAGAAAAGACAAGAGAGAGCCTGTGATCTGTGCTCACATTATGCAATGATTGACTTAAATGGGAACTCATAGGACTGAAGGATTTGGACCAAATATGCAGTAGCTGACAAGAAAGTCCAAGATGTTAGGTGCCAGAAGATTTGGAATGTGAGATGTGTAGTTACTAGAGCATCTGCCACTGTGTCAGGTAAAGTCTGAAAGCAAAGAAGGAGGTGCTAGTTTGGAAGGAAGCAGATGACACTACATTATCAGTACAGTACTAGACAGATACAGCTGGATTTCTTCACGATCGCATCTTCCTATGAATGGCAACAAGCAGCTGTTTACAGACACAGCCAGATCAGAGATGGAAGCAAAACCCATATGATATTCAACCTGCCTGCAAGTAAATGGGACCTGTACCCTTACTTGTGGGAAAGCAGAGTCCTCACTAGGAGTAAAAAGAGAACTTTTACATGTAGTGATAACCCCTTGCTCAGCTCAAATCACCTTAAGTCAAGAATCCCTCTTGACCTTCCTGGTTGCTCTGGCTCTGCATTCATTGCTGAACTCCTTACTCTTGAGTTAAGGCTCAAATGTATTTTGTGAGTGAGCACATATATTTAATCTCTCCCAAATGTTTCAGCTCAAAGAAACGGCATAATACCTGGCTCATTCTTTCAGCTCCACCAAACAATAACTGCCAGGAAAACAGCTTAATTCAGCTATTCCTAACAAAATACAGTTAGGTCTTTAACACGCAGTCTTCTTTTTACTTGGCTGCTGCTTTTTTGGTGCAGTTCTTTGTAGATTCCCTTGGTTAACGCCAGCTGAATTCCTTCTCCAGAGAGCAACTTGCTTCTTGTAGAAACAAATACATTTACATTAGGAGAATTTTACAGCTGGAGCATTTCCTAAGTCCTTCCACTTCTGACATTACCTTTTTTCCTGACAGCCTGCACAGGCACCACCTGAACGTAAGGTACCGGTCTTAGCTTTGTCTCTCAAAACTTTGACTTTCTGTGATCTCTTCCAGTCAATGTTAAAGTTGGAAAAGCCAGATAACTCTCTCTCTCTCTCTGTGCTAAAATAGGGAAAGTTTCCATACAAGCACACTTGAAATGGACTTAGAAACCAAATGACAGTAAATGACAGAGTTTTTACCTCCCTGCCAGATGTTCTAGAGCACCACTATGGAAACAGCTCAGTGGGCACTATGTACATGCAAGGGCTTTGAAGCAGGGGGCTGAGGAGAAGCATGTAAAGATGTGGGAGAAGGGATAAAAAGGTCAGAAAAATCCTGAAAAAAAAAGAATCTAGTGCTCAAAGGAAAAGATTTCTTTAGTGCCGATCCCTCTTGCACCTTTTGCTCATTCAGCTGTGGTGAACTGACCAAGACCCAGTGGATGGCTATGTGCTGCCCAAGGACTGTTTCTGCAATGTGACAGCAAAGAGGCCACAACAAGGAAAGGAAGCAGGAATCTCTTGGAAGTATCATAAAAGGCTAACTGATTCCCCCCATATACAGAGTTTCCACCAGACTCTAGGAGAACATTTAAAAAGCCCCATGGTATTTTCTTCTTCTTTAAAAGGGCCCTGTACACTTTTCATAGTCCCTGTGACAGACTTAAAAGTGAGACACGCACTGTCTGGTCACACTCTGCCCAACGGAACAGGGTCTTTTTTGTGAACTTTCCTGGGGCACTGTATGTGACAGGAGATAGTATGCAACATAAGAGCCAACAGTTTACTGAATAACACTGGACCATACGACATGTGGATTCAATTTCTGATTCTGGTACAGACTTCTATAAAAGAAGACTTCACCAAGAGACCCCTTCAATGCTTTCATGTATTCCTTCTGAGTAAGATGACAATAACACCCTCTCACCCTATATTAATACTTTACCATAGAGATATTAATTCCTATTTGTACTCAATTCTGTGCTAGGGAAGCAAACATGGCAAAGACAAGAACGTCTGCACCTGCACAGCCTAAGCAGACATCACAAGCCCCCTGAAGAATTCTGATATGCAATTCATTACACAATGACACAATTGCTTTAGTGGCAAATACAGCCTTACAAGGCTCCTGCAGTGACTTTCAATGATCTCAGCTTTTGTAGATTTTAAGTGATTAAGCAAAAGTGTTACAATGCACCTTCAAATGGCCCTTAATAAATAAGTTTTTCTTTAGAAAGGGTTTCTTACTGAGTCTACCATGAAATATTTGCATGTGAAATGCAGAAATTTTAATTAAAACAGGTTGGTTTATTTTAGAACACACTAGAGCCATCCATTGCACAGCTAAGTTTCCAGCACACCAGTACTAGATGCCAAACTAGAACACCACGTTTCTAAACTAAAATATAAGTAAAAGCCTTAGGAAAAAGCAGCCTTAACAAGCATGAGCAGACGAGGCCCTGGCTTAACACATCATCTAATGTAAGAGGCCGAGATGTGTGCTGCAGTGTTAACATCCTCCCAGGGAAGTGCTTTAATTCCAAATCAAGAAGGAACATCACCATCTCTTGAATCATCAGCATTACTTCCTGCCTTTCTGTGTGCATGTTCATAGGAAATCTTTAATCTAATTTTTTTCAAAGCCAAATCCCACTTGGCCAGCAAGCTCAGGCAAGATTCAGCCAAAAACAGTATAGGCACAACAAGTTTCAACAAAAATATTTGTTGCATGAACACTCTCTGATTCATTTGCTCTTCCTTGGCTGAACCTCGACTACACCCATCCTGATGCACATTTGTGGAGTGCCGTTGCCATGTCAGAGGATTCAAGTTCAATTTCTGCATACCCTAGTGATTTTTTCTGGCTTTGAACACTATCCAGGTGGCTGCACAAGGGGCTACAGAAATTACAGGGAGATGGCAGAGTTGGTGAGAGTACTTGCCTGAGAAGCAAAGAAAGGGGAGATACCCACATTCTACCAGCCCGTCCTCATCCAATCTGCCCACAATATGCTGTTGTAAAGAGTTTGCAGTGAAGCTGGGGATCTGGCACTAACATGGTGTGGAATAGTCATCAGATATTTAAAACAGAGCTGAGAGAACAAAGAAGGGCTTTGTAATGCGAGGCAGCACTGAAAACCCTGAATCTCTGCCAGCCGGCTTGCATGGAGTGTTTGCTAATGTACACAGTGGAGTGCATTCCTCGCATTTGATTACATGACAGTTTTATATACCAGGTATATGCAGAGGGTTTTTCTTAACTCTTTAAGTCCTCCCTCATTTATGAATCCTGAGGGGACTCACACTGGTTTCACTTCTGCTGTCTTGTACATGCATGCAACTTCAGTCATGAAAGGCCGATTATGTGCTGTGGGCAACTGCTTGTCAATTTGTGAGTACACATTTGTTTTGCTATAAACAGTAGAAGTTATTAAGCATGAAAGAATTAGAAAACTCATTCTCACCTTACTCATCCTATAGTCTTCTGCATCTCCCTTGATTCAAGCAGTGAATATAAAGGGGCTTGTTTAAAAGACCACTACCATTGCCTCTCCATATTGTAAAATGGAGGATGCACAGACTGCTATTAAAGCTCCCCCTTGTTAGACCAGGGAGAAGAGACCCAGGAACCCCTGGATGGCTAATGCTACATCCTACCATATGCCATAAAACAAAGATCACTGTATGTGCACTTGGTGAAGTTCTTGGAGAGCTATGGCTAAAATGTGTTGCCTGTAACTAGGCAATGTTCCATGCATTCAGGCAATAAAACTTCTCATTCACATGATGTGAGGAATACAGACAAAGGACCAAGGCCTAAACTGCAGGGCTTCGTTGTTTAGTGCCAAGCGATTGAGAAGGGCAAAGTATTCTTACTTTTCTGTTTTGCTAATGCACAAAGTAAATTTTTTAGACATAACTTTAATTATTTGCAATTGTATTTTCAGAAGATCTGTTGTGGTGTCTTTCATAAACTTTGAGCTGTAGAACTATTAAGTTATAAAGTTAGAAAGTTAACGTCTGTTAAGTTAAAAGAAAAAGAGAGGCACTGAAAGAGATATTTGTGGTTAAACTCTCCAGCAGCCATACTGTTGCCTGTATGTTAATGTTAGTAGCTCATAAACCAACATCTAATTAAGCCCACATTTAACCAGAGATTATTTTTCTGCTTAGTCACCCAGAGAAACAATCAAGACATGAAAGTTAAATAAATTTGGGTGTCAGGCTTATTACTCATGACATTTCTACTCCCATACTCCTACTACTTAAAAGAGCAGAATTTGCCTTGTAGATAGAGAGGAAGCACTTGGTGTCTGGAATTAGATGGTCAGAGAGAAAGGAAGGTAAAAGAAGGTGAAGGTTATAGCAATGGTGGGGAAAGTGTACACAATGGCAGATAAGGCTGGGGCAAGATGAGGAGAATTAGGCCAGAATAAAGGCAAACTAAGCCACTGACCTAAATCTCCTTAAGTCATTGAAAGGTTCTTACCATAGTGGGAATGATTCCAAAATAGATCCCAAAACAGATGGGTGTAAATAAAGGACTTAGGATAACAGCAATGGAAGTACTACATTTTTTACAGATGAGCAGACAGACTTGTGCTGGAATATTTGTATGTTCTTGAATTTGTAAAGGAAAGGGAGAATAATTTCCCAAATCAAAAATTGCATGTTCAGATACCACAAGCACAGAGACAGGCAAGATATCCTGTTTCCAAACGGTAGGTATTTTCACTAAAGAATGACAGTAAAATTGCCATATTGGCTGAACTAACTTACGAAAGAAAAGCACTTTTTGAAGTTTCCACTTAAACACTGATAGGTCTTTAAAACTATTATTAGCTGTGAGATCCTTCTTTGGACAGCAGTCAAAAATGATACATTTTTAGGGGTAAAAGAGAACTGGAAGCATCACAGAGGTTCTTACGGGAAAGTCAATGTTTCATAAAGTGTACTGCAGATGATACATTCGGACAAATTGCTGCATCCTGTTTCTGAAACAGGACTGTTTCTGTGTTATTCATAATTACTTTTTCCTACTGTTAGATTGTGCAACTTGGAAATAATGTGACACTTCTAAAAGAGAAATATTTTTTAATACGGAAATTTATTTTTTACCATGAGGAAAGAGGTGGAAAGTACTCAGATAATAGCATTTCTCAGTAATTTTTAGCTGTAATGATCACAAAATGCTGCTGCCTCTCTTTAACACTTAGCTGCATGTGAATGCAAAAGACCAAGACTCATTTCACATTCCTTCTCCTCCCAAAGGGTCAGGATACACTAGCACACCTCTGCAACCACAGAGGCCCACATGGCTCAGTTATCTTTCCCATACCATAAGAAATGTATAAATAAGTGAGAGATGGCACCCTTGGATGCTAGGAGAGCACTGATAACACCTAGCTACATACTGCCTTCACTTTACAACAAATAGCACCATACTCCAGACATCTGAATTCCTCAGCTCAGAAAAAAAAAGACCCAAAGAAAAACCGCACTGCTTAGTCAACCACAGAGTATTAATAAGGGAATATAATGATTTCTCAAACATATTCTACAGTTAAATATTAAACCTCCAAACCCATCCTGTGCCTGGCTGCAATTAACATATACAGCCCTCCTATATAATAGCACTGCTCTAACATCACATGTGGCTTACACAACACTGAATCCTGCCAAAACATCCCTGGTTATGCATCAATAAAGTCATGAATGCACAGCTCTGGGAATGGTGTTGGTTATGTTCTACATGAGAACCAGTAGAGGGAACAAATAACACTGTGGCTTTTTGAGTTCTACGAAATAATGGAAATGGCATCTTTCTTTCCTCCTCTCAGTGGAGTAATGGAACAGTAGATAAACTGTGGAAAACCACAGCTAAATATTTAGAACCCACAAGGAAAAAGGCCTTTGAACAAATCAAGCTATTTCACTTACAGACTGGGAAGAAAAGAGAGACAGAAGGTTTGTTATTGTTATTTCTATTTTTAAATATGTATGAGATGCTCAGATACTATTTTGAAAGGGGCTACATAAGCACCAAAAGAAAGAAGGATAGGATTTTTTCCCATGATGTTCTTATATCTTTATAGTGGTGATCCAAGTTTCAGCCTTTAGCAGCATCTTTTCCAATCAAGACATCTGGAAATGTCTCAAAACCATTTCAAAAATCTGTGGAAATACTGCAATATAAAACATGACCTTCAGGCCATCTGGAGCTATGATGGGTGTTTGGAATTTCCAGGGATTTTCTCCAAAATGATGATGTTCAGTATCTGCTCCTTGCCCATCGTCACACAGTTGATGTTTTTAGAATTTAAAGAATGCTCAAAGGCTGACAAGAAAAGTTACTAAGAAGTTCTGAAGCATGTTTGAGTTCACTAAGTAATTGTATTTTTTAATATCCTGTACCTCATTTTTCCCACCTTGAGAAGAATTTACTGTTAAAAGACATTTACTTATCTAAGAGGATTATTAAGAAGCTAATGAGTATTTTAAAAATATTTAGAGAAGGCTAAAGAAAAGCATGGAAAAATTTTGATTTGAAACAAAAAATAAAAAAGACAATGAGAAACATACAGGGAAGGAATTGAAGGTTATCTCTACATAACAGGATAGAAACTGGCAACATTGTATATACACAAATCCTGGATCCTATTCTTCTTTATGCTTTGAAGTAAAACGCCCACAGGTGAAGTGCATCTATAGTGAGAATGAGTACTTTAGTGTCACTGTTGATTTCATAGTGATCAAACCAATTGCATAAGAAATTTAGTGTTCCTCTCCTAGGAGTAAAAAAACCCATTTTCTCAGAGTTCCCAGGAGTTAACATGATAATCTAAATCACACACACACACAAAAGTATTTTAAAAAAACCCTGAGAAAGAAGCACACACACACACAAAAGTATTAAAAAAAAACCCTGAGAAAGAAGCAAAGATAATCAAGTGATAAATAAATGAAGATAAATCCCCTCAGTTTAGTGCCTGTGAGGACTAGACAGGTTGTCTTCATGCCTCAATGACAAGTCTATTAACTACTGAGCATATACTCAGGTTTGCAGCTGAAAAATCATAAAATCTTTCCTAAACTTTAATTTGTTTACATTTCACAGTCCACCAGTAAGATTTAACCAGTACATTCTCCAGAAAAACTTGCATTCCTGACTACCTCCAATCACACCTTGCTACAAATGCCTCAGTGGTGAGGCAAGACACCTTGAAGTCTTCATCTGTTTTGGATACAACCTACTGTCTAGAACATAAATTAAATTTCTGTGAAACAGAATGAAGAAGAGGAATCTGAAAAAAACCAAAAAAAACCAACTAAGGATATTTTTAAGGTACTTGCTCCTGCATCTGAAGGCAGCTTTACTCAGAAATGAAATTTGAGACAGTCCCACCACTTTGCATTTAAGTATCTTTCACAGCGAGGTCTTTTTTACTTACTTAGCTAACTGAGCTTTTAAACAGCACTTGGGATTGTATCACTGATCCTGTTTCATGCCCAGATATGTTCAGACAGAATGTACAATGAGTTATCTGATTTTTTGGGGTTTATATAAAAAACCACAGAGCTATGCTGGGATGAGGATTCAGGAGCCCTGCCTCCCACCCTGGCACCACCGTGTGCACCACTAGCCAGCCACCATTCAGGGCTCTGGTGCTAGCTTAGCTTGTCTGGCCCTGTAATAATGAAAAGAAGAAAGGATTTTTCACTAGGAATTTAGAGTATTTTCTCATTATAACCAACCAGCATGACCAGAAAAAAGACTCCTGATGCAATCTGTGGGCCTAGTTCTCACTCCCCCGCTGGCACGGCCTGAAAGACTGCTGGGGCCACAAGCCCACTCCTCCGGGAGAGGGGAGGGAGAATGGGCTAAAACCAGATCCTGTCCGTCAGACCCTGTATCCTGCCTTCAGCACTGCCCAGAGCTTCACGGTTCAGGGAAAAGCAAACAAACAAACAAAACATCCCCCCTGCTTCCCCCTTCCAGCACCCGTGGCCTGTGGTGCAGTAACCAAGGAAGCGGCTCGTCCCATTGCTGGCAGCCAGCCTTCAGGAGATGAAGGCTGGGCAAGGATAAACTCCAGCTAAAATCCCAACTCCAGTCTTGTTCTTCAGACCAAAACTAGAAAATAGGGCAGGATGGGCAGAATTTGGTATTGTAAGGGACCTCATGGATGGAAACAAGGGCAGCTGAGCTGCTGTTGGGGGGATATAGTGGCCTGAGGGAGGTCAGTGCACAAAGGGATAACCATGTTTCTCCAATGGTGCTTCAGCCGTGTGCCCAGGGTGTTGATTTCTGCCCACCACAAAAGCAAATCTCTGGCGGGGGATTTTCTTCTTTCTTCTCTCATAGTCACCCTCGACAGTATAGCAGTAGCTGAGGGGCCTTCTTCTGGAGAAGGCACAGCAGGAGTAATCCCACAGGTCGAGAGGCAAGGGCAGAGGCCGGAGGGCAGGGAAGGTCAGCACTAGGCAGGCACGATGCGGAGCTGCCGAAGCAGCAGAAGGTCTGTTTCTGGGTCCTCCAAGCCCGGCTGCCAGAAACTTAAGATGCACTTTGGGAGACGCAGGGACAAGGCCCGGGGTAACTGCAGGAGCAGACAGCTGATGGCGTCTGTCCCGGGAGCGGGAGCAGCAGCGGGGCGGGGAAAGGGCTCTGCACTTTGTCCCCGCTGGGGTGACTGAGCGTTGCTCTGCCTGCAGCAGCGCAGCCTCAATGCGCTCGTGGTTTCTTGTGCAATGAGAATGTGTGCCCAGAGAGACAGAGGAGGTGCCGGCTGACGCAGTGCAAGGGAGGTGAGAACGCTGTCAAGGTTTTGCTCCCTGCAAAGGGTGGGTGCACCTTTTCCAATACAGATGAAAGAAACAATGCAATGCCACAACACAAATTTGCACCAGGCCATCAGGAATCCTCAGCTGTGTGCTTTGCTATGGACTTCCTTGGGTTAACACCTCTTTCCCACACAGTCACAAGTCGGAGTGAATCCTCTGTTGTTGATGGTGTCACAGCCCTGTACAATAGTAACAAGAGACAGCCAGACCCACTGTGTGACTCCAGGTCTCAAGTCTTGCTGTTCCTGTACAAGGATAAAGACCACCACGCTTGTCCACTCAGGCTGAAGGTGCACTTCTGGCACTCCTTGAGGCTTGTTGTAACCCTGAGAAGGTGCTGGGGGAACTAGTGGGGTCCAAGTGGTTTGCACCACCCCATACAGAAACCAAGGCCTCAGACAGGAATTATCTATATAATGCCTTCAACTCTAGTCCAACATGTGGGACTTTCTCCTCTCTGTCACCAGATTTTCACTTTGCTTTTCACTGAAACACAAATAACTGGAATTTCATTTTCCCTCATAGAATTTTGTGATTACATTATGTTGTGTAGGATAAGCACATAGTAGATCCATCTCCCTCTCTCCTGCCACCTATTCCTTCCATCAGGCCCATTCTTTGGCCTTGTCATCACCCTGTCATACAATCTGCTTTTCACAATTTTGGGAGACTTTGCTCACAGTGAGACTCGAGGCCTTCCTAGCAGCTGCTACACAAGCTCATCATTGCTATTAACTGAGCACAAGACAGTGGAGGCAGGCAGCATTTTGCTGAAAGCCATGTTGGATCTGCCCAGTAAGGGAGGCCAGGCAGACAATAACACAAGGTTCTTGTACCACACCATCCAAGTAGTCTGTTTCCTGCAAAAGTCAACTCATTCAGAAGAAAACAAAATAAGTTAGTGTACCTAGCCAGTTGCAAAGCAGACTGGACAGAAATATTCCTCTATTTTCTTTCCTTTCCTGACAGGGTAGCCAAAGAAACATTGTTATACTGAGAATTCATCTGCCTCCTTTTACCCCCCACACGATTTCATTTATCTCACCATGGTTTCTGGATAGTGGCAGAAACAAGAATTTAATTTAAATATGTTTGAATCTACAATCAAACTTTCTTAGAAAACAGGAATGTTTTGGTTTGCATGTGTTTTGATTTAACCCATTATTTTGCTGCATTAATCCAATTAGAAATCTGAATGCATCTGACACAAAAGTTAAAGCTCTGAATCTGTTGCTTCATCTTCAGCAGAAACAAAATAAAAATAAGGATATGGGAATTAAAAAGGAAATTGACAAAACACTTTTCTAAGGGCAACTGCTAAATTTCACAAAAACATGCTACCTGCAGATTTGGAATATCACCTGTCACTTGAGATACTACAGGTCCTAATTATCAGAGTGCTAATTTTCAGGGTGCAAAGCTGGGACTTAACAACTTCATTTCAAACACAGGCAAGCACACTGGGATTTTGCCTTATAATTTTTATCATCCAAAGAGAGAGAAATACTTCTTTTTCCTGAAATTAACTCTTTGCCTCTGGTAAGGAAGGCCAAAGAAGCAAGTTGGCTGTTGAGGATTCAGAGGCTGCACAGACTGAAAGGAAAAACCATGAAGCACTATCTTTTCTTCCAAATGGGCGCAGGTACTGCTTTTTTTGGGCATGGGCGACTTAGGATTTGAAGTTATTTGCTAGCACATTTTTAATCACCATGCTTTTTACTAACTTCTCTGCATGACAAGTTATTTTTTTTGTTGAAATGAGGTCACTATGTTTTACCTTTTCCTCCCATGCTGGGACTGTTTGCTGTGTCAATTTGCATAGCTTAGAAAAATATATGCACATCCTCTGAGCTTCATCCTGGCACCATAAAGCAAAGCCAGTTTTGGCTTCCTTCATTTGGCAGTAGTGGAAACTGGGAGCCTTTGGGTGCACAGACTGCCCTCCACTGTGCATGCACCTCTCCCAGGTCACAGGGGATATTGGGCAACTTTGGCCTTGGAAGTACAGGGTAATGATGTGCCTCGCCAGGACTGACCTCTCAGAAGCCATCCCACACCAGGGAGTAAGAGGGAGCCTGGCTCATCTATCCTGTGCAATTTCAGGGAGAGGCTCTGGCCCTCTGCCTCTTATCAGCACCACATGACAAACTCGCTGCTCTTGTCATTTCTGTCATTCCTGCCACCCTCCATGGAGGAGTTTTGCATGTGTGCTCAAAGCTGCACTTATTGACCTCCCCTATCTTCCCAGTTCTTCTCATCCTCTGCACAAATAACTCTCCTCTTTCAACAGCAGTTCAAATAAAACTAAGAATTTCAAGAGAGGGTGGACACTGTTGATATGCACCCAGCCCAAAACATATCTGCTGAACTCTAGAGCCATGAGCCAGCTGGCCTGGGCAGGGTGGAGAGGGAAGGAGTCCTATGCCAGTACACTGCCCAAATTTGATTCAGGAGAAAAAAAGCCTTTAATGTGACAACACACACAGGGCACCACTTCCCAGCTCTGCACAACCAATGTCCCTGGACAGCTTTGATCAGTACACAGTCTGGAATGTGTAAGGTTCAGTATATAGTGACTTCAGTCACTCAGCCTCCCAAGTCAACCCTGGAAGAAAAGGAGAAAACAAATATAGCCATTTGCTCCTTTCTCCAGTTTGAACTTGCAACAATGTATGGCCTTCCCCAAAGATGGGCTGCTCTCTTGTCCCTGACCTTTGCTGTAAGGTTCAGCATTGTCGTTAACTCCATTAGAGCTTTCTGAGTCGGTTCTATTGCCCTATGAGCCTGGCACTGGCTAAGGACACACCAGATAGCACCCTGTTTACATGCAGGCTCTGTTTACATGGCAGAGACCAAACAACTCATCAACCTCCTTAAAAGCCATAAGAAGATATGGGAAGCAAGCAGAACAATGTTTATTCTGACCCCTAACCAGTCTGGCTCCACAACAGCAACATGGTGAAGACATTTGATAAAAAAATGGACTTCAGTAAAGTAACTCTTGTCCTTGCCAAACACTAATCTCAGTCTGCTTGGAAGGCTCTCCCTGGAGCCCATAGTCATACCCAGAAAAGTAGGTTGTTCCACAGCTGAGCACCCTCTGTGCCTTGTCCTTGTGCTCTCCAGTCCCTTGCTTTTTGGGAATTAGAGCCTGGGGAGGTCAGAAGCCCCAATCACATCAAATGAAGCTGTGGCAGACAGCCCTAAATTATTAATGTCTTTGAATACTAAGTGCGCTTGAACCAATTCAGCCTCCAGCACACAGGCTGTGCACCAACATGGCCCCAGTGGGTCACAGGAAAAAAACCTCACTAAGGATTGCGAAGCAGCAGTTCTGTTTGCATTGACACATTTGTCTCTCCCCTGAACAGAGGATACACACAGTCATGGATCACTCTGTACGCATGTCCACTCTTCTCTTGCTATTTCAGCCACTCCTTGTCCCTGGGAGACACACAGCAGTCCTAACCAAAGCTCCATTTTATTTACATCCAAGAAGGTAGTCTTGCAAGCTGCGAGACGATTTCAGTTACATGGCAAGAGAATAATACCTCCACATCTACAATTTTACTGGATTCTATCACTGGAAAGACAGCAGTTCATTAACACATCTCTGCTATGCACAGTTTGGTATTTCTCTTTAACCACATCCCTTTAAAACGAATCTTTTTGACAATTTACTTTTGTAACTTCTATTTTGTTTTTTATTTATTTCATCCCCTGTGACACCCTACCTCTGGCTCCTCATTACTACCACAACTAGCCTGCAGATAACAACTCTGACTTGGATGTTGTGTTTATTAACAGTTTGCTGTTTTCATGCAGCTTTAATTGTGTTTCAAGATGAACTGATGCTGATTTTTCCTCCTGTTTCAACATTTGACAAATGCATGAAATTCTGCATGTTGTAGGAAACAGGAAGAAAGCTTCAACTGTTTAGAATGTACATGCACAAACAGCACAATCAAAGTACATGCTCCTCCTGTTTACCTCCTCCACACCTCAATATTTCTGCTCTCTTTCTCTGCCCTTCTGGGGCAGAGAATGAATGTATCTCTTTCACTTCTGCTCGTCTCTCTCCCACACCCACAGGCATACACTGATTTGTTATTGCTAGGTCACTTGTGATTAAAGCTCTGGATTCACTAGTTTATTGCAGGGTTGTCCCTGGCTTCATAGGCTGTTTGCTGTTTTGTTATTATAGTGCCGAAGCCTCATTTTTGCAGTTTGCTGCCTTTCACACACACACACCACCACCACAACATATTTAGTTTGAAATGATCAACACAAAAATTTACTTGGGGTTTGCAAACAATTTGAAAGGGAATAAGAGAAAAGGGGGTTACAGATCCTGGAAATGCAGCCTCCCTGCCCCGCCTGACTTCTCTGAGTGTTTGCCATTTTTTCTGTGGTACTGGAATAAAAAGCTCCAAGTGCCACAAAAGCTGTATGACTGTTTGCTTTGCTTGGCTGCAGAAACTCAGGCACAGCATATTCATCTGGGAAGATACTGGTTGGGGCTGGGGGAAATCGCTCATTCCTTTTGGCTATACAGACTTTGACAATAGCTTTAACAAGCTGGATTTGGCTTTCTGAGCAACAGGCAACACAAACAACTGAAAACCTCTAAAAATTATTATGGATGCATTTACACTTATCAAATATAAGAGCAAGCCCCTCCTCCTGAAACGTGTTTCAGGCCCCTTCCAATAAAAGGGGGATTTCAAAAGCAAAGCTCACAGCAGACAGAATTTCCATTCTATTTTGAAAAGTCCTGTGTATACCTACTGCATTCCTCTTCTTCCCCCTCCCACAAAAAAAAAAGGAAAGAAAAAAAAAAGGCAAACTTCTGGGCATAGTTTAAAAGCCACAAAACCTCCTCCATGTGTGTATTCTCCAGCTCCACTGCAGATACTTGGAGTTACATAAAACTGGGCAGTTAGTGATTCTGGCAGCTGAAAAATTACAAAGTTCAGGGTCTGGGGAGGGCGTGGGCCAAGCTGAAGATTTCCAGACAGCTGTACCAGATGGAGTGGAGAAAAAATGTTTCTCTTTCAGCTCAGGAAAGAGAGTTAAAAAGCTCTGAACCTTAAACAAATTTCAGGGAATTTCTCCATTCCCTGTTCCCTGTGAACACTGGTATTGGTAGTGCTGGTTATCAAGGACAATTTGGACCTTGAAAAGCAATGAATGCCTTTGTGCACCTGGCAATGCAATGCCTTTACAGTGACACAGCAGAGTGTCCAGTTACCCCCCAGAGCTGTGCAAGCCTTCTTCTTTATCAACCAGCAACGTTTCCATTTCCAACTGGATGGTTGATGCATAAAGATGAAATTGAAGTGCATCACGTAATAAACTGGACTAGCTACCAAATGTGCTCCAAGTCAGCACATATGCACTAGAATATGGTTTTGTGTTAGAACATCTGTTCACTGGGATGATGCTAAATTTAAATTTAAATTATAATAACTCCTCAGACTTGGACTTAAAACTATCCAGGTAGGAAGAGTCACACTTCTTATCTAAGTGCTAAATAGCGTGTTAGCACATGTTGTAAGCTGTTGGAATTTTTCAGTGTAAGTAGTCCCAACTGTGTTTTAAAACACCCTGGCTACTCAGCCTACCTCTGGACAGGGTTTGAAAATATGCTTTCAACTGTGACCAGCTGTGATCACACTAAAGACAAAATAGCCTTTAACCATGTGTTAGTCAACAAAGACTGGGATATTGCGTTCAGCTCACTGCATACACTGCAAGAAAGACATTTGCAAGCTGAAGTGAAGTCTAGTGGGGGGACCCTAAAATGGTTAGAGGCTGGCATATAAGAAAGGCTTGGAGAGCTCAAATTCTTCAGCCTAGAGAGGGCTAAGGCAGGAGAGTTTGTATGAGAAAACAAAGTATTTGAATTTTATTATTTTAATGAAAATGCTGATTAACAAGCAAAATTTAGATGCTTTTCATAAGATAATTTATCACTAGGATCTGGAATAACTCACTTCATATTGAATGGTCAATATGAAACCAGTCATTTGATTTTTGATTCTTTTTTCTTATATGGAAACCAGCCCAAAAGACCTTGACAGGGGACCCTGTATGTAACACATCACCAAGTACTACAAGGAACTGATTCACATAGTATTAACAATGGAAATTTGTTTTAAAGAATTTTCTGCTTGGTGTCATCAGTTCTCAGTGAAATAGGCATGGCAAGGTCGACTCTTATTACCTATTAACTATGAACACAAAAGACAAACTTCTCTAACTCAGCACGGACTCAGTCAGCTAACTAAATAAAGTAACTACTTATGTGCAATGCGGTCCTGGTCAAGTCACTCCAAAGCTTACAACCAGAGATTATGGCTTTGCAGCAGCTGAAATTAAAATAACAGTTGGCTTATGGCTTATGTGGTACAGCTCTGGCTATGCATTCCCATTCTTCCCTTACACCCAACACTACACCTTTTACCAAGCTGTTTCCCTGCTCAACATAAAGCTCACCTAGCAAAAATTAACATGGTCTTTGTACTATATAGGATCACAATAATAGCTAAAGCTATAGGCAAGAAATAATATTTAATTTCAATTTCCCATTTCATTTTAGACAGCTGCAATTTTCCTCAGATGTGGGAGCTGAGGGGATTGTGTGAAGTTTTGGAAGATTCAATAAAGTGATCATTCTTATATGTAAAATAAAACGTCAACATGCTTTCTCTGTTACTGCCAGTTCTTCCTTAGGAAGAAGTTGAAGTGAAAATTAATGGAATTCAGTGAATGTTTTCTGGAAAATGTTTTCTTTATAACAAAAATATAGGCATGTCATAACAATACTTAGAATGGAATAGAGAAAGCATTTCAGCTATTTTTTACAGTCTTAGAAACTATTATGTAATTTGTTACTTAGATGCCATTAAGCTAAAAAAAAGAAGGAAAAAAAAAAGACTAGACATACAAAATAAAAAATATTAAAACGCCTCTTTTCCCTCCTTGTAGGATGCAGGGCTCTGACCCTGCTAAGACCCTCAGTCTGGCAAGTAACTATTGCAAGTTCCAGCTGTACCAAAGCTCTCTCCCTCTATGCTGGAATCCCTTTGCAGACTACAGTGATCGGCACAAACCAATTTTTTTCCTCTCTGTCTGGGATCTGGCAATGGCCCCCTGCAACTTAACTGCTCTCTCCACCAGCCTTTTCTCCAGGCTGTGTGTTGACCTGGCAAATGCTTCTAGCTGTAAGGAGATGAAAAGAAGGTAAGGAAAAAATGGGAAAAAAGCGCAAGCCCTGCAGATGAAAGTCTGAGGCAGTGTTTTCCTTTCCAAAGTGCTGCTACATTCCCATAAGCTTGTGGTTTCCTGCATTCTGTTAGAGGGCTTTTTTTCTTTTTCTTTTTCCTTTTTAAAAAAATCCTTCTGGTGATATCTGAAGAGGGAAAATGTCCAGCACTAACAGGAGGCCTTTTGTTCTATTCGTTTCTAAGTGGACTTTAACCCAGTTACTACAGACTGAGTCACTGTAGAAACAAATAAAATAAAAGCTCTCTGTTTTGTCCCTCTGGACAGGTCAGGGACATGTTAAATTCTGTTCTCCCTTTCCTACTTTTTGGAAAGCAGTACCAGACCTGGCATTGCACTGCAATAATAATGAACATAGTTTATGGCTGTTCTTTTTTATATGTCCTGGCAACCCCTACAGAGCTGATATTCCAATAAAGCTAGCATTTCATTAACAAAATAAACACACAAGGGGCATATCTTTGGGTAATGAGATGAAATTAAACAAGAGAAAGGCTGGCTACCAGGAACTGGTAAGATATGAGTAAGTGTGACACATATAGGAGCATATCTGAGCTATTTTGGCACCTTGTCAGATCTCAAATTTTTAATGACTCACAGCAAAGAACTGCTTGTTTCTGAATATGCTTGTAAGATTCACTCACTCTCAGGCTGAGTTTTAGGCTGAATATGAGGATTGAATTTCAGTCATTTGTTGCAGTTCTGATTGCTATGACAAGTTATATCCTGTCCCCATACATCAATTTTAGGGTAAATTATTATCTATTTAGATGCCAACCATTTAAATTAAAATATCGAAAAGAAAAGCATCCTGAGGCTTACTGGGTCTCTGGAGGTTCTGGAAAATCTTTGCACAAGAGGACTGCTCCTCCTCTTTTCCCCTTCTCTCATCAGCCCAGCTTTCCCTGAAAATCTTTTTAACTCTTTAGTGTCCCCTTATTTATGAGCTCTCAGCTCTGGCTGAGAGCTGTTGTATTGTGGTTGGCAAGTGCAGAAGCTTCCTATAAGCTTGCTTTCACCCCTCTTTTGTGCCCTTGCTATAGCTGGTTATGCAACTGCTTATCTAAAACCACTGGTTTTTTCCAACAGCCCTCTTCCTGCTCCAGTTTGTTTTCAAGGTAGGGAAGCTTTATACTGGGGAGAAGTTAGTAGAAGGAAGAAGTACTAGTAGGAAGTACTTAGTAGCAGTAGAAATATTTTTTCAGAAAAAAGTTTTTCAGATGGGCAGTGGGTTGTCATGCAAAGCTAGAACAGAGAGAAACTGCAGCACTTAAGAGATAGGATTTTGTACAAGAACATGACCATGCAGTGCTGCATGGGGAACCAAATACAGGTAAAACCAAGACTGTTCTTGGCCATGGGTGTGAGTCAGTAGTTTCACATGTGGCTGGTATTGTGCTGGGCATGGGAGGACAGGGAGCACAGGGCCAGAGGATAGTACTGATGCCAGAGCTGGGGTGCAGAGTCAGGACTAAGCTCAGTACTGTGCCAGTCCTCCTGCTGCTCCCTTTTCTCTCTTCTATTTCCCAGCAAAACTGTCATCTTACAGTCACAGCACTCTACCTGGTACAAATGGCATTCCTTCCCACACCTGCTCAGAACTGTGTGGAAATACTGCCCTAGGTGCGGAGGTTTGCTGGAGATGTACTTTGCTCATGTCTCCTTCTCCTGGTTTAGTTTCTTGTGTCAGTTTTGAGGTTCCTCAACTCTGAAACACTCCAGAAATGGTTGGTGAACCTCTTATGCTGTGCCAGAAAAGAGCTTCTTTTAGCTTTTCACTCTTATTAAAAGAGTAAAATGCAAAGCAAATGAAAATTGAATTATGAACTATTATGCTATTGACTTCTTAACACACTGTATTCTGTCTGCAGGAACTTGTAAGTCTACACAAGCTACAGCAAAAGCCCATAAAGGCTCTGTGATCATGGTGCTACTTAGTATCATTATTCCTACCTAACTTATCTTCTGATATATTTTGCAACAGCCGTGAAGAGACCAGAATATGGTCCAGATTTAGTACAATTTGGGAGTGTAGGTTGCTGCATTACTCCTTCCTTGTTCGAGTAACAGCAAGGGAAAAACAGACAGACTTCCTTTACTTTTTTAATTCCTCCTACACTATCAGTGTTTCACTGGGATGGTCCTCACATCACTTGGGCTGATAGAAAAAGTGCAAAGAGATTCCATCCCAACTAGAGATCTGGATGGGTTTCAGAGCTTGTCAAGAGCAAGTAAAGTAGCAAAACATTCTGAAGTTCACATAGCAGATTCTTTGGAACAGTTTCCAAGCAAATTTATGTTCATTTCTTGGCTGAATACTACTTGAAACAGAACTTAAAATGGTGAACATGGGGAGAAATTTGTGATCAGCAGAAGTGAAACATCTGTTTTATCAGAGACAACTGAACTCCAGATGCTGTCAAAATCACATAATTCTAGAAGCACCAATCTCTTTGTGGGTTGCTCTGAGAAAGGTCATGTCACTGAACTCTCGGTGACTGAATGGCTTTTGTCCTGGAAAATTCACTCCCAGATGTGCAGTGCATGCTGGAGTTTGATGCAATTTGCTTTGTTAACTTACGCAGAGGAAAGAAAGATATCACAAGGAGATACCCTACTTTATGAGAGTAAGCTGGTCTCATAGATCCTGCATGACTAGTGCTTGTTTTCATTCCTATTGAAACCTGTTGGACATGCTCACTGCTATAGGATGTTGCCTCAAGTTGTCAGTAAGATCATATCAAATACCTTTACCTTAGCCTGTTTGGTACTCTTGAATATAGGTCCAGGTTAGAAATCAGAGTAAATGCTGACACTGTCTCTATGTTCCTCTGGAGGACATCATGCTGAGAGAACTACTGACCTAGGTTGGTGTTAGAGCATTATTCCATGCAGGCAAATAGCATAGACAGATGGAAAACATTTAAACATCTTTTCAGTACAGAGTTCTTTCCCAGTTCTGGGCAGGAACAATGCGGCTCCTCAGTGGTTCTTTTGCCTCTTAAACTTTGAGTCCTTGACACCAATAAAATGCTGACCATCAATGTTAGAAGCACTGTAATGCTCTCATCACGTATCATCTGTTTCCCTTCTCTGTTTCTCATATAGAGTCTGTAGGCCGTGTTTGTGCATGTGACAGAGGGAGGAGAAATAAATGACACATGATCCGGGGGTTACAGTGAGCCTGTGCATCTGCTTCAGGACACAACGGCGTGGCACAGCCACAGAGTGCAGTGTGTACGACATGGAGGCACACGACTATGCACACCACCAGGCAGCTCTGTGGAGATGGAACCAGTGGAACTGATTTTCTTTGTAAGAGCTATTCTCCCTGCCATATATTTTATTTTTTGGTCACAACTCTACTATTACTTTTGCAACATGATAAGATTCTCAGTGAAATCTCTTCTTGACGCTACAGATACTAGGAAAGCCTAAGAATTTTCTGATGTAGAGACAAAATGCACAGCAGTGACATGCAGCACGTTATATATAAATTGATCAGAAAATGTGTTTAAGCAATAGAATAATATAACTTGCATCCATCTGTCATTCAAGAAGGGATGCACAAAAGAGTCTGTCACTTAATTCAGTAGGGTGATCAGTGAGTCTGCCTGGGAACCTACTTATTTACAAAAGGACACATTATGGCTTTAGAGCTTGTTGGAGTGAAGCAGGCTTAAATGTGAGTGTGCATATGAATTTTTCAATTTTATAACTTGTAAATTCCTCTTTCTGATGTACTCCACCCTCCAGTGACCTTTTGCTCAGAAATTAACCTAATCCTCACAGAAACTGAGCTTCCCTGATTCATCATTATCACAACAGCTGTTTTCTACCTATTTGTCCTGAACACAAAACTTCAGTTACCCTTTCATTTTTATAACTACTGAAGTCAGTTTATGATGAGCTTTACCAGTTGCTTATAGCAGGTTACGCTGCTTACATTTAGTAGGTAGTACGGGCAGCAATAGGTCAGGTATGAGGTCTAAAAAGATTTTGCATTAGCAAACAAAATAATAAAAAAGTGCAGAAAGCAATTTGAGCTGAAGACTGAATTTCTGCTAAGACCTTTGACAGTAGATTCTTTGGTTTCCAGCTGATGAGACAGACTTCCAGCTCCTTGCTGGCTTTTGTCTCGCGTCATCTAAAGGCATTTGGATAGTGCATTTTAAACCAATTGGTTGTTTTCTCAGAGTCCACACAGAGGTCGGGGGAGAAAGGAGAGTATCTTTCTTGCTAATGTTAGCCAGACAATGGCAGCTTAACTGTAAAGCCCCCTAAAAGAGAATAAGCCTATTGTGTCCCCAGTGTGTTTCCCACATTTCAAAGGCCACTAAGTAGCACCAGCATCTTTGCCTCTGGGTTACTGAGAAGACAGACTCCTATGCTTATTAAATGATGTCTTTCCCTAATGATTTGAAACAAAAAAGGCACACACATAGAAAACCAGAGATGTGCACATTTAAGGCTTCCCCTGCCATAAGGTCAAACACATGAAAAGACACAAAAAGGAGTTTGGCCCCAAGATATCAGAGTAGATCCACTTGCCCATCTCTCCCACACTGGCCCTTACTCTATTTTCTGCTGCGAGAGCCCCCGATTCCTGCACAATTAAGCTCGGCACCAATGGCATTTCTGCTGCTGCTCCTTCCACTTGGCTTCACTGCTGAGAAAGGAGCTTGTTCGGCAGGGAGGCGGGCACTGCTGCCTGAATAGTCTCTGAAGCATTCATTATCTCCTGCCTAATTACATGGCCGGCATAGTGGTGGTGTTGTGGGAACATTGCATCACATTAATCAGCAAGGGGATGTGCCAAGATGAAAGGGTCCCCTTGTGTCTGCTCTCTGCTCTGGAAAATGGGCAGGAGGGTGGGGGAAGGAGTGGGGTATTTATCAAGTGGCAAGTAGGGAAGGCACAGCGGGTGCACCCCAGCTTGGCCTGGCCAAGCCGCCATCTTCCCAGGTCAGTGCTTTTGTAGCAAATACACCTTTTGTGTTCATGCATGTTGATGGATCAATAGCTCCAGAGGCCAAAATCCTTCACCACAGCACAAGTATGAGCAAGAGCTGTGAGGCAACACACCATTTAGTTGTACCAGGAGGGAGTGGGAGCTAGTTCTCCATAGCCTATCCTGCCCTTAGCCCACTCTGATAAGAAATAGGATCACCTATTTGAACAGGTTCAGATTCAGCTGTAACCTGGCCACAAGGCTTCACAGAAAGTCACTGTCCCTCAAAACACTCTCCAAACGCATTCCTCTCCAACAGTCTCCAAGTCAAATGTTAAATAGTAGCTGGATGGCACTCCTGAATTAATGTCAAGCTGGTACACAAAAGCAAAAATTTCATTTCCCAAAGCCTGCTGGTGAGAACCCCAGTTCACCCACATAGTATAAAATTTAAATGGACTCTTGAAATCTGAGAAGAGATCTCATTTCCTCCTATCTTTGTCCCACTTGCAGGACATTTGAAAGGCTTTGTAAGGCTTTGCATAGATGCTCCTCTGTGTGTTGGGGCTGGGGGGAGGGTTGAGGCATCCACACTGTGGTTGTTTGGCACCCTGCAAAATACTGGGTCAGACTAGAATACAAAATGACAGTCCTTGGCTGAGCTGCTTATTGCTGTGAGATGGAATAGCAGCGCTCTAGAGAGAATGAGGAAAGGTGATGGAAAAATGAACACATTACAAATGCAGTTCTTTGCATTCGTTAACCTCTCCCATTCACTTTTGATTCGATCAGTTCACATCAACCCTCTTTAAAATCCTCCAAGGACAGGCAGCACCTCATGCTCTAGTCTTTTGCCATTTGGCTTCCTGCAGGCCTTCTGTCCGTCACAGCTTTTCTGCACTTGAACTATGCTTCAGGTTGAATCCAATTGCATGGAATGGAAGCGTCTTGCCACCAAACCCCATTGTTTTTGTAATGCATCAGGCTTATTAATGCAGGCTATTAAAGCCACTTTGGAAACAGATTTACTAAGACCAGATAAGTTTATCTGCCACAAAGTAGGTGTGAATGCCAGTTACTCCTGCAGTGACGGTTGCCAAGTCCTCCCATTCGTATCCCATGCTGTTGTGCGGACAATTGGGGCAGGCTGCTTATCTGTGTGCCACCTGTTGTGCTGGAGTCACCCTGACCCAGTGCCACCTTTCTATTCAAATACTATTGCCTAGTCAGGTGCTGTTCTTGGGTTTCAGCACACAGGGGGCACCGCTTATGTAATGCCAGACAGGCCTATACTAACAGATTTGACTTCATTGCCCTCTGGTGAGAGGAGTTTATACAACAGGGGCCTTTTTGGGGTTTTTAAAAAGGGGGTTTTTTTTTTTTTTTTTTTTTTTTTTTTTTTTTTTTTTTTTTGAGGGAGAACAAATGGGATCTGCCTTGGTTACAAGTGGCAGTCAAACTGAGAAAGGGAAAACTCCCGGTTATCTTGTCACATATAACATAAACTGAGTTTATGGAGCAGGAGGGAACAATTTATGTTAGCTCCAGGTATCATTTATCTGTCTTGGGCTTTTAATGATTACAGCATTGCTCTGGTTTCCCTCTGCTTCCTGATCTTTGAGCACAAGAAAAATTAATATCCACTGTCATACTTTAAATCCAGCACGGAGACTGCATGATCAAGGAGCTTACTTCGTCCCAATGCCACAATTCCTGTTTCACTCTGGTTTCAGTGCTGGAGATCCACAGTAGCTAAGAGCATCTCAGCATAGTTTTTACATTTGCCAGGTTTGAAAAGAATCCTTCCTCTGCCATTTGGACACAACATCCTTTAAACAAATTAAATTAGTGTATATGCACTTTCTAGCTCCTCTCCTCTGTTAAGTCTTTAGTTGAGCACCCTGCTTTGAACACAAGAGTCTTGGTACTTAATTAATATTTGCCTCAAGTCACCAGGACAGTTGTGCTCTAGCCATCTCCTTCCCAAATGAGACACGGAAATTCCGTAAGATGGAGAACATTCTTCCAGGCCCACACTCATTAAAGATTGATAAAAACCATGGGATAGGAATTTCAGCCTCAAGACAAAGCACAGTTTTACCCCCAGTGGTATTAAGGCTACTATCTGAACAACGACTAGCTGTCCCTTTCATCTCACATTTGCCTGACAAAAGTGAGATACTAAACTTTGATCACTGCAATGTATCCTGGGCTAAAACTGGCTAGTTTACATTGGAGTTAAAAACCTTGAGAGATAACATAGTGAAAACCTCTGGTCTCTAATCCAACAGACAGATAAAAAGACAGAAGCAAGGGGAAGAAATCCTATGACTCGATACATGGAAGATAACGACAGAGAAATGTGTCAGACTTCATAATTACTGTAAATTAGGTTAATTTAAGGGCAACTAATCCTGTGGGAGAATATGGGGGCTTTGTGATGAAGGCCTTTTTGAAATACAAGAGTCTTCTGCAGTCCTCAGTCCTAATGCCTCTCCCTTTCTGGGACATCCACTGTCCCCCAGCACAGAAACGTCTCCTTTTCTCATGGAGCCACCCCAGCAGTGTGCAGTTGTCATGCCTACCCAAAAAGGCAGTGGTTTACTGGCAATGTGCACCCCAAGCAAGCAACAGGTTTTCTTCCTGCTTGCATTAGCTCCTGATTGCACAGACAGGAGCTTGTGTGTGCACTGCAGTTTGATTTGAAATGTGCCTTGTGTTTTACCACCACTGCCAGTTATTCCAGGACTTGAGTCAAACCACTGGGAAGACCAAATGCAGATGCAGCACATGAAGAGCTCTACAAGAGGCCTAGAGTAAAAGCCAGTTCAGTTTCCATCTCCTCCTCTTTTTCATGTGCCCCACTCACTACCATATCTGTGGTGGCTATGCAGGACATTCCTACAGCAATTGCCGTGTTGTAAACACTGTGCAAATCACAGTGTTTCTACCAGTTTTGGCAATGTAACTTTGAAAGCACTCTTTTTATTAGAGCAGAAAGGTGATGGTACAAAACAACCATGGGAATTTCTTGTTTTGACACAAAACTTAATTCCTTCTGAAGAGGAAAATTAACATCACAAACATTCCCCCTTCCATCAGAGAGAAGGAAAATGGGGCAAGTGGCTGCTCCACACAAAGCTGTCCAGCCCTGAAATGGAAGTCTGTCCAAAGGTCTACAGGCCGCTGGGGCACATCTGCAAAGCCCACAACAAATTCCAACACAGTCAAGTTCTGTTTCACAGTTTCACCCCCACTCTTCATGTGACAGCTTTCTTTAAAATCCCACAGTACCTCTTTCTCACCTGGAAATATCATCGCTGGCTGGTTTTTTTTCCCTTGTCTTGGTCTCTGGTTTCCAATAGACTGTTAACTGAGAACTATTTTCTCCCTTGTATCTATGTTCCTGTTAACCCTGCTTTACCTATTCTATGACAAAAAGTAAAATCAAACTTTCACTGCATGAAAAAAGGACTCAAGCAATTTGATGGTAACTGCAGCATTTGTGCCTCTCACTGGTGCCAAAGGTGATTGGAATTTTAATAATTCAATAGTCAGATAAGATATGTGAGGTTATTTGATTTAGTATTTGGCTGTACCATGTTTCTGAAATACTCTGCAGCTAAAAAATGTAAAGATCCATGATATGCTTCTTTAGGGTAAATGAAATAACTTCTAAAGCAATATGCTCATTGCAGCTGTAATTATAATATTTTTAACACTTTGCTGCAAGTTCCATTTAAAGGAAGCTTTTATCCAACAACTCTGTGGTGATTTTTAAGTAATTCCCCTCCCTCCACATGCCCACACTAACACCAACAGGGCTTACAAGGAAATCCCTACAGGCAGACTGTTATTCAGTGTATTTCTGCATTTCTAAGGCTCATCGACCTTTCTTTTGTCAGATAAAAGCTTCCCATCTCTTTAAGCCCTTCATTCTTGCAATAGTCCCACAGAAAAGTTGACATCCTTGGCAAGGAGAGTGAAAAGCAGACTGTCCGCCCTTCCCAATAGGCCAGGCTGGAGTTGTTTTAGCCTGTTTAAATCTCTCCCCTATTTATATGCTAATGTTCTGGTATCAGCAGAAAGTATAAACAGTGTTGTTTACAGCTCCCTATAGTCTGTGAGCAGCAAGCTGCCAGGAGAATACTGTGTACTGGGCAAAGAGATATATTTACTGAAATTAAAATGGCCACTTCTAAGAGCATGAGAAACAAAACGGTAAAAATGCAGTGTCAGCCAACAATATAACATACAAAACAGGACTGGCAAAAAGCCATTAGCCAGGGGGTCAGCCGTAGGCTCTGGGGAGCTAAGAGATTTCATATTTAACAGGAAGAGATCTGGGGAGACCTTCAGCACAGAGACCTCTGAGAAAAGAGAGCATCAAGTTCCTTGGCAAGGCAGCTTACATGCTCCATTTGCTATTATTGCAGATTTTTGTTAGTGGATAGTGTTAGCTCAAAGCTTGGCTCATAAGTCTCCTGGATCCTGAAGTGAATTAAATAGTCCTAAGGAAAACAGCATTGTCTAAAGGAGCAAGCACAGGAATTCTTGAGTTTAGATCTTGCCTCTTCAGTTTGTGGTGATTCTTCACCAGTAGAATCGTAACAGTAACAGCAAAACCAGGCAGCAGTAAGGATGTATAAAATGATGTTTCTGCAATGTCAAGCTTTATGAACTTTAGGGCACAAAAGCTTATGTCTTCTTTACATTAGTCAACAAAATCTTGACAATTACAATGGCACTCGCTGTTCAAATCCAGGGAAATGCCTGTTCCCATTAGCTATGCTTTATCTTCCATTAAATAAATATTTTAATGATTGTTTACCATAATGCCTGCTGATGCAATTCTCACACAAACGCAATTACTGAAAAAAGATGCCAAACTGGTTGACCTCACAATCCTTATTGTATGGCTTTCTACTGGAAGTCAGAAAAAGATGGGGCAATTTAACTCTTATTCTCCTACTGTATATCTTTCAGTCCTCACCAGGTGCGATTCAGCACTCTGCTTTCAGGAGGAACAATGCAGGATACTTCAGTGAGGGCTTTTGTGAGCCCAGGCCACATGGGCCAGCTGAAGCACATCCAGTGCGTGCGCTGACAGCACTGCACTCTGCTCTCTTGAGAGCGGGACTCCAGTGGCTGGACAACTGGTCTTGCTTCTCTCCATGAGCCAAAGCCACATCACATCCACCAGTACCACTGACTCTTTTGCTGGGCAGTCTCAGACAAGGTACCAAGACAGGACTGAATCTTTTTTTAGCCCTCACAGTCCTGTAAAAGCAGTGCAGAGGTACCTGGGTAGGACAACATGTAACTGCTTGGCTGATACTCGAGCAGTACACATATACTGCAAATAACAGGAAGTCCTCTACTCAGTAACTTTATATCAGCACCACTAGATTGCTGAAAGGGTAAAATGCCAAGAGGATGACTTGCAATGGCATTGTGCCTTGTCAGAGCAGCAAAATCACAGAAAGAGTTTGAGGTGGTGAACAATGAGAGTGTTACACTGGAAAAGATGTGCTTTTCTTCCAGTGGGAATTCAGTTGCTAAGTGCATCAAGAGGATTTACAGCAACTCTTTGCTGTAATAACTAAACATAGGCCTGCATGAAAATCCCACATTTGGCTGTGGCACACTGACTAAACTACTCTGTCTCCTTGTAGTTGTGTGTTCCCAAAGAAGGAAACAGTTCATTTCTGCTACTATAGTACATTTGAAATTAAGTAGTAGTCTGCCAAATTTTCCAACGCAGAAAATTTCTGTCTTCTGAGTTAAAGTAATCTCCATGTGGTCTTGCACATATTACTTACATCATCTTTTAAAGAAAATCTAGCCAGTCTTGAGCTTTGAAGTTTTGCTGTACAATGGTAAAGTGTTAAGACTACCCAGACTGTATCAGGTGCCCTGCACACATTAAACCATGTATTTTGCAGGATTACAAGTACTTATCAACAGTGCAAATAAATCAGCTCAGTGCTTTTATTCTACTCAAGACTGTCTGAAATGTGTTTATTTCTAATAACTGGCAGATAAACCACTAAACCAGGTAGGGATGATGCTTGTTGGAGCCATTTTAGCTCCAGCAGCAGTTTCTAAATTGATTAATATTAATTACTGTTCACTAAGTACCGGCAGCAAGAGACAAATACAGGCAGCTCCATAGCAAGGGGTTAACTTTTAAGTAAGTTGCATATTGATTAAAACCACAGTATGAACTGTGAGAGACATCTTAAATCCGAAACCACGATTGTAGTGTTTATATTTTTGGCATCTGTGTCTGAAAGATGAGGAAAAGGCACACAAGTGTTTTTAAGAGTAGTTGGGTGTTTTGGTCAAAGAAAAAGCTGATGCATCTAAAACTAGGTATAGGGAACTGTAGATATACTTCTTAGAGATGCATCTACAGAAATAATAATAAAGAAGAGGCTAGAATGTAGTCTTACATAATTCATTGCTGCTTGGACATGGGCCGGGAGGGAAGAATGGAAAAAACAGTCCATAAAGATGCCAATAGTTTCTAAGCAGAAACATCTGTTGAGGTCTTAAAAACAGTCAGGCCTGCAGCAAGCTCAGCAACAGGAAAGTCTGCAGTTGATCACTCCTACCCTCATCAGTCCCATGAGCTCCCACCCCTGGGACTGGATCAGAGCTTGGAAGATAGCTGACACCATGAATCAAACACAGCTCCTTTCTTAAAGGGGAAAAGGGGAGGAACAGAGAACCAGGATGGGCATCTGGGGAAAACAAATTATTATTTGGAATGGAGGTATTCAGGAAGAGTTACAAAAGAGTAAGGGATCATGCAAAGGGAGACCCAGTGGCTTATGCACTCTGTCCCATGGGGTGCTCATACACTGAATTTCCATTGCTCTGTCCAGTCTAATTTTAAATGTCTCAAGCAAAAGGCCTCGCTTCCCTTGGGAGGCTATTGCAAAATCTCAAAAAACATCTTTGCCTTTTACATGACTGCCTCTTCCTTTGTGATAGTTCATTTAACTTTGTTTTCTCTTAATATTCAAGTGCCCCTAGACATACCAGTTCCAAACAGCAATTTCTACTTTCTGAAAGCATTTGTCCCCCTTCTCTGTCTTCTCTCAAAAAAGATGTTATCTTAAAAATATCTCTGGAGACTGTATTTTGTTCATCTCTGCTGGATCTGCATCTGCCAGCCGGAAGGGAGCATGATTCTGCTGGATCTTACAAGGATCAATCATTGGGGGCCTCAACAGCTATATTACAGGAAATGTATACATTGGCAAAAGTTCTTATAAAGTAGGGTTTGGAGCATTCTCTTTCCCATCTCCAATCATTTCAGGTGCCAATTTTGACTAATTGCTTATGTCAAAGCTTCTTACAGAATGTGAACATTTATTGACCAAGAAGGCCAAACTTCAATCAATGAGTATAAAAGTTTTAACTACTGGTCCTTAGGTGGAGGTTCCATTTTTGCTGCAAATGTAAAACTCCAGCAGCCTGCCATATCCAAGGGAGTAGGCAGTAACCTAGCAGTGAATTTCTGAGTTTGCAAAGGATTTTACTTTAGTGCTAGTGGTGGCTGAAATACCATGCAACCTATACTTCATTTCTCAAAGAAGGTTAGTGTTTGAGTGCTTGGTACTTTGGAAGTATTTACCCTGCACTTTTGAAAATCTAAGCAAAATTCTTTTTCCCCATTAAGATAATTACTAACATTTTACTAGCAATAGTTGTTCTATATAAATTTAGACTGATGGCTTACACTGGAACTCTTGCTGTGAAATTACTCATGCAGTCCTCAACCAGCACCTCCATAACAACAGCAGAAGTGAGCAGAGTAGAGGTTTAAGTGTTCAGGTGGTCAAAAACAAACTATCCAGTTCTCAGTATTCATCAGTGTTCAGATTTTGAGCTGCTCTAGACCTGCACTCCAAAATATTACAGTATGATTTGCCTCCTGGTGCAGAAGTCCCCAAGTTCTCAGCACTGAACATCAAAGAAAGCATGCTGCTCAAGGAATCTGTTCCAGCCCACCAGGAACAGCTTTCAACAAGAAACTATGGCACTATGTAAAGTTCCAAGGATCCATTGATCATCTGTAAGATATTGTCTACCTTCATACTTCCTTTCTAGCTATGTCCAAAAACATTGTACAAGGGGAGGACTTTGTGACAGTGAACTTGTTCATGTTTCTAGTTGTGAAGTCATCTGGATAACTTAGTGTTAATGGTGGGACAAATAACATTGCTAGAAGCAGTGGTATTACACAGTTTTTCATGTCGTGCAGCTCACAATTACTGATCAAAAGGCCTTATCAGTAGCTCAGCTTTCCTTTCAGGTGTGGAGCAAAGTTGTCATACTGCATGTGAGGCACTGGATCACTTCAAAGACTGAGAAACAAAAAGGCTTAGAAAGCATCTTACATCCCGTTATTGCTCCTGCAGATTTTTAACCAGTCTCAACCAGCTGCCTACATCCAATCTGGTCTCAGGAAGCCCCAATTCCCTGCAGGTCCTCTGGCAGCACACAAGAAGGGAATGGTCTCCAACAATGCAGGAGTAAAGGGAACTTTTAACTCAATGTTAAGCCTCTTAAAAAATGAGCTGAGGTTCCTCTGAGATTTTATTAAATCTGCCAGCCTGTGAAATACTGCCCATTGGATCAAAGACACAATGCACCCTTTCTTAGCTTGTGTTGAGCTCTTCATGGATCTCCAAAGGGCAGTAGGGCTGTAATGTCTCGTTAGGTCAGTCATTAAATACAAGGAACTGAAAAATTCACCAGAGACCAAGAGTCAGGATGGGACTCTGCCATCCCTTCAGGAGCACACAACATCTGACCCTTTTAATTCATCTTCTTTCCCTTCTCCCCCAGTACACTGGGAACTACTCACTGTTGCTGATGTATAAAACCCTGCCACAACAACTACAAAAAAGGGCAGCTCCATGCTGGCATTGATCCTGCCTTCATCTCACTGCATTCTTTGTCTAAGAGAACAGAGGCAGGATTAGAAGGCGGTTTAGAGTGCAACCAGGCAGTAAGATTAATAACTGCTCTTAGTTTCATTCATGATCAATTGAGTGTACATGAATCTGCAGAGGACCTTCTCCAAACAATCAGTAGGGATGGTAGTGGCAGTCACAGAACCAGAAATTCAAAGCAAATTTCAGTGACATAGCATTTCTTTAGTGAAAAAATTTATGTTTTGCTGTCTCTTGATCAGCAAATACTGCTCTGCTTGTGTAGATCTAGTACTCACCCCCAAATCCATTGTGCTGTCTTACTCCCTAGAAAGTCCACTGACTCCAGTGGGCACAGAGGCAAGTCTTCTGTGACAGAAATTTTGCTAGGAGGAGTCTTTCAGCCACACATTTGAAATGTGCCAGCTACTCTTTAAGCAAATCAAACATCTTGAAGCCTAAAGGATAAAATATTTGACCTGATTTATCCCAACTTGATCTCCCACAAGTAATACAGATAAATCATACGGTTTGGCTCCTTTTTCTTGAAGGGGTTAGCACTTTCTTTATGAATCCTTGCATATGTGAATACAAGATATGGCATGCACAGTGGTCAGAGAGATGACCATCAAACATATTCCCTAATGACCAGCATGTTGGTAAGACCTGACTGGTCAAAATTCATAGCTGCTTGTGTAAAAGCAAAAAATTGCAGTAATGTGTGAATGAAAAGTTGCCATTTTTTTTACATTTATTATGCAATTCTGTTAACATTACTAAACAAAGTATTTTTGCAGCACTTTGGTCACTTGCTAAGACATGCAGTATATGGAGTGACTCCAGACAATGTGTGCATGCAAGGCTTTGGGACACCACTCTGGTGAAATCAAACCTGTGGGTTTGATTTCAGAGTATAGAACAGAATTTTTTTTCAGAGATGCCCCTATTTTTAATCTGTATGTAGTTTTTTAATCTAGAAAATATCAAAGTAGAGAGGACCAAGCTACACAAAGGAGTGCCTATATCCACAACTGAAATGGAGCTGTGGACAGCAGTTAGCTACATGGATGGCAGTATACCACAGCTTAGGAAAAACATGACAAATAAGTTTGCCTTTCTAATGGCCAACAATACTTTGCAGGCATGTCTGTACAGACCTGGAATGCCTGGAGCCACATTTCAAAAATGTAGTAGTGTCTAGGCATTTGCTTAGCCTGACAAAGGAAAGGAAGAAGGGCACATGGTAGTTTTGCCCTTACTAGACTTCCTAACATGTCCTATATGTCCTGCAGGGCCAAAATTCTTTACTGCAAATAATGGAGTGTTACCTGAATAATCATCCCACAGTATGCACACAGCAGCTGGCTGTATTCCCAAGCATTTAGAAATTTGCCATCCTTATTTAATTGAAACAATGGGGGAATTTATGGAGGCTGAAATTAATTCCCCTAACTGATAACTGAAAGATTAACTTCTGGAGGGAATGCCTTGAGATGTTCACGGACCACATATGATTAGGACATTGGCTTAATATATCAACTACTCACACTGTACTGACTAAAACAGAGTTGATGGTAGAAAAAAAGAAGAAAACAAAAAAGAAAGAACATATAGGCCGCTGCCATCTGAAATATGATATGAAGAGGTCACTGCAGCAGCCCCATAAAATCTGTCTGCCCAAGGAATATCTTATTGATTAACACTTCATACTGGCATCAGTGAGAAAGAGTTCAGGCAAAACAAAGCTGCTCCAGCATGATTTAAAACAAAACAAAACAAAAAAATCTCACATTTCCCCCCAAAGGCTCTTGTTTTCACTAGGCCAAGTGCCACTGACTTCTGCAGACCTCAACCAAGATCATTAACTGTCAAACGTGGACTATACGGGACCACCATATGACACTTGTATTCACTCTGCACAGTAATTTTAAATTTTGTTTCCAATTTATGCTAACCTCTTACTTCCCCAGAAGGATTCATGAAAAATAAACACTGGTTTTGAAGGAAGACTTTACATCCAATGCGATATACTGCAGTAGGGGATGGGTGAATCTCAAAATAGGCAGTGCAGTGAAGCTCTGCTTCTGCAGCTTCCCCTGTCCAATCTACAGGCCCAAGATAGCTCAGTAACTTTGAAATGTTGCTTTTTCATGACAGAACTATATTAATCCATTGGATTATTTAGAAGTAGATCTTGTTAAATGATGCCTCTGACAGTTTTAGCCTAGAACTGAGCATGGAAACATCCTTTTTTGCTCATATGAAAGGACTTTGCCTGAGGAATGAGGCACACAAGCCACAGCAGTAAGGAGAACATGGAGAAAGCAGTAAACACCAGTCTTCAATGCTGTCATACCAACATTAAACTCACTTAAAAAAACAGTTGGGAGAGACAGATGGTAAGATATCTAAGAATGCTGATACTTCTGAGAAGGGGAGCAAGACATGGGTCATTTGTAAAAATAGCAGAAACCCTGTCTGTAACTTCAGCAACGTTCAATTTCTGTATTTAAAAAAGTCCTCTGAGGCTGCAGCTTTCACACACATACCCCGGCTTTCACAGGGAGCATGGGAAAATAAGCTCATTGTGTCAGAAGGCCTTGAAAGGGAAAGGAGGCTTGCAGCAGGATGGGAGGAGGGGAAGAGCGCAGCTTGAAAACGCATGGAGAGAAATTAAAAACAAACATGTACCTACCCCCAGCGTGCACACGCACACACATGCAAGCCCTAAACTCTGACTGAACTCTGAAATCAGAGACCAAGCTGCTTTGGAAGCCACTGCTAACTTTTCTTCTTCTCTCCTTTTTTTTTTGTTTGCTTATTTTTGGGTTTGATTTAGTTTGGGGGGTGGGCTTTTATTTTTTACCTTTCTAAGGAGGAAAAGAAAATCAGCAAACTTGTGTGTATGTGTGTGTGTCCTGAGTAGCTCAGGAAGAGTGAGAAGCCCACTCCAGCATTTATCTTTCTTGTTCCTGGTGAGGATTTTATAAATATTTGGGAGGTTGCATGGGGCAGGGGGGGATAGCTGGGGGGAGTGGAGGCTGCAGGAGGCAGGCTAGATAACTTTTGGGCCCACACGGCACAGAAGTTTTGAAAGCCTGCTTTTCATTAGCATTGCCTAGCAACCAACTCATCTGCTGCAAATCTCATCACGCCCCTGCAAAGCATCCACGGCATGCTAATCTTTTCATTTAATAGAAAAGCTGCTGTAATCTTTCTTCCTTTTCCTTTCTAAAAAAACAGACAATAATAAAAATAATAATAATAATGATAAAAAAAAGATTCTGTCCCTGCTCCTCCTGCTGCCCTGCACAATCCCCCCGCCAACCCCGGTGCTCTTGTTGATCCAACACTTTGCTGAGTTCCCATGGATGACCTACATGTGTGTGTTCTGCCTGATAAGTCCCAGCTGCAAAGGCAAGCTTGGGTCGGTTTTTGCTTTCTGTGTTGTGTGTGCAGGAAAGGGAGGGCAGTGAGGGGGAGGATTTTTCTGGCTGGGATCTGAGAGAGGAAGGAGGCAGGCAAGGCTACAGCACTCAGAGTCCGAATGGGTCCAAATGGCTTAAATGAAATCTCTGGCTTCAGATACTGTAACTGAAGCCTCCCCAGCAGACAGGGAAGAACTGGTTTGTTCTGGTGTGTGTGTGCACAAATCCAAGTTCTCCCCATATCCGCAGAAGAGCGAGTCTTGCTTTTTTGCTGATGAATTCCATGTCCAGCCAGCTGCAAACAAGCCGTGCTCTGGAATCTCCCTGGGCTTTGCCTGTCCTTTCACTCTGAAAATATCACGCCTAAGGGTAGGGGAAGTGGTTTGGACAAAATAAGACTTGACCTGAGCATCTGCCCAGAACTGAAACCAAATGTCTGTCTCCATGAATTTTTGGCTTTTCACGAAGCTCAGATAATTTCTCTTGCCACCTGCCCGTCTTCAAGCATGTCTGCGCTTTATGGTTCCACACACAAACACTAATCTGTCATGAAACAGGCCATGCATGCAGCTTCTGAGCTGGTGAGAAGCAAGAACCTGAAAACCTGCAGACAAGGACATTCTCAAATATCCAACTCCATTTTTACAGACACATGAGCAAGATGTGTGCCACCTTTCTCTTTGCACTTTTCTCAGTCTCCTTCCCCTCTCTCTAGTCTCCATATTTCCTTTACCTTATTTGTACTTTTAAGTGCTCCTGAAGAAGTCTTGTCCTCCCCACTCAAAGAATAGTCAATTCCTCCAGAGTGCCACCCTGGGGCCATTTCATATTCTGCTTAACAATCTATCCTTTTTCCTGGTCCTCTAACCTGTGAACCTTGAACATAATACACCTCACTTCTATCCACATGTGATGATTGAGAGCAGACTCCTTTACAAAGATGTTTTTTCTTCTCCTTTACAGAATTCTGCTGGAAGCATTCCCACTAGAGAGGTGCTAGGAAGATGACTGCAAGATCACAAGGCCCTAAAGCAAGTTAAGTCGCTCCGGCCAATAATGTTATCATACCTAAGGAAATGACAATGTGGCCATTGTGCAATGGATCAGGTAGAGATAAGATACTATGAATTTCCTAAGAAATCCATGCTAAAACTAGAGCAATATGAGGCCTGGAAAGCAGTAAATCTTATGTAAAGTTGGAAAGGATACCATGATTGTGGAAGATATTTCAATGTCACATTGCTTTGCATTTTTAAGCAGCACATGGTGAACAATAAATTTCAGGCCTACTCTTGCAAAGTCATAAAGGATAGATAGGCCCAGTAATAAAACTTTTGACAGTGTACCTGAAGGAATGGCTGTAAAACCAGTGGTCAGGACAGCAAGAAAGTTCAACCAATCTCAGCTTCAACCTCTGGCAACTATTTCAAAGGGTTTCATGGAGCTGAGTGCCCACAAGCCGATGAAATTAGACCGTTCATGAAATATTTACTGCACTTGACTGGGAAGAATTGCCAGCTTTTGAAAAACACATCCACCGCCTCTCTCCTATCTTATAAACAACTCCAGTGCTACCAGCTTCAGCACTCTGTGCTGCAAGCACTTCCAGAGTCATCAATCAGGTTAAAACCCTTTCCCCTATGCACACACTGGGCTTGAAACCATTATGGGCTGGCTCTGCTCCCACAGCCAGCTGGAGACAGAGGTGCTTCAAATGCATTCAACGGGAAAGGAAATAAAACCCCCACCTTTGCTGGCTTTTAATTAAAAAAAAATCTCAAGCCTCATTGGTTCTCAGGAAAACATAGAGTTGGCTCATGTTTAAAGTGATAGTATGGAAATAAAATCAGTATTTTAACAAATTTCATTCCCTGTGTTAGTAAGACCTTTAACAAAAAGGCTGTTCACCATAAAAATAAGACTTTTTGGTCATGGAAGGCAGGTACTTTGGTCTCAAAAGAAGACTATTAAAGAAGCTATGAATTGGCTTCTCTTTGGGATTTATACCTATCTTTTCAGAGACCTGCATTTCATTGAAATCAATTCTAGGCCATTCCAAGGATAGTGAGCTCTGTTAGGCTGGATAAGAAGTAACAGATAGCAAAGCAATAGCACCAGATGGCAGAAGCAAGCAAGTGAGGAAGTGAATGCCACTTACCCACATGGCAGATCATTTGCTGTGAACTACCACCCCTATTGTGATAGAAAAGGATAGAATCTTGTGAGTGGAAAATGAACTGGAATGGAGACAAGATTTCTTGGTTCGTGTGTAAACGGTGATTATAATAATTTTTCTGTAGTGTCCCAGAGAGTAGAAATTAAATATGTGACAAGTCCCAGGCCTCTCTTGTCCTTGGTGAACTAATATACACGTTTCAAATACCCCAGCCTAACTATCATTCTCATTATCAGAACGAGCTGAGAATCCAAAAATTGAATGAACATCCTTCAGGTTCCCAGACGATGAGGAAGGACTTAAAGGTTGGGGTTTTTTGATCAACCTAAAGGTAAGGAAACATAATTTCTGTTTTTTAACAAGTCCTTGTTAACACTGAATTCAAGTCTATGGATCTATGATCCTCACGGCCCCTGCTGGAGAAAAAATTCTTAATCAAAGAGCAGCAGCAAGTTATCTGGAATGATCCACTCTTGGGAAAGACTCAGGCCTAAGCAAACAGCAGATAAACATCAACCTTTTTTCTTTTTTCTTTTTTTTTTCATTTTAGCTCTTTCTAAGATATAATCTTGTTTTAGAGCAGTCATGTTCTTACCGCATTAATAATATGACAGCTCCCAATGAACTCTGCATAGAAGACTTACAGTACTGGACAAGGTTGAGACATGCTGGCTTTCATGGTGTTCTGCAGTTCAAAGTGAGGAAAGTTTGTCACTTTGGCAGAATATTAGCTGAGGGAAAGAAATATGTGTAAAGGCAGTTAAATAAGGTTACACAGGTGCTGCTACTTCAGACTGTGGAAAAAAAATAAACTATAATACATGTGAAAGAAAATAATCTCTCTAACATTTGAGTCTTCTTACTGCAGGGTTAAAACCACAAGTCTGCTTTAGGAGTGCTGCCCTCCTTTAACTCGCCAAACATCACACTGACATTCTTTAGTGACTTGTGGTTTGGAGAGACAGCCATATATAAAACTGAGGTCTACACATTTCTTAGAACTAGAAACTATTTGAGTATGTTCTGTTAAACTTTGAGATACAATCAAGCCAAAGACAATTTTACATGCTAATAGAACTCCATCTCATGATAAATGTTATAGTCTCTTAAGACAATTTTATCATAGGCCACTCCTTACCCCTCACAAATCAAGGGAGAGTTTCCAGTTTTGGGGAGGAAATGAGAAGGGTTTAAATGCTGTCAATGTCAAAACAGCATTTTCAGAACAGCCAAAGTTTTGAAGCAAGTTCTGTGATTGCTAGAAATAGGTCAAACTCAAATTACATTCACAAGCACTCCAAAAGTTTAAAGAAACTTAGGAAAAGAAAGTAAAAAAGATGTCCTTACCATGAACTCATTTGTGCTGAAGAAATAGATAAAATTTTACCAAAGAAATCGTTAAAAGTTAAGTTGATATTTAGACAGAATTCTTGCCTTGTAGTTCCGCAGAAGTCCCCCTTGCTCAGGACAGAACTACTGAACTGTTTTCTTCAGAGCATTCATAAATGAGATGCCCTTAATGTTTTCACAAAATAGACATCAATGTTCGGATTTTTTGCCATACATGGCATCTTGCCCCAAAATTTACTGAGTTTCAGTTGTATTAGACATCAAATCCTAGAGCGAAAATATCAGGTTTTGATTTCCTGTTGTCAAACACACATTGATTTAAAATGTGAAATTACATTCCATTAGAGAAAAATGCTGGTATTTCTAGGGTTTGGGTAGCTTTAGATCTAAGGTGTATACTATTGTATAAACTGCATGCACAAATTGGAAGCACGCTGTTCTTTCTAAAGGTAAGAGGGGAAATTAAACAAATATCTTGTCAGCCAATTGCTATGCAACAGTGAAATACAGCAAGATTCAAAAACCTCAGTATATATTTAAGGTCTGGAGTGTTCCTTTAAGCTGTACCTTCCTACATGGATCTCCTCTTTTGCCACACCAGTTTGAAACCTCATCATGGCTGTTACTTCCACAGTCTTCTGCTTCAACAGGTTCCCAGCTCATCATTGCCATGAGTCTACAGCTTGCTGCTTTCCACTCTGGGTCCTTCAAGATGCCCAGATGTGTACTGTGAAACTGGGGTCACATCCTAATTTCCTGTGTCCTAATACTGCCTTACAGTGACTAACAGTTCTTAAAGGTTAGAAAAAAGGAATTTCAAAATAAAATGGACTCAACCTTGTGCTGGAGCTTGCCTAGAATATGACTGTTTGGGGTAATTTTTATGTGAAAATAAAACTCCTTCCCTTTTTTTCTCCTAATACCCCATTTATCCATCAATAATGTGCAATTCATGGCCAAAAATGGAGGCCATAGAATTTTTCCAGAAAAGAAGAATTGGTTTCAATCACTTGTAGAACAACCATTTTCTTCATAACTCAAAACAAACTTTTGGAAGAAGTTTTCTATCAAAACCATTCAGAAACAAGTCCCTTATATTAGCCTTCTTGGCTCAAATGTTATGGTAAATTATAATTAGATGAAAACAGGATTTTATAGTGGAAGGTCTAAGACAACTGCAACAATCATGAGATGAATATCTCTGCCTGTCCATCAACAATAAGGTGACAGCAATTCCAAATGTCTACAAGACCAAACACATTCAAAAATGAGCTTAAAATCCTTAACAGATCATTCAGGATACATTGATACACCATGCTTCCTGCTCCCCAGGTAACAGGGGCAATTCCATGCCTATATCTGCACTAATCTTAACTCATGTACTTCCTTTGGAAGTCATTGCCTGGGCTTTTGTGTGTCTGCAACTTTGTTGTAGATGCTTTCTGGTATTGCAGGTATAGTGGTGCATGCTTCTGTGCTCAAAAACACAGCCATCCATGAAGTCATTATTATCACCCTCCTTTGCCAGAGATTACTCAAGAGATACACAGAGAAACAGAAAACATAGTGAAAACAAACCAGGATTGCTTGATCAAAGTTTTTTATTCTGTTTTATTCTTATCCTGATATTACTGCCACATAAAAATAAAAAGGTCAAAGAATGCTGGGATCTAACTACAAAACATGTGTGAGAGATGAGCAGCAGCACAAGCTTCCCTACTGTCTGACACAGCATGGTCACTCAGGCAGAGGAAGACTAATGACAGGAACAATGTGTTGCCTCTGACCATTCATTCTCTGCTGATATTAGTGACAAAGGTCTCAGGTAGTTTTCCCTGGTTAACCTCATGTTGGACCACTGACCCTTTTCAGAAAGACCAAAGATGAGAAGAAGGAGTATAGGTCTAGGTCCCATCCTAGATATGTATGCTGCTCTGCAGTCCTGTATATCAACATGGAGTAAGGATCCCTTATGGAGGGAATCAAAGTGATCAATTGCTGTCTGCTGGGAGGGAAAAGAAACAGACTACGGCAATGAGAATTCTATCCCCTGCTCTTTCTTCTGAAAGGCAAATGCATTCAAACTGTTAGTTTACTGTTAGTGACTCTTAGAGACAAAGTAGCCCAATCTTACAGAGCAATATATCTGACATGAGTCTGGAGACTTACACTGTCCTACTGAAACTGAACTTTTCATGATGCTAAAGAACCTATTCAGAAATTAACATAGGACTCTCTTTTCAGTTGTTTTAAGAATACATGTTAGTACATTTTTATGGAAGGTCCTGGCTGCATGAAGAATTGCATTTGTAAGTTAGCTGTGAAACACAGGCCACCAAATTCAGAAACTGTCCTGGAAACAGCACCAGCCAGTACTGTCTTATGTAACAGGAAAGCTTAGAGGAACTGATGAACGATTATCTAAAGATGCCATTCCATGGCACCTTCAACCAGTCTCAGCTGAGTGGCCTAAAAAATCCCCCTGGATTGTTCTTCAGCCAGTTTAAGCCAGTTTGTGCAACTATTCAGGTCAGAAAAGCACCAGAGCAAGAGAAGGAGAGGGAGCCGGGAGCTGAATGAGTAGGAGCACAGCAGACGGAGCAGTTTAAACTGCTATGGAGCTAAACCAGGGAAGTCTGATCCACTTTTCAGTCACTGCTGAATGTAGCACATGAGCTCCTACATGTTCACTTCTTAATGCTAAAGCACTTTTTCAGATATTTATAAAAGACCTTCCCTGATTATCACGGAGGTAACTGGATCCTACAGCACTTCCACTGAAGGCAGTGGAAAGAAAACAGGCTGCTTTCAGTCAACAATGGCAAACCAAGCAAGGAGTGAAACTGAAAAGCAGCTGTGCAAAGACATTCTACAATTAGAATTACAGACAGTAAAGAAACCCTGAAGAGAAATGGCAAGTGAAGCCCCTTTGGATTTTGAACTGAAACCTGCTCTCTTGAATATTCGGCACTGCTAAATGGGAAATGGCAACGATTCACTGTAGACAAATCTCCTGATGTCTGACAGCTTGAATGCAGTGGGTAGAAGTGACGCTCTCTTGAATATTCGGCACTGCTAAATGGGAAATGGCAACGATTCACCGTAGACAAATCTCCTGATGTCTGAGCTTGAATGCAGTGGGTAGAAGTGATACAGTAATGGATAGAAGTCGATGCTCCTTGACTCGTAAATTAAATCAGCTGTGAAGTCTTTAGTAAAGGGCAAAGTGTGAACAAGCTGGCTGAAGGGACCCTAGCCTGTGTGGAAGTTAGCTGATGGGGAGACGCTCCCTCTGCGTACAGCAGTCCTAGTCTGAGAGACTGCTGCCCTCCAGCTGCCTCTGCCTGCCACCCCACTCAGGGCTGCTGTCTCCCCAGCAGAGCCACTGGTGTGAGCGCTTCCAGGCAGGCTCTGCCACATCAGTGTAAATGAGTGGTTTGAGCTGGTACACCTTTACCCTACACCGCAAAACATTCTGGGGAGCGTACACGCAAACCCTGTCCGTGGCTGAGCAGTTGGCAGCGGCCAACAGAGGACTGTGGTAAGTAACTGATCTCAGCAACGCCTTCCAGCTGCGTCCGGAGGAAGGGGTTGTCCATGGGTTTTGACTTCACTCTTGTTTACATAGGGAAATTACTCTGCTTTAAGTAAATGCACAGTTTATATCCAATTTACCTAAACTATTGCAAACCCTTGTGTAAGCACTTGGTGAAATGCAGCTTAAACAGAGGAGGAACATGGGTGTGGCACAAGTTCCAGTAAACCTATTAAGTTTATTTAAATTAAACCAGTGGGAATTCCATGTGTTAACAAATCTTTTGCAACTCCATAAGGGCAAATTCTCCCATTATGTCTATATCCATGCAGGAGTAAACATGTAAGCAACAGGACTAAATCACTTCAGGATTTGGCTCTGCACCAAGTCCAGACCAAGTTTTAGATTGTAACCAATCCCAAGCACCAAATCACAGCAAACCTTGTATATTTCCTTTACTATCACTCTCAGGGCAAACACACTGCCTGAAATGCTGAGAATATGAAGTTTTCCATCCTCATGATCCCTGTACCTGTTTTCCTCAGGCTCAGGCTTTCTAAAGAAATGAGGAAGAGCCATGGTCTCGCAGTACATCAAAGACTAAAGGTCTTGTAAATCTTAATATCCTGCCCGCTCCAAAGAATGGAGCAGAGCTGGGTTTGGTTATGGGGGAGGAGAAAGGAAGTGCTCACAGGTCTGAATGCAACCAGCACATACAGTAGGTCTAATTCTTGTCCTATCAGCCTTGACGCAATGTGTCCTTTTCCTTCAGCTATTTTAGATAAACAGGAAAGGAAGAGAAAAAAAAAATCAGGGCTGGAAAAAATACAAGTCAGTTTGGAAAGAAAACGTTATTGTCAAATGTTCTAATAGCAATTTCAAACAATAGTGAGTGCAGTATGTCATATGAAAAACAGGGCTAGTGCTATGATAGTCAATCATACCAGAAACAGCAAAATAAGACTTCAAAAAAAGAAGTGGGGCTACAGTAAGAATAGCTAGTGATTTGGATCATTAAGCATTTCAGCTTATGAGTAACAAAGCCTGAAAAGTGGTAATATTCTTACATCCATTTTTCTGACAGGGAAGGCTCTTTACAGATAGCTAAAGTGGTTTGTTGTGGTTTGCAAATAAGTGTACCTAGGCTACTGCCTAGCAAAACCATGAATAGCACTACCTTCCTCTAACCATTAAACTGTTCCAAGAAGTATTCTTTCATTAATGCCTTAGTACACAAAAACAGGTGAAAACTGGTTACACAGTAGTAATCTGGTTTGGCACTCAACACTACTTCCAGAAACAAAGTCAACTTTCTGGTATAACTGTGGGACCATTAATATCTCTGAAAGGGTTCACTTCAGAACTGAAGACTATAAAACATACTTGCACAAGGATTTTTGTACCTCTGGTGCAGAAATCCCTAATGAAAATAGACATAGGTTATGACACCAGAGCCTTTCACTTGATAAATTTTGTATTTATAAATTTTGTTTATAAAGCCAGTGGACCTACTAAGCAAAATCATTACAGATGGGCAAAGCTTCATGTCAATCAGTGTAAACTCAGTCATGGGAGGAAAAAATTTAATTCCATCAGTTTAATCTGTTATCAATGGGTTTTTATCACTTGTACCATGGACATGAGGGGAACTGATGAGACACATTCATCTATTTAGTTAATTTAACAGATCTCTTTTACACCATGCACTATGATGCACTGCCACCATAACAGCACATGGGAATATGGAAATATGGAAACTGGTTATCTTCAAACATTTTGCAGATGCTAATTGTTCCATGCATTTTCACAAAGCAGTTCAATATTGCTAACTACTAGCTGGAACTGTTCACCAGTGTTAGCCATTTTCCCTCAACAAGTCCAGACCTGAGCAAACATTAGAACTGAGCTCCTAGTTTCCAATACCTTCCACCCATTAGACTGTGCTGCTTACTCACATTCTGAAGGAGTTGGCTAGGAGTAAGAATTGAGGACTATTTTTATCTCAGTTACCCATCAAAAACCCTTTTATTCAGATGGAATGGGCTGTATGGCATGGGCTTCTATTGCAGTTCTTAGAGAATGTCTGTTCATAACACAAAAAACACCCTTGTTAAAATTGCCCTTAAAGAGTCTCTAGAAGTGTTATGGATGGACTGGCTAGTGCTGACAATACTCTCCTTTGACACCATTCTAGTTTTTCTATGGAAGGGACTGTAACACATTATTAAAGCTAAGAGAAGAAGGGTGCTCTGAATGACATTTCTGGAGGATGCAGAGTTGCTGATGCAGGGTATGCCCTGGTCAGGTGCCATGGTCCCAGCTCTCCACTCATTCAGTTCCTGCACTCCCTGTGATGCTGTACATGACTCAGTCATGCTCTGCCACTGCCTGGGGTTGTTTAGTTCATCCATCTGTTCAAAAGTCAGGAGTCGATCAACACTTTCACCTTCCTCATGCTCTACTATAATACAATTTTGGCTGGAATTCCTGACTCTCCCCATATAGCAGGGCATGATAGTTGACTTTTTCTACTTTCTGCCTCCTATTGACATTTTTCTCTTGTACTTCTTGCTCTTTCCTTTCCTTTCCTTTCCTTTCCTTTCCTTTCCTTTCCTTTCCTTTCCTTTCCTTTCCTTTCCTTTCCTTTCCTTTCCTTTCCTTTCCCCCAGTTGAGAGGACTGCCTTTTAGGCTGTACCCTTTGACTACAGGAGTAGTGAACTGTATTGCTAAGAAGCAGCCTCAAGCCCTAAAATGCAGGTTGAGTAAGTTAGCACTTCTGTGAACCAAGTATTCTCTTTTTATAATATTTTAAAAAGAGAACTTGTTCACAAAAGAACAAAACTCCAGAAAGGTTTATAACTCCTAACAGAAACCATCTGCTGAGAATGTATTGGTATTTTCAATTCAGGGTCAGGAGAGCTGGGAAAAAGAACACCGGTCTGCAGGCTGTTACTCAGACTTATCTTTCTGTTAATGAATCAGTATTTGCAAGACAAGTGTTACCATGTTCTTAAAAAACAAACAAAAAATACTTTCATAAACCCCCAGCATAGTCTTTTATGAAGCTGAACATTTCCCTGTCATACTCCAGAAAAAAAGGACATGCTGCAACTCCAAACAAAATACTGCATGCTATTATAAATCAGAGGGAAGAGAAACAAAAAGCTTAATCTGTAGTTGTTCTTTATTATGAATTTTTAACTGAAGTTATTTATTAAAATTTCCAACAATGATGTGCTACAGAACAACAACCCAACAAAACTCAAGCCTGTGAATTTTGACCATTATGGGAATTTTTGCTTCTCTGCTCTTGAAAATAACATGACCCATGGCCTATTTTTCAAGCCAGATTTCAATCCTCTCTAGCCAGCTGTCAGGAAACCACAGAAGGTGCTTGAAAGAGCACAAGAAATGGCTGGTTCTAATCTGAAGGGGGAAAAAAAGTAGAGGAACAAGGCAGCTACTTGTGGCAGAATGTTATTTTTTCTTCAGTCTCTGCCTGCATATTTTCCCAACATGTGTACTCTGTTACCCCATCACTTCCATCTTTTCCTTGGGTAAATATCGCTGCTTTGGAATAAAAGAAGGCCCAGGGGTGCCACTTGTAAGGACTGCACTCGCCTTGATATGTTGTTTTTGAACTGAACACATACAATGGACACATTTCAAACTTGGACCTTTGCCATCATACATGTTGCTTTTAGTTTAACCTTCTCAGATGATGGGGGGAGGCAGGAGGTAAGGAAGAGGCTGAGAGCAGGGTCATACACTCTATCCTTTACCAGATGTGGGATCTCGTGGGAGCCAAGTGTAATAGCCCACACAAACCCCTCTAAGCACACAACCTAATGGAGAGAGAAATGCAAACTGACCCTCTCAAAGCACCAATTCTTTGCAAAATCAAATACAGTGGGTGACTAGACCAGACCTTTGCCATCCAGCTGCTTAAATAAAAAAGGGTAGTGTGATTAGTAATTTATTTTTAAAAAGAAATGTCTGTGTACAAGTTCTATGTAAGAGAATCAACCAAAATGAGATTTCTCCCCATTTTCACCCTTAAACTGCATGCCCTATTAAATGACTGTGTTTCATGTATGTGATTTAACATGACATTCGGAACCCAACAGATGGACTGAACTAGATTAGACATCTGTTCTGGAGAAGAATTAGGTACAGAATTGGGACCTAGGAAGTTCTGGATAAACCGGCTCAAAGACTACCCTACAGTTGAATACTAACCCCGTTAAGGACACTGGGCAAGACACTTTTCACCACCATTCTCATGCATCAAACGACAACAGGCAGGGCAAGGACAAGAGCTGGCAATGGGCTCACTCTGTTACACGTGTAAGCCATGCCAGTTTACTTCCAAGTGGCATGTGAATGAAGCCTGAAGCCCTGAAAGCTGCCATGTGTACTAAGCAACTTGGAGATGGGAAGAGCTGCCAGTGGGGATGAGGGTTGTGCTAAAGCAAAGCTAATTTGGGAACAAAGTATTGAGTAGTTCCTGGAAGGTGCTAGGAAGGTCAGAAGGAGTTAAGAATTCTCTGTACTACACAGTATTGAGTCCAGCTCTGCGAAGTATCCTTGAATATGTATTTTACATGCATGTACACATTTAATTTGATAATATACCCAACCTAATTTGATCACAAACCTGGCAACAGGTCACTGGAAGAATCATGCTTATATTTGGTCTGTACAAATCATCTCTCCCTCCCTGATCTCTCAGATAATCCTAATCTGATCTCCTCTTCATCTTCTAAAAATAATACATCTAGCAAGGTCTTACTTCCCCATCAGTACATTGTAACTTCTTTCCCAGAACTTCTCTTTTCAATGAATTCTTTTCTCCTTGATGTCCCTTACATACTTCACTAAAGCAACACATAATTTCACTCCCTACTTACTCATCATGGGCCTATCCTGTCTTCAGCTCCACAGCTCTGAGGAGTAACCAACTGCTCGTACAGAGCCCAGATAAAGCAGAAACCTTATGGCTGTACACGTGGACACCTTTCCCTTTCTCCTGACAAGTCCCATTCAAAGAACTATTTCTCTCTCTAAACCACCAAACAATTTGCCAGCATGCAAATGAAGAGATTGGGCAGATGATATTTAATTTTGTATTTACATCTTATGGGTGTGCTTGCATAGCCTTTGTATTAGATACCTATAACTTCGATAACCACTAAAGATCCTTGAAAACTACATTGGCACATGGTGATTCTCATGTCACACATCCTTTTCCAAACAGTGCACCTTGTCTAGAGTACAAGCAGTGACAGATAGTCAAGTGAGAAGGTGTTGTAAGAGAAATGCTATAAATGGGCATACACTGGAGCAATCACTAGCATGTGATACGTGTGCAGAGATTGAGCCAGTCTCTTGAACAGTCCTGAGATGAGAGGAATTAAAATCATCTTTATAATTTGCTTTTTACAGTGTAGAGGAATTTAGTGGACATATTCTAAATCTATTTTTTGTGTATCAAAACAGAAGTAAAAATAGAAAACCCAGTCACTGTTCAGTTGTTTGAGAAATCATTGTTTTTCTTACTGCTCTGTCAAAAAAACACAGGAATGAAAATAGCCTGTGACTGGGAATCTATCAGGCTCTAGAGCATTTTATAGCACAGAACCCTGGAAGTCCAAAATATCTCCACAACAAACAATATTTTCCAGAAATTGTGAATTTTTTATATATACCCAACCTATCAGTGAAAACTCCAAGAGTTTATGAATACAATAAACTTAAAATTTCTTTAGCTCCTTTACTAACCAACTGAACTAACTACATAATTTAAGTTTGTGTCATGTTTTTCATCTGCTAAGATGCAAACAACTGTGGAGCGAAACACAGCAGTACTTTGTAGGAGCCAAGCAGTGTTACACAGTGGCAAAAAACATATGAAGAAATCCAATAACATCACAGGAGAAGAATTTAGGTAAATGTAAAGGAACACATGACGTAAAGGAGCATTAAATACTCTTTGGCATGGAAGGGCTAAGGGGGTTTTCGCCTGCAGTGCATGTGCCATCTTGCCAGTGGTACAGAAGCCAGCTCTGTGCTGTGGCAAATGGCTTTTCTCAGCCTAGTGAAGCAGAAGTCTTCTGTCCCACTGCATACGCTTGGGAAAAGAAAGTAGTTACTATGGAAAGGTGCAGAAAGCTGCCCAGAGCGTGGGCAGTTCAATCAGAATATCTGGCACAGTTGGCATCCTCTGGCACACACTGGACAGCTTATCAGGTGAAATGACAGCAGGCCCAAAGCTCCATTTCAGATGCTGCTGCTGCTTCTCAGCTCAGAAGTTGGGTAGCAGTCCTCACCAGGCTAACTCTGCAGTGGAAAACTTAATCTAAAAGGATATGTAAGAAATGAAAAGGTGTAAGAACTGCCAAATCACTAAACCTCGTAATGTGATACTAGCAATGGTATGTGCAAGAAAATAGAGCAACACCACAGACAGATAAAAAAAAGTGTTGTCATGACCTGATAACTTCAGATAAAATTTTATAGGCTCTGCTGCTGGGTGCCCTGTAAAGAAAAAGGGGGCTCACACACACAACTCTTCACTAGCTCCTTTCGCACTTTTACAGTTTTGACTCAAGTAACATCACCCCGTGAAGTGGCAGAACTCCAGAGCCATCTAATGAACCTCTGAAATCCACCACTGCTTAACAGGGGGCCAAGATTTCAAGATATTAAAGGTAAAATAATTCCCAGTAGGTTTCCTAAGAACATCTTAATGTGTCTGTACTGAGTGGTATTTTCACACTGTTGCCTTCCTCTCTCCTTTGCCTGGATAAAGAGCTCAGAGGAGAAAAAAAAAATACCTATGAATACCGATGTGCAGGGAGCCCTCGTAAATTCACTTCCTGTCAGTCCAACAAATGAGCTCCCCCTGGGAAGTCATGAGAGAGGGTCTTCTCACAACAGCCTGATTATCAAAAGTTTGTTCTTTTGTGAAATACTCTAACCTCACAGGGACAAGTATCATAATAATATGAAAGTATCATAATAGCTTGAGCATTGTAAATTACTTTAGTAACTTGGGACGTGTGGGGTGCATTTCTGGCAGGCTGGTTCCCAGTGATGCTGTTTGCCTCTCTGTATCACTGGAAAATTAACCCAAGCATGAAAGATTCATGTGCTGTAAAAATTCAATTTTAGAATAGAAATGCAATTCTCCATATATCAGATTTCAGGCGGTCACTGCATCCATCATAATTTTAGCAAGCTGGCTTTATCACTGCCTTGTTCTCCTCAGAAATATAATGAATATTACCCACTACACTCCTATCCAGCATTTCAAAAATTTTTTACAAATAAGCTGCTCATTGATTTTGTTCTTCAGGGATTGCCATAAGTCTACAGTACTTGAGGTACTGATGGCATTTCTGTCAGTTTCCAGATTGCCTTTCACAGTTCTCTCTCTTGGATCTTTTCCATTTTTGCAGAGCCATCCATGTTTTGCAGCTATCTGGGTGTGAAGGCATCCTACATAATAATCTGAGGAGTTACCTCCTGCTTTTGCTTTATTTCTTTCCAGTCTCCCTAGAATTTCTGAGGCAGCACTTTTGCATTGCTGTACACAAAGATACCCTCACATTTATCCTTCTCCTAATCCTAAAAAAGAGACTGCTTTTACAACCACGTTTCATTTCAGTTGTATCCATAAATCCCAAACCCTGAGAAACCGGAATGAACTAGCGTAAATCAAGCAGTGCTCTTACCACTTAGACCCGCCCTGCAACCCTTTCCAATCAGGGAATCTAAAATTACCATATTTACAGCATCTGCAGCAGAGCCAAGTACAAAACAAGATGAATAGCTGTGACGCACAAGGCAGAGTGTGGAAGTATGCAGCTGGGCCTGCAAACAATATAGGCACTCGGCGCTCAAGTCCATCTAATGCTTTTCACAGAGCAGAGTGACTAAAAGGGGAAGGAGGGGGAGGGAGGAGAAGAGAAATTCCAGGAAGATGAGTGAAAACACAGCAGAAATCCCAGGCTGCTTCACTAATGGGTAATTGAAATGACTCACAAAAGATCTAGTAGGGAATTCAATTAATTAGGGACGTGACTAGGCAGAGAGGAGGAGGGAAAGGAAAGAATGCCGGTGATACAAGAAAATCACTCCTCTCCTTTCACTTAGAAAAGGGCCTGGAAGAAAACCTAAAGGAAAGAAAGAGCCAAGTTTTTCAAGACAGGGTCTCTACCACTTCTTATGCACAAAAAATGACAAATAAGCACACCCCTATTGCTTGTCCTCCTTCCCCCAGATTCCTAATGAAAAGGAAGAAAAAAGAATAAAATTCAATATATCAAACACATCAAGGCAACTGGTAAGAAGAAACTCTGAGGATAAGACAGAGGAGTGATGCAGAATAGACTGATTGCAGTGCGGCTGATAGCACCCCCCCTTGTCAGAACACCACTTCTTATTCCATGTGACAATGAGGGGAGGGAGATAGAAAGCAGTAGGAAGATGAGTAAATTAAGAATATGTGGGGATGTTTGAAGGAAAAAATATATTTCAGGAAAGGGAGAGTAGCAGGAACAAGGGCATGCAAGAGGAATTGACAAGAGCAGGACAGAAAAATGGAAAAGGAGTGGCTGGGGGGAAGGTGAAGAGAAATGGCAAAGGTCATGGGTGAGAGAAACAGCAGGGGGAAAACCTGAAAAGGAGGAGAAGAGCAGATGCAGGAAGGGTCAGGGAAAGAATGATAAGTTTCACAATCAGTCAGCAGTTAGGACTCGCCGTGATGGGTACTTGAGAATATCCATGTTGATGCAGAGACCATTTATTGACAAATGCTGCTTCTGACCAAGCCTCGGAGACTAAATTTACACTAGTGCTAGTTTAGAAATCTTCAAGAATGTGTGATCTAAACTTTCCAGGCCCACAACTGGTCATTCCTGGTAGTGGAACAACAGGGAGAGATACAATGAGCAGGGGCAAGTGCTCATTCACGGGATGGAAAGTGGGATCTGCAGTCTTTCATAATAAAGTTACCACAGCTTGAAACGTAGCTCTTGTTAATTCTGACTCGGAGCTGTTATTGCCAGGCTGGCTGTTCAATAGCTTTACAAAGGAAACTCAGGGTCATTGTTTACCTTCGTGAATCATGAAGAGAGCTAACAAAAAGTACTTCTTATGCCCTATCAGGTTCAGCACTGAATGCCCGCTGAAGGCTTAGATATGCTCTCACGCTCAAGGATCAAGATACTATCGCTGTGAAAGGTTGGCAAAGTTTGCAATATGCTGCATGTTTGGGCAATTAGCTGAGGATTTCTGTTCCCAGGGCTGTCAATCTGACATCTTAGCAAGAAAACATATAAATCAAACCATATATCCCTGTCAGTGAACTGACCATTAATGTCAGCTTTGCTATCAAATAACTTTCAGAAAAGTGAAAGATTTTTCATAAGCTTATTTTCTGTGATAGAGCAAAGAAGATACAACATTGCCCAAGAAAACACTTTTTGGGCAGTTAAGACATACTGAACCAGAAGGACAAATATACTATTTATGTAACAAGAAACAGTATGAATGATACTAGTATCTTTATACTACTGTAAATACACTAATGTCTAGACACAGAGATTGCACTACTGCAACTAAATCCAGGCTTTCAAAATGTTTTAAGTTACATTCATGCAAAAGTGACTATGCAGAAATCCCTAGCTGATTCTGAATTGACCTTCCAACATGACATTAAGGAGTATTATGTTGCTGCAGGAATCGTCTTTCAGAGTTATAAAGTGGAAATATTCCAGTGGGCTTGTCTAAAAAATACCCCCTAGAAATTTTGCAAAGACATTATTGTTGGTGCTCTGGACAAATGTAAACATACTTCAACCAGCTGGGCTGGCATTTTCTATGGAAAAGGATTACAAACTGTGGGGATTCAGTGCCCAGGTGCCTATTCAACAATGTGATTGTTATAAAAGAATTACAATGCAGTTATAAAATGCCAGTAAAGTCAGGCAGCCCCAAAAGCAAATTCAAGCTGGGCAACCAGAGCAATACTTTACACAGTACTTTTTCCAGCTTCAAAACTCCATTCTTTCCAATTCTCTAACATGTCTGATGAAACAGAGCAATGTGCTCTGAAGGTCCTCAGTTTCTAACCAGAGCACCTTCAAAATTTATCAGAGCCTTGGTTTCATTCCCAATATAATTTTGTATTTTTACTGAGTCTTCATCAAGTTAAATTCATGAGAACTGCAGGCTTGGTCAATGCATATCTCGAGGCAATCTGGATTTTGTTAAGCCTGGCTGACGTATTTTGTCCAGATCCTCCTCTCCTTCTCTTCAAAACACTCAACAGAAAATAAAAAAATCCCCTCTTTTGTGCAGAAATAAAATAATTAAAATAAATTCTTTTTATATCTCTAATTAAGTACCATCCTGTATTTAGTCATTTGACAGCACCAAAGAATGATTTTTCTGTATTCCACAATGTCATCCCTCCTCCCTGAATCTATTCAAAGCCTCTTGTACATATTTAATCACTCCTAGCCAGGCCTAGCTAATGAAATGCAGGGCCTTGCCCTGACCTGACCTTGCTATTTCTATTTTGGCTCAGCACATCCTCTGCTAGTTGGGTAAAAAAAAAAAAAAAAAGTTGTTTCTTTCTCTTGGTCTTAAAGGTCCTGTTACTGGCAGGGGGTATGGTCAAGGACACTGCTGAAAACAGAACAAATGACTGTGAACACTGCTTTGCAAAACTACTGCAAAGCAAAAATGGACCACAGCAACCTAAGTGCAAAGTTTTTTCCCTCTTTTTCTTTGGTTGGCAAACACTGGTGGGCACTGTTCATCTACTGGGAATAGCTTATGACTAGATAATTCTGTAAGAAAAATGGACTGCTCAAATTGTTTGCAGCAGTCATAAAGCACTGTAATTTGTTTTGGGCACGTACTGCAGCTAAATATGTTGTTGGTGGTTTTCCCTATTTGTCCCTCCTACTTGCCAATATGGCAATTAAAAAAATATATTTTCCATTTCTGAGAGTTTGTAAAGAAGTGTGATCCCATTTATGAGCATTTAGGAATCCTGGATGTTAGGTTATCCCTTGTCACATGATGTTGGTTGCAGGAATTTATCAACATGCTAACAGAAGTCAGAAATGTTTCCAGTGTTAAACAGGACAACGTTTACATGGTGATCCATGTGGACTTTTGAAGCTGCTGTTTGGTTTCAAGTGGTTTGCGAATTTGTTGACCATTAGTTTTGGTGCTCAGTTTGACACAGTGAGCTGCTGGATGAACCATAAACCGTATTTAAAGTCAGCAAGGGCAAGGGCCATAGTTTTATTCTTTGTGAGTACACACTGCCTTACATTGTGGAGCTTTGGATGCTGAATAGGGGTCACAGATGCTATCACAAAACAACCAGTAACAGCATAAGGACCTTTAGGTACTCGGACTGTCAGAAAAATCAGGCTGAGCGGTTCAATCCACCATTGTTCCTCAATTACCTCTCAACTGAGGCATGCCAGAGAAAATGGTGCTGAATAGGATGAAGATGCCTTAACTAGCTGCCCCAAACTAACGTCCTACATCCCACGGAATACTGGGAGCCTTTAAAGCTTCCTAAGGACCACGGATGCAGACCATATTTCTAACGGCCAAACACATCCCTGTTAGTCCTTTTGCATGTGCTGGAACAGACATAAGAAGAGTCAGACTGGCACTTACAAGCCCAGTCTTTTCTCAGCTCAACTGAAAACTAACAGATTCAGGTTGCAACCTTCAGGTGAATTGAAACAGTAGGACATTAGACATTGCTTGAAGGAAGAAATGAGAAAATCATGTTTGCAATCACTAATGTCAAACAATACAGTTGTGTCATTTTCCTTCTAATACTGTTTATCAGGTTGTTTAAGTCTTGTTTTCTACACAGACAGCACTTTTGCAGTCACATTCCATACACCACTAGCTTTTATCCCTATAACTTTTTCAACCAAGTCTGACAAAGGATAGGGCTTCTCAAACATAAGTGAGATTACCAAAATTCAGTGAAAAGCAGTGAACAAGTAGAAGAGAGATTGACTGCAAATATCCCTGGCTGGCTTGTTAAGTTACCCATTATTAGATTCCATGAAATCCACAATGAGGACTTCTGAGTACCAACCACAGGAAAGACTTGTAGATACAGTCAACCAACCACAAGGTACAGATCTGTACCAAGCCACATTTTATTAGTTTTTCCTGTGCTCATACATTCACCACAGTTTACAAAAGAACCTCAAAGTTGCCTATTTCTTAGGAAAAAAGTGGAAACATACAGCTTTGTTGGGATTCTGCCATTAGTCTTTTCGATCACTGCAATGCAGCACCTGCAGCTGTCCTGAAACAAGTAGCTTAACTTCATTGTCCCACATGGTTTGATACTGGAGCCAGATTTCTCTAACTGTGAATGGTTAATAGAAGACATGGCCCTGTCTCTCTTTCCATGTCCTCCATCTCTCTTTCACCCAGCCTCACCTGATTTCCTCACACTAGTGCTCATCTCAGTCCACAAGAAATCAGTTCAGGCAGCAAAGGTGTCAAAAGGCTAATCCACAAGTACAAAGCAAACAGATTACTTATTTCCCATAGATGATTCACTGAGGGGTCTGATGAGTACCAGAAGTGATACTGAAGTTGGCCTTGGTTTGGACACCTGTTGATGACCAGGAGATAAGAGATCAGCATTATTACAACCTGAAGCCTGGCTATGGGTCTTAGGTGGGTGGTCACAATCAAACATCTGTATCTGGTGACTCTCACTCAGAATGGTTCCCTTAGGAGGCACAGCATGCAGTGCCACACTGAGTGAGAAACAAACTTTTGTGAAGGCCACTTTTCTTCCCTCTTCAAGCAGGATTCTGACCCACCTTGAGCCCCAGCCCCACTGCAGTTGTACAAGGCAGAGCTAAACACTGCTGTGTAGAGTAAGCACATTCATGGTGACTGTGTGTGTCTTTGATTTCTTTGTGTTACAGTCTTTTGCAGGCATTTTTGTTGTAATTTTCTACTACAGACATCAAGAGCATTGAGGGCTCCCTTGCTTATGCTGATCCTGATGTTTGGCAGAGCTGGAGAATGCTACCTTGGGGTGCTTCTTCCCTTGGAGATCTGGCGGGATGTTGCAGTTAAGCCACATCCCCACAGCTTAAACCACAGAATGTAAAAACAGCTGTGAAATCCAACTGTCTGAGCTGCCTTGGTGTTTGGCTGGCCTCTGTGGGGCCAAATTTTTTTTTGACTCAAAGTAAAAATATGATTTAGCAAAATTCACGAGACTAGGGAAAAACATTTTTGGGAGGTTTGTTCCAACCTACTTGTAACAAACAAATTTGGGCAACCACCTATACGTGCCAGAAAAAATGTTTATCCAGCTTAGCCAAAATTGAGCAAAATAGATTTGTTGGCAGCATGGACAAAGCTTTAGGCTTTTTTTAAGGTCTCTTCCTAATTCCAGTTTTCCATTCCCCACCCTTTGGAGTTTCTTAGATGATTCTTTTTCCTCAATGGCTTTTCAGTTTGGGCACTGTCCTTTAATTTTTTCAGCCTTATGGTTCTTTTCTTTCCTTTAGTCTTCTTTTGCATTTGTTTTCTTTCTGTCCTTTCCTATTGAAACATATTAAAAAACCTCCTATCTCTAACATTCCTACCTTTTCTTTGCCAAACTATTTTTCCCTGGCCAAAGATATATTCTTTGATATCCCTTGATTAAAATTCCAATGTATTAAATGATTGGGAAATAGGAATCCTAACAGTTGCCTAAGACCACTATTCCAAAGAAGAGAAGGAATTTTTTGTTTACATTCGTAAATAATGTAGAAATTTATATATACATATATTTTAATACTCTTGCCAGCTCCTCAGAAATTAGCACAGAGAACATACATGTAAGGAAAAATGGACTAAATGAGGACTTTTGAGCAAGATAACTTCAGAAAGAGGGGAAATTAGACAAATTAAATGGCTTAACCTGGAAAATTGGAGTCTATGATTTCCAGGCACACCAGTCGTCCTTCTGAAACTACAAACGTCATATATTTCCCATGGAATGGACCTCAAAACTCCTATTATTTTTAGCATTAACTGCTTGAACCATTTATAAGATGGCTTACAGTCCCAAAAATCAACAGGAAAATTCTCAGCATTCCAGTTAAAACTGTCTTAAATTTTATTTGAATTTTTAAAATTGAAAGTCAGACTAAGTCTCCCACTGTTCACAGCAAGCACCGCATAGTTTTGTGTGCATTCCCAAGGCTCATCAGACTAACCTATAAAGGCCTGAGTATCTTCTGCTGGGTATGTTTCATAAAATTTTTCTCACTGTCTCCAGAGACTTGAAATCACAGTGGTAACCACTTATCTTGGGGATGACAAGAAGCAGTTCTGCACGGGCAGTTGTTCAAGAGAGTCTCCCCAGTGGATTTTTCTGAGAGTGCTTATCTTCATGTTTCAGAAAGAGCTTCCAACCACTGCTTTAGACTCACTTTTTGGAATATATGAGAACTTGAAATTAGTTAATTCTAAACCTTTCAAGGGCTGACTTTATCACTTTTAATTGAAAGCATCTCACTAAAAAAATAATTGTCCATGATGAGAATGCAAAAGACTTGGGATGGGTATGACAAGCAACACTGAGTGTTCAAATGATGCTTAAAAGCTCAAAATACAATGCTGCCCAGAAGAAGAGAAACTCTGCTTAGGCAGCCTTTAAGCATACTTCCCAGTCACGCCAGGACTGCTCCCAAATACAAAGTACATGCACACACCATGCTAGTAACCTGTCACTGTTTATGATTACTCCCCACAGGCTTAGAAAACACAATAAAAAGCAAAATTACAAGTAAAACCTTTTCATTTTCATGATCAATTGATCAACAGTTCAAGGAAGAAGACTTCGTTTCATTCTGATTTTTAGGAGTCCCACTGGAATCACTGATAGCATCTTCAGCAATGGCAGTGGTATTGTGTCAGACTTGTATCCATAGTGGCTCTTGGCAGGCTCAGACAAGAAACAGGAACACTGATATCACTTTGTTGCTGCATATGTTACTGTGAGATCCAAGTCCTTGCTGGTCAGAAATCATGTGATGTATTAAGGGCTTAAGATTAATTATGGGTATTTAAACTCCTGGTTTGACCATAAGCCATGAATGGAAATGGGTTACAGAAAAAAAATAATTTGATTATTCTGGGCTATGGAGTAATAGAACTTCTTAATGAAGGAAAAAAGAATTAATTAATTTCAGTGGTAGATGTGGTTTTAGCATCCTTGTCAAGTAAGTCAATCATTACCTTGTTTCAGGAATCTGACAAAAAAGGACAATATCAGGTGTTTGATATTAGAGGAGAGTCTTTGCAGGGGTCTCTGTAATTCCATTTGTGTTGACAACTTCTGCATTAATAGACCAGGAATAATCTGTACCATTAAAGAATGGAATGATATAACTCCCTTAGGTTGGTTAGCAGTCCTTTTTTCCTCTTTCTGATGTAGCCCAGATCTTAATGTAAACTGACTATCAGGTGAGAACCCTGGTGTCCATTACCAATACCTGAAAACTTCAACATATTTTCACCTCCATATAGCCAATAAAAACATTTTTTTTCCACTAGGGATAAAAAGTAGTAACACAAAAGTAATGTCCAAACCAATCCCCAGCCTTCAGAAAACTACACAACATGCAGATGACCTCCTATACGCAGGTAATATCTTTTTCTAGTTGCTAGATGAGGAGAGATTTCATGTGTAGGGATGTAATTTTAACATCAAAAACATTACAATTCCCTTATCTAATCTAACAAGCCATTTAACAGTTTATCTATCAGAGCAAGTATTTGAATCAGTTTTGTGCCATGGGAGTAAAAGATGCCTAATATTTAAATAGCCTTTTTTCACAAAGGTGAACTTGATCGGTAATAAAGATTGTTTCCAATCAATGATCTTCAAAAGATCTTTTCCATTTCTTTCCAGATGATTATACAAAACATCACAGTACATAAAATATCTCGGTCTAATCCAGTGCCACTTATTTTCCTCTTTGTCATTATTTCTTAAGCTTTATGAAGTACTTTTGCAAATGTTTTGGGCCTAGAGAAGGCATGCTCTTGCTTTCATATGGAAACTGTAAGCACTGTCATCCCTTCATTGCCAGAAGACACACATGCATACAGCTGGCACATTCTCCTAATCACAAAAGTAAAGAAAAAAGTCCCAGCTGCAATATTAATAGCAAATATATTCTGGTTCATGTCTGGTTACACTCAGGTGAACACTGATAAGTCACGTGTGAAGTTCTCATACATAGCTCTGGCACTGCAACACCAATCCTAACATGCCTCCAGGCTCTCTTTAACATTGCCATACAGCTCAGTCCTGAATGGCTTCTTGCTGACACACTACTCTCCAGTGGAGATTTATTAGAGTTGGCCGTAGTTGGTCTTTGCTTTTTATAGAAAAATAAATATATGGGCTTCATCTTCCCTCAGAATCTGATACTTCAGATAGGCCAGTAGGCCAAATTCTGCAGCAATGTTTCCTTCAAATGAGAATTTTCAGAACATCATTCCTGAATATTTACAGAGTACATGATGAAAAAGTCTGTCCTAGTTAAGCTGATTAATGTGTCCTTCCAAATGCTTAACAAGGGTTCCAACAATGTATATAAAAAATCAAATTAAAGGACCATGTTTAAAAAACTATATCATGCAAATGTGTCCCAAATTGAAGGAGAGAGCTCTATAAGGACCACCTAAGCCATCTTAGGTCATACATAAACTGCCTGATTTTTGGCTGATCTGTTTTGCATTTGTAATGGGGAAATTGCTGCGGAAGGAACCCTGGTGCCATTTTCCAAGAGCAGACAAGTTTTGCCCTAAATGCAATAATGCTGAGACAAATTCCACTGCTTTCCCATCCAGCAGTCTTAGTACAGCAGTTCTTCACTATCTGCTACACTCAGTGTTTATGGGAAGTCACTGAACACCTTGAGGAAGCAGCGTCCCACCTACCCACAGCACTCACCTTGCAGTACCCCTGGCCCAGAGTCCAGCCCTGGGGACTGGCCATGGCAGTCACAGCACCCTCGGTCACCGTGTGCCCAGCACAAAGCACCCAGAACAAAGCAGCTCAGCAAGAAACTGCTGAGCTTCTGAGAACACTGACAGAATGGTGTGGTATCTTTGGACCTCCACCAATGCATCAGGTCTTCAGAATACAAAGTGATATGCAAAAACACAGCTTAAAATAATCAGTAGGGATGGAAAAGCATTGCCAGATATATTAATGAAATGCTAACTTTCCTAGCTTGGGAAAATTCATTCATCACTGTGAAGGCATTGCTTTGTAGCATGGTTCAACAGCACAGAAGGATACGTATAGAATTATTTATAGGTATTAAGAATTGTATAGGTTTTTTTATATAAAAAGTAATTTTTTAAACATACCAGGTTCAAGTCTAATGTGCAACCCTATGAATGTCTAATCAGTTTTGCTTTCTTCCTCTTCTCACTTTCAAATTCTGGTCTCCAGAACAATCAGACAGCAACAGAAGAAATTTCCAGTAGTTCAGGCCATTTTTGCAATTACTTAAGTTGGTTTAAATGACATTATGGTAACATTATCACATACAATAATCAGCTGCAGGGAAAAAGCTTTGGTCTAAATGATCAATACTCTTTAAAAAAATCATGGAGATTGCTGCTTTTAAATGTCATCACTGTACAGACCTGTTTTAACTTTCTCCTGCCTGGCCTGAGAGGGACTACATGAGATAAAGGGGCAGGGCACAGCAGAGCTGTGCTGTGAGATCTCATTCTTCCTCTAGGGTAATTAAGCTGCCTCATGTCCTGCAACTCAGTACCTGTGTTCAGAGCTTACCAGGGAAATGCACAGAGCAAGAAACAGACAAGCAGTGGGAATGCTATGCTGTGCAACTCTTACAGTACACATTAACGATTTTAAAGGAAGCAGTTGCCTTTCCAAATGCCACCATGGGCCAAAATAAGCTGCCCATCCCAACGTGAGCAACCAAACTCAAGCACTTTGCCTCTGTTCCAGGCCCCTGTAACATGAGCAGTCTGTGAGGGGATGGGGCACCACACTGGATGCTGCACTCAAAATGCCTGTCCTCTCCTTCTGGCACATAGAGCACCACTGTTCCTTTTTAAAAATTCCCTACTCTTAGCAAGGTTTGTTTTTCTAACTGGTTCCCAGAAATCTCTTGGGCGTTCCAAGCCCAGAAAAGTAATTACTGCATTACTTTGGCCACAGACACAATATCAACCTTGTTAGACTTGGCCTGCGGAGAGAGCCAAACACCTGCTGCTGCAACATTTATTTGATAAGCTTCATGGTTCACTAACATAAACCTGATCCTGCTGACCTGCAGGAGGATGAAAAGGAGTCAGGGGGAAAGGGTGGAGCAGGTAGGCAATCTCACGGCCCTCTGGCCCAGCAGCTTACAGCCCTCTCTCCCAGCAAGCTCCCATTTCTCTTTGCTTTCTTGTTTCCTGGTGAGAGCTTCAGAGAATTGGTTTCCCCCTGCAGTTATGCAGGCAGATGTGGATAGGGCTAAGATTCCCATGCCTTATGACGGATTAACTGACAAGTGTGGGATCAATACGGGAATTGTTCTAGCTCTGGCTGCATCTGTAGGCCTCCAAAGCAGACAGAATAGCTGCACACACTCTCGTTGGCATGGTGGTGTATGCACTGAAAGGCTGGCTTAATACCAAAGGCCATTAGTTATCAGCAAGGAGAGAGGGAAAGAAGGGCTGCAAATCAGTCAAATCAGTAGATAAAAGGTTGGGGAGAAAATCTGATACAGAAATAGAAAATTGATTTTTATTCTTTAAATGACATAGTTGTCTAGTCTAGTATAAAAAAAAGAAAAAAAAAAGAAATGGGAGTTGGGGGGGGAAATAAATAAGGTTTCATCCCAAACAGAACCATCTCTTCCAGCAAATACTGCCAAGCAATATCAGAGGAAAAAAACACATGCCAGGGTACTTAGCAGGAAGAAGAAAATAACCTGCCCAACTATGGTGCTCAACATCAGGAAAGAAACTTATTCCTGTCTGCTTCTCAGTCTCATCTTTTTCTAGGCAGAGGAAATACAAAACAGACAAATCTAGAGCCAGTAAAGGACATTTCCATGTATTTGCTAGTTGTCACTTACAGCGAAAGGTTTGACCTCAGGACAGTATATTTTCTAGTGTCATTTGTTTATCGTTCTTTACCTGAATGACACCTCTGTCAATGTATGTTGATAGTTTGTCTTGGAGATATACAGTGTGATTCATCCTCTTGGGAGACAGTGGGAAGCAAATGAATCACAGGGGATTACATCAGAGCCAGACCAAACTTTTATATGAAACTTGGCAAAAATCTGAAGACTAATTCTCTGAACAAACATGAAGTTGTCTACATGACCATATTCTATCTTATTTCACCTTCTGCTGGCTAAAAATTTCAGGAAATTTATTTCCTGATGGACAAAAACACCTGCAAAAATTCAAGTAATATTCCACAAGACATTTTCTGGATAGATCCAACCCAAATCAAAGCAAAAACCTCAAAAGAAAACTTCTTTTGTGGAACCTCAGGCACAGTTTTACGGTTATGTGAAATTCAGGTAACGAATGATAAACAAAGTTTTGGACTAGCACCAACATTCTACTTTTGTATTCACCCTTCACAGGGTGAAGGTACAGGACACACAGCATCAAAGTAAAATGCTAAGTAGACCCAGAAAACCAGCATGACTGGATTCTCAAAGCTCTACTTAAAACAGACAACTGTTCTCCAATTTCTGCTTTTATTGACTAGACTGTTTTTCTCTGAACAGTATGAGAAAGATGTTTTAGAACTAGTAATTCAGGAAAAGAAACAAATTATCTGATACTACCAGAATACTTTTGTGGAAAGTGCTGCACAAAAGAAGAGAGAAAGTGTAAGAGAATTTGACCTACCCTGGGAAGTCTATATTGCTTGGAAGTCTAAGTGTACCAAAGATCTACAAAGTGCTGCCCAGCACAAAAATCTTGAAAGCAATGTACAGTACACCTAATTAATGACAAATGGGCCAGACTGAGCCATCTTAGTGTTCTTAAAAACTGATGATGACCAAAGCTAATAACTTCACTCTTCCTCCACCATTATGCTTTAGGCTGTATAGCAATGTTCCCCAACACTAAAAGCAAAATGAAAGAGCTCCAATGCATTGCTCACCAACAGGCAGAAGTGATAAGGAAGAACTCGTGGCCTGTTCTTCAACAGCTGCTAGAGACACCAGCAGCAAAACTCCCAAGCCAAGAACAATTTTATTTCTTAGAGCTCTCTAAACAATAAAGTCATCTCATTTCAAAAACTATTAAAAAGCATGCCAGGCAAAGTATGCCAATCACTATAAATATCCTCCAAATGGAATTTCTGTAAAACCCCTATCATATTACAGGATGCATATGTATGTGATTCTTCCCTTTATTCTTAAATTCAGTTTCAGACTGTGAGCACATGTACACCTTGTATAGCAGCTTCTGCCCATAGCTTCCTCAGATTACCACAGATGCAGATATCTCCAAAGAATATCTGTTCCATGGTAAAATACTGGTAGACTGTTACACTAGTAGGAATGGTTTAAAGGAAAGTTGAACAGTTTGACAGCAGCCAGGGTGAACTGCTCCTGCTTATCTGAGAAGTGGAAACCAAGGAGCTTGACCTGATCTGCAGAGTGCTCTGAAACCACACTAAGTTTGGAGCACAGAGGGCAAATGAGAAACAACGACAGCCAGACAGCTTGCACAGAGCACCCCCAAGACAGCTCCTGCTTTCTTGCTCCATGCTTACAATGAACACTGCGGCCAAAAGGAACCAAAATCATACAGCAACTTCTTAAAATAAACCCTCCCAGCGGGCCCTTCTTCCTGTCCTGTGGCAGCCACCAGAGCCGAGGAGTGAAACTTAGTCTGAGTCACGTAAGTGCACGGGTGCTGCTCTGCACAAGAGCTCTGAGCTCAGGGTGCCTTGGCACAGGTGGCTGCCCACGTGCTCGTGCAGCCAGCTACAGGACCATGAGAAGAACATGAAAGCAGGATGTCTCTCTCCATGTTCTTCCTCTACGCAGAGAGCATTATGCAGTTGAAAACTGAAAAAAAAAAGAGATTTTTCCTCTCTACAAGTAAAATGTGAGCAAATTGCAGGCCCTTAACAGTGCACAGGTGACTAGAGCTCAGCCTGGTAATAACACATCACTTCTGCTGTGCCAGATCCCTGGGAAACTCCAGGATCAACACCTTACCAACTACACCATTTTGTATGATAGCAAAGCATAAAATTGGACAGAGTCAGAGTAGAATATCAAGATAAAAGATTTTCATAGTAACTGAATATTGTGCTGTCAATTTTTTCTGTTTTTTTCAAAAGCGCATTTCTAGCTTTATGGTTGTGATGACAACTTTTACGTTAGGAACCAAGAGTAAGTAATATTCAAGTCTGCAAACACACTAAAATAGGTTTCTCAAAATTATCTCACAACATGATGCCTTGAAATGACTGAACCCCATTCTTTTCATAAGTTTTTTGTTTGAACTGCCTGGTTTTTTCAGGTTGGAATAAATAAAAGAAAAATACTAAGGCTTTTTATAATGTCTAGGGTTAAAACCTATTGAAACTGGTTGCCTCTAGCATTGCATTTCCTTTCAAGCTAAATAAAGCTACAGTTAAATTCTGCTTTGTTTAGTAATTACTAAAAACAAAAGACTACAAAAAGACACAGGCTGTGCAGGGTCTGGACCTCACAAGACAAAGGGAATCATGGGAACAGATGCCACAAATGTGGAGATTAGGGCAATGAGAAAGGCAGCTCTGCTTCTACAAGTGTTGGGGATGAATATGGTATCTTTTTCGACAGAGGAAGCATATCCTAGCATGTGAAGCTTACGGTAAGCCAATGTTACTCACACAAATTTTACTATATTGAACTACTGTAATTGTTTCTTTGGTAACTTGCTAGCTGTGGAATAGTAAAAACACAAAACTGTTTATTTTACTTTTTGTTTTTGTTGGGGTGCATGTATGTGTGTGTGTAAAGAATATCAAAAACAGTTTCTTCTTACAAAAGTAATCTAAAGTTATCCAAAATTAAGTTTACTCTCTCAGAATACTATTAGGTTACTTTGAGCCTTAAAATAAATCTCCGGCCAAGTCCTAGATGGCTAATTACTTCCAGTTATTTCTGAATAAAGTTTTAACTACTTCTGTTGGAGTCATCCATATCTAACAGGTTGGGGTGAGGGGAGAAAGTGATCTGTCTGAGCATTAGGCAAAAAACAGACTTACTGACAGAATAAAAGCAGAAGAACAAAACAAAGTAACGAAAAAGGACAGCAAACCAATTTGCTTCCAGCAGCATTTGAGGAAGGCCAAGGGAAAAAGTGAAACACCTTAGAGTATCCAAAAGCCTGTGGGTTGCTTTATTTCAGCTACATCATGCCTTAAAAGTTTTGGAAAGAAGAAATACAGGCAGGAAATGCTAAGAAGATTTCCAGTACATCAACTGAAACTTGATTTATCCTTAAAAAAACCCAGTCTAATTCCTGAAAGCTTTGTAGCAGTTCTGGCCTGTTTTCAGAGCACTGTGGCACACAGGAGGTGAACTGGATGCTGGTGGGAGAGGTACAGCATGTGCTTAGGAGAAGGAAGAACTACAGGAGAATCCCATGTGCTGCTTCCCCCTAGTCTCCAGATGACTTGCTATAAACGTGAGAAATTATTTGTCAAGCAAAGTAGAAGGGATTCTCTCTGTATTTAAACCTTTGCTTGAACTGACTCATAAAGCAGGAAAGCCATGAAAATGTAAAATTCACTTTGGAAAAACATGCCCAGATAAAGATATATAAGGCTTCCTGAACAACTACAAAGTAACTGGATTATATGTGTACAGAATGAAACACTGTAAAAATGGAGTGTCCTTCACATAATGCTGAACATTTCAGCATCTCTGTAAATTAGAAGATTGAAAACAGGACATGGTGAAATTCTTTTGCCCATTATTACACGAAACCAGCAAGAATTAGCAGTTGAAGCCAGATATCCCCAGATTTCAATCTTAAAACTGTATTTGCTTTGATGTTACTCATTCCTAGGACACATTAACAGAGCAGTGAACAACTGGTGCTGATTGTCATGGTTTATTAGGCAGTGATAGATTTGGGCCATGCTTTTACTCATTTCCCATTACAAATATTTGCACATGGGACTGAAGCACTGGGAAGACATACATGGACAGCTATTGTCTCAAGTCAACCCTTCCTTCCAAGGCTGAGTTCCACTCCCTCCTCCATCTCAGTCCCTTCATTAATCTCCCCATTTGCCTTCTAGCTTTGTTTAGATTACAATTATTGTCACTAAATACATGAAAACTGTAACCAAAGACAGTCTGGGCCTAACATAATGAATCAAGTAATTTCCAGCTAATGATTTACTGTTTGCTTCACTTGTCCACCCACTGTCTGGCTTTTTTAGGGCAAAGACATAACTACTTGCATGTTGCTGCAGGACTACACACAGTAATGGGACTAAGAATGCAATAAAAAAGATTTAATGTTGAAGGGGATGAATAGAATCAATGAGTATTTTCCCTTTAGCAGAGAACAGTACATTACTACTCTGGTGGCAAAGGCTCCTATGCCCAGTAGAAGTTCAGAACTGCCTTCTGTGAGTGCCATGCCAGTAGAAGCACTTTTGGCTTGACTTGCATGTGTCTCCTATTCTCATTCTTCAATGAGACAATTCACTGTCTGTTTCTGGGGACAGAATGAATGGAAGAGTTAGATCAATTATCTGAGAGTCTTCAGGATACACTCTGACAGATGATGAAAGGACTCTAATATGTAATTGCAATACCCTGTACCAAAATACTCACATTAAACTTTGGCTGATTACACACAGGTCTGAGCTATCTCGGACCTTCAGAACAGGAACTGAGTTGTTTATCAGTGAAAGCCAAACTTCTAAAAAGCTGGCTGCCCACTACAGAGCCTTTGTGTTGGGTAAATTAGCTTCAGGAAGAGAATCAAAATGAATTAAAACCACATGGAGATCCTCTCCCTTTACCCCCCTTTTCCCCTTTCCTATTGCTATATGAATCCCCTCACCAGGAGACAGAGGCCAGTTCAGTATAATTTAGTCCAGTGTTTTTGTTTCCTAAAGTCTCAGTCTTGGGCTGAGTCCATTAATAGGCTGCAGCTGATTTTAATCTAGATGAACTCAAGACTTCTCTCTTCTTTGGTTTAAAAAAGATTACAAATTGTGTGTTGTATAAATAGAGGGAAAAGGGAAAAAAAGAACCAGAATAAGTAAAAAAATCTGCTCTCCATTAGCTGACCTGCTGAACAAGACTGTGATTCAAATAAAGATGAGAAATGAGAGATGTGGGGAGAAAAATACACAACTAAAAGCTCTAGTGATACTGCACCCAGACACAGTGGTAAGAGGAGATGCAGTAATGTCTGATAGCCGCCATTACCATTGTAATAGCACAGAAGAGATTTTAATGGGACTCCAAAAGCAACAAACCAGATGCCTCAAAGACTGTTCTGATAGTTTGCAGCAACCCCTCCCCATTAAATATAAAATCACTTTGATTAGCATTTATGAGCTCATTGTATTTCAGGTCTCTCTGCTAGCTAGGGTGGAATAAGTTGGTCTCAGACCAGCTCCTTGTAGATACTTTAGAGTGTGAAAGAATGCCACGATACTCATATGGACTGATTCAAGTGGGATTTTTAGAGAGTGTTGTCTCATGTCGGTGCTGACATAATTTTGGGTGGGAAGGGGCTTTTTTTCTTTTTTTCTAATGCCAGCTTGAATTCTCTGTCTGCCTAATGTCACTCTGGAAATCTACACACTGGATGGCTCAAGACTGAATCCATGATTTTTAAAATAATTGCTATAGGCTACAAATATGACACTTATTTTTATTGATGCTTAATCTCAGTGCTGATGTGTTCAAAGTCTCCATTTAGAAGACTCTCATGAATAGCTCACAGACAACTGCTCCATTTAAAAATGGCCACTGCAGCTGAGCAGCAAAGCCAAACATGAAGGCAGAATGAACAGCACCAGAGCAGAATGTAACTACTCACAGTATCCTACAGACTGGTGGCTCCTGGTGGAGAGCAACAGGATGGCTGCCATTTGGAAAAACAAGAGTTAACAGAATTCTCCGTAACAGACTTCTGTTATTTAACTCCAGCTGAAAAATACAGATGAAAAACTGCACTCAATCCATAAGAGAAACCAAATGTTTTTTATAGCCTATGAGCAAGATGTTAATTGAGCTGTACTTGCAAAAGAAAGGGCCCAAAGAAGCTAGAGCCTCAAAGTCATTAAGATAACTTAAAAATATCAAAATAGCATTTGATTCCACAGATTCCATTTCAGAAGTCCAGAAATTATTTTCTCTTCTTATTAATGCTCTCCTTTTGGGTATTGCACACATCTGTTTAACACAAAGAGAGTTTACACCAGTATAAAAGTAAAAATCACAGCTTTGCCATAAGAAGGAACCAAGTAGAAGTAGTAAAAGTGTTAGTAAATTGATAATAAATAGTAGATATGCAGAGAAACAGATGTCCAGATGACACCACTAAGAGGAATCATATGGTTCTATCAGATTTACCTGAATACAACCCCTCCTAATAAGTTTCAATTGCAATGTTAAACGTGCCTGGATTAAACCCAGTAATTTTTCTTTCCTTGCTAATGGGGCAAATGTAACTTGGAAGGAGTCTGTATGCAATCACTGGAGGTTTTATTTGTATAACTTTTCTGGAGGTTGACTATGACTATATTTGATTACATGTGGGTGGCTGTGGGACAGGCAGACAGCTGGGTGAAAAACTATGACAAAAGAAATCTTGTCCCATTTCCTGCCTGTGCTTCATTCACTAATGAGCACTGCTCTGGGTCATTCTCAAGATTTCTTCATCTGTTGTTGTCTCGTCTGCAAAAGGGGCACCCCAGCAGTGGAGCTGTTGTCAGCTTGTCTTGCGAGTTTATTCTGCTGCCTCTCACCCTTGCAGCTGTGTGGGATTTTAAGTGCCTGGCTGTAAACAACTCCATATTTTGTGCTTCTTTTTGGATGACTTGAAGGCCAGTCTAAGGCCAGATGTGTTTGCTGGTGTAATCTGTTTCTCATTTCTTCTGATAAATGCATATCTCAACAACTAATAATAAAGTGAAATCAGGATTTATCTGTTGTCTTCTTCAGTTTGATTTCTATTGGAAACAAAATGTTAATAAAACATAGTTAAGTCCTCAGTCTCTCTTTTTTTCCTGGAGTGCTTGAAATGTTCACTGAACATATCTCTAGAAATAAACAACCGGGCTGGTGAATCTGATGCCATTAGATTCCTGCTGTAGCAACCAATATCCCTTTTGCTAGCTTGTGTAAACAAAACCATTTTGCTTCTTTAAAGAACGGTTTTTCACTAACACTGTGTCATCTATTCTTGTTTCTTTTGTCACACCAGTTCACTTGATTTCTTCCTGGTAACAGTTTTACTCTTTTTAACAGGATTCTTTTATAAAAGGCTTCTGTTCGGGCAGAGACAGGATTCAGCCTTCTCCTATAGCAAGCTGTTACCAAGTCTAGTCCATTGGTGAGAAAATTCATTAGAGAAGGCATGTAAAGACTGCACCTCTCTCCTCATGTCCAAGTAATTCTCTATCCAAGGGAAAGGAAGAAATTACACCCAATTTCATTATATCAAAGTCTTTTGATTTGTGCTGTAACATGGTATTGTATGAGCCTTCCCCTTCCAAACAGGTACAAAGGTGAGGCAGTGGGAAGGGGAATGCTGCAACAGCTTAGCCTACCCCCTTCCACTAACGACCTGCAAGATGTGTGCTGCTGCAGTGCAACACAGAACTCTGCCATCCATGATTCTCCTCTTCTTTCCAGTTAGATCACGGCCTTATCCACTGCCACCCCTCAAATCTGTTATAATGGGACCCTTACTCTTAATTAAAATCACTGCTAAAGTCTGTCAAAGATACTGCTCCAACAAAAAGCAATTCCATCAGGCACGGCTTTGATAGAAGGCTTCCAATCCTCTTGTATCTGCTACATGGTTTTTTACATCCTCTGCAAGTTGAAATTATTACAGATACATATGGATGGTCATAAAAGCAGTTTATATAAAGAAAGTCATAGCGTTGTCCTTTACCCAAGAAGCCTTTCAGATAAATGCTCTAGTTTCAAAGGAGATTTTGCCAAGCCCTCTAGCCCTAAGAGGGAGAGGAAACCTTTTCCACAGTGCTAGGCAGTTCTAATTATGGATGCATCAAACCAGCACCTACTTTTATTGAAGATAATTAATTGTTCCCTGACGGTACTCAGAAGCTCATCTATTGTCTTCAGCCACACTAATGAATGATAGTTACTCACTCAGCCTTGCTAGTTCTGTTCAGAAAAGGGGTCACCAAAAACCTAAGTAAATTCTATTTCTTCCATGCCTCTTCAGATTTATTTTAACACCCAAGTACAAAAACTGTAACTGTATACATAAGCCACCATGACTGGCCTAACTGAAGACAACTGTTTAAACTGGCAAAGACACAATTTATTCTATTAAAACCACGCATGATGATATGTGAGAAGGAAAGAAGTACTTTTAGCTTTTAAGAAACAAATAATTTCTAGGGATAGTAATTAGGAAAATAAACAGAAAACATTTGTATTTGTAAACAGAGTATACTTGCTGTGCCCTGACTAAAATGTGCTAAATCTAATCTTGCAATTTTTTTCTTCAAAGAACCTCCACACTTCAAGATGCTAGTAACATAAGAAAATTAAGTACAGGCAGAAGCATTCCCCCACTGGCCCATCTGGATTTTCAGCATTTTACTGAGCTCTTGTATCTATTATATGAAATAAAAACCAACCTGTTTCAGAAGGCTACTTTGGTGAGTGGTTTGAATTAATTTTATTTCTTAATTTAATTTCTCAGGACATTCAGAGCTTTTTTTCCATTTTCTGTGTTGAACTTAGTGGGTTTTCAGAGCCACAATACCAACAATGTAATATGGTATTTATTTCTTCCTGTATCTAGCATGGTTTTACACACAAATCGATCATACCTCAAATAGCTAATTTGAGCCCAGCCCTAATTCTCCTGCCTTTAATAGTATATAGTTGACCTACTATGACACCTTAAAGAATATTTCTTACACTTGATCCTCTCAGTAGTTTCATGGGATTCTCCCTATTCTCTTTGCATTCTTACCAAATGTTTTCACTATGACAAATGACCAAGCCCTCAGATCACTTGCATCAAACAAAAGAAGGCTATTTTAGCTAAGTAATGTTCTTTTTCTGTCTACAGTAATGTTGGTAGAACTTTCACAAAACATACTGTTGTGAGAAAAATTAGATTTCAGGATTACAAAAACAAACTCTAACATAAATGTGTGGAAGTGTCATTTTGTACATCAGGCACCATGGTAACCTTGAATTAACAGAAAATCAATGCAGGGATGCACCTTGAATGGGAGACAAAGCTAATATGTATTTGTGGGCTGTTTTTATTGTCTGTCCAGAAATTTCAAAACATCACATAAAAGGAATGAACTCTGTATATCAGAATCAAAATATGCACCTACATTTTTCAAACATCCCAGCATTGCCTCTAATGGGATGCAAATCTGTTTCTCCAGTGTCTCTGGGTATGCACAGGTAGTACATGGACTAGACAAAGCCAGAGTAGGACTAACACACAGCAAGCTAATCAGAATTTCATGATTGCAGGAGTATCTTTATTTGTAACCTGAGGTTAGTTGATGACACAGTCATTGCCTGAGTCATCTGAAAATCTGAAACAATGGCTCTGAGCATGGTAAACTTCATCACTAATCTGACAGTGTGTCATCCTCATGACTTGAAAGTTGGGGAGAGGGACAGCAGGAATTCTGCCACTTCAGCAGACAAATTTATGGGTGGAGCAGGAACAGAAAAGTAAAGTAAACCTGACTCAGTGTCTAGCAGATACATTCAGCAACATGAGTGAACCTTACACTCAGGACACTGGGTGCCTGTCACATTCAATAAGGAAATAGCATCTCTAACTGCTCCTGTGGGGAGCAACAATGCAGAGGAACAATCAAATGGCCTAGAAGCAGCAAAGCAGAAGTACCAGGGTTTAAACCCAGGTTTTTAAAACCTCACGTGACCTAAATAAATACTAGCACTGCCATACGTGATTTGGGGCTGTCATGAAAGGGAAGCCTAGAGAAACAGAGTGTCCGCCCTTAACCTCCTGAACTATCAATTTTCCTCATCTAATACTGCAGAAAGGTTATGTTGCAGTGCCCTGTGCTTCCTCACATTTAAAGCTAGGGTAGCCAAGGGCAACAAAGACTCCTTCCTCTCCAGCCTGATAGCAGAGCTCTTCCTTCCTTTTGTTCACATGAAGAACAAACACTGAGTTGAACAATAACAGTGGACGCTTCATTATGATGCTCTCTTGGGCACCCAGCCCTGGTTAGCATTATCTTACCCCTTGGTTTTGTTTTAAAGGAAACTGTGAATGGTCTTTTCAATTGCTGGTGTTTCAAGATCAACATTACCCCTACTTCCTCTGTTTTCAAGTTTCCGTATTTTACCAACAATATGTGGCACTATGAAAAAAAAAAAAAAGACACCCAACGAATTGAGAAAGCTTCCAGTCTGAGGCAAGCAGTAACAGAAGGCCAGTTAAATGAGCTTTCCCTTTAAATTAATGCCCCACTGTTGGATGCAGCCCTCAGTGGACCAGCTCTCTTACCTCTTCTGCCAGAAGAGATCTTGAATTTGCAAATTCTGTTTGTGTATTAACTTCTCCTGTACACTTTAGTGACAGAGCCGTAAATGGTGTCCTTCCTGAGCCCAGGCAGCTGGGACCAGCTTGAAGGACACCTTACTCCCTTTGTGCTCAGATGTGACAATGGAATTTAGTTCATTCTACACCAGAGTAATCAGGGCTTCCTCTGACTTTTATCCATTACTTACAAACCTTTCCTAGGGCACAACAAGTCTTCCAAATGAAAGTCAAACTGTGACTCAGGTGGCTGCTCATCCTTGCTGCTGCTGCCTTGTACTGCTACCCAAATTGGACCACTTGGCTAAAAAGCCCTGTTTCTCAAGGAAAAGAAAGTAATCTGGATGAATAAAAGTTCATCTAAGTTCTGTTAAACTCTAATAAAAGTAACACTCTAGCCAGTGTTACTCAGCTAGAAGGACTGCAGTGATGAAGCAAGGCAACAGAATTGTAGGGGAAGGAAGTCTGAAAGGCAAAGAAGAAACATACCTTTGAGCTCTGGTGTGCTCTGTGTGAGGCCCTGCCTCTGTATCCAGCATGAAGGTGGCTAGGATCATATAACAGAACTATCAAAGTTATGCTTTCACCATCCTGATTTAGTGTTTTTGGTTTTACTACCACATTCAAATACATTGGCTTCATTTTCAAAGGTAATGAGCACCTACAGGTCCCACTGCCTCTGGTGACAGCTGCGGCTCTAAAAATCAGTTTAAGATAGTTTGCATATTGAGAAGAACTGAAGGAAAATAAAAGGCTTACTGTGTAGATATGAAGAGTTAAAACACTACTGATTGGTGGTCTGTGAGTCCCTTCCCTTTTCAAATGAATTTCACTTCATGTTTTGTTTGGTTTTCCTGTTGATGCATCCTGCACCCTCCAGTGCTAAGCTGGTGGGATCCAACATACTTTTCCTGGCATGTGGTGTTTAAAATAAGAGACCTCAGCAATCGGATATCCTCAGCATTTCCAGCTATTGAACACAATCATGAGTGCTGTGATCCAATTTCAGAGCAGAAGAGGAAAGATATAGAGTAATATTCTCCCTGTGCTGGTATGGGGCAGACAAAAGAAAACTAAGCAAACAGGATGTTCTGCTCCTCTGTGGACTGCAGCAAATGGCACGGCAGACAGGATATGGTCTAGCTCACAGCTGCAATGTATGTGCCTGGCTGCCCAACACCTTGTTTTGGGTAATTCACTCACAGCACAAATATAGCATGAAGAAAAGTAAAAGATGTGGTGTGCAGGTCCCACCTGTCGTGTCTCAAGACTGCAGTCCTTCATCAAGCATACACAGTCTGAAGGAGGAATGTGTTATTTATATATGTTACTAAGAAATTATCTCATCCCATCCCTAAATTCACTCAGAACATCTTCACCAGTACAACACTTGGTGTTCACAACTTTGTATTTCAGCCTGCTTATTCCGTGAACAGTAAGGCATATCTCAGCTGAGGTCTCCACAACAGCACACAGAACTCAGTTCAGACTAGTCAGACTTGAATACTCCCCAGTATTTTCTAGAAATGTCACTCCTCACATCTCAGCTGCTGCTTCTGGGAAGTGCACCTTCACAGAGCATTGGGAGAGTACGGGAGAATGTTTCTGTAGTTGAAAAACTAGGACGTTTACATGAAATTGAGATTCAGTGGACAATAAAGTAAAATCTTTTCAACAACATCTTTTGTTGAACTGTTCATTGCAGCATCGTTTGCCTTTGCTTCCTCTTCACGCCTGCAGGCTTGTGCTGCCTTGCCTATGTGCTGAGCCCTAAGGCACACCCTCTAGGGTTATTCAGGTGGCAAACCAAGGGACAGCCTGGGCTGATACACCACACTCTAGCAAACTGCTGACTAACCTTGTTGCTTATCTCTATAATGCTTCTTTAACTCTATCTGGCCCTGAAATTTAATCTCAAAAGTTTTTCAGAGGTCTTCACAGAACTGAATGACAAATGACCAGGTTTGGTTTCATTACAACATAAACACCGAGGAGCCGTGCTAAAGTTCAAAGGAACATTGCAGAAAATACTTTACAGTAACAGCTCAACATTATGAATTTTAGGGAAAGACTGTAATTAGAAAAAGCACTTTAATTAAACCACTGTTTTCTGAGAGGGTTTATCATGTGTGCCTGTTTCTAAGAAAGTGCTACATATTCCTATTCCATCTTATCAAGATAGATTTAAGATTATACAAGAAGATAATTTAAATCTGTGACAGGGCAAGTCAACACATCAGATGCAGAGATACCTGAAGTTGATCAGGATGTGTTAATTCTCAAAACATAGAGAAAGTTTCAAAGAAAAACAGCACTGGGGTCAAAGCAGTGGAAGCCCTATTTGTAAAGTGGGCTTTACTGTGCTAGTAAGCCTCTCCTCAGGCAAAGTTTTCTAGTTTCAATGAAGTGCTATTCAAGTGTGCTTGCCTACACAGAACTGCACTCTGGAGACTTCCAGAGTTTAGACTGTATGTAACTCTTGGATCTCCTCAGCAAAAGCAACAATGAAGTGTCCTGCATTTCTCTTTGGAAAACAGGCTGTACACTTAGGGATTTTACAAGATTTTAGTAATACATAAATTCCTATAGCTAAAGAAAAGTTCCAGGTATTACCAAGGGTAAGGAATTTGGGTCATAGTCCTCTATTGCTAACTACATTTTCACAAGATCAAATGACACCAGTGATGGCTTCAGCAAATATAGTAGAGGTGAAGCCAGTACAGACATAACCTTTGAGGACAGCAAAAGAAACTTATTTGTGCCTACATGAGAAAAGAAGTCACTGAGACTTAACTGTCTTTTACCTTCATAAGCTGCACACAAATACATGAGACTTTACTCTGGCTGAAAAACATGTTTTTGAACAGACATTTATTTAGCTTCCTACTCTTTAATGTGTTCACTTAAGAACATTAAAACCATTTTAGGTACATTTGACCTTATTTTACAAATCTGCAGCTTGAAAGATGTTACATCTACATTAAATCCAGGCAATTACTAGTAAAGTCTTAGTCCTCCATGACAATGTTCAGTTCCCAGAACAATATATTGTCACAAATCACAGACACTACCTCTAATCAACAGACAATTACACTCCTTATGTTAAAAGCCTTTTGGAAAAAAGGCCATTTGCTTTAGCACTATGCTGAAAACCCAGGGGAGCAGCCCACTTTGATCAGGAATTCATTACATAGAGGTTGGTAAGGAGAAGATTTCTCTGAAGTGAGATCTTTTTGTCCCAGGAAGCCTATGCCAGCCTTGAAAAGAGGGTAACAGACTTACACTCTTCAGCTCATTGTTTTAACAACACTGGATTAAAAGAAATTAGTTTTGATTTGCACTTGTATAAATGAGAAGAGATTTGGCACACCACTTGCACTAAAACTTTTTTTGTATTACATTTAGTAGAACTTCAGACAAATTAAATGCTGGCACTCCAGTTGCAATCTAGTAAAGCACTTAGGAACATGTTTGGCTTTAAGTGCAAGACAGCAGTACTGTATCTTCAGTATCTTTACATGCACCTTTAGAAATAAGGAGGTAATTCAAAACATTGTGCTAAACTGGATTTATCCAGCATAATATCCTCACACAAGTTAAGCTCACAGGAACAAGCATGGCCAGAAACTTTATCAATCTACTGCCTATCTACTACGGCACTATGTGAAAGGTTACGTTTGCCGAGAGAAACAATTTTATTGAAATTACAGTTTATTTGGTTTATACTGGATCTAAACCCAAGATGCCTCTAGTCTTTCTTCACCATTAAAATGTTTTCCTTCAATTTCTCATCATAAACATTTTTACTTGGTTTTACAACTGTGCTCTGTTTCTCTGCCCTCCTTCAATTTGACAGCCATGGAGTTTGGCAACTCCAGCAATCCTTTGACAGTGCTGCTGCAGAGCAGTAGAGGAATTCCCACAAACCCACTTAATGAGGATACCCTCACCCAAGCAAACACCATTCCTGGGCCAGGTTTAGTAACCCACTCCTCAAAATGCCACGAATTGCCTGAACAAAAGGATACTTTCATTGATGTCAGCTATATCTGTGTGGGTGATGTTGCTGGCATTGGGATGATGGCAGTCTTATTTTTTCTCATGCCTTATTCCCAGGATGGACTTAACCTACAAATTGATAGTGGTTCTTTGCTCTCATTATTACAAACCTGTTAGAAATAGCATGAGACTCTCAGTGTCCTGTGGGGAATACAGCAAAAACGGTTCCACCCCACAGAGATCCTAACAATGACCAGTTCATCTTTATCCCTCCAATAGGGCTGGAAATCACCAGTGGCACTGCAAATCTTTTACCATCTCAATAGCAATGCACAACTCTATTCCCATTAATCTGTCTTCCACCCATTCACACATCGAGTACAACTCTCCTTCATTTTACAGATTATATCCATGTTGCTCCAGACAAAGGTCACTTTATAGTTACAGTTCTTCAATTGAATAAAAGCTTTTGATGCAGTAAATCATTGTCTTTCACTGTTCAAACCCACACAATACAATACAAATAATGCTGCCCTTTCTTTCAGAATTCCTTTTCTACCTCACTACTTGTTTCTTTACAAAATAAAATGAGGCACTTTTCACTTGCTTCAGCCATAGAAATTAGTTATAGCACTTTGGAGACAGTTTGCCATGCTGTACTACAAACCCAGACCCTATGCTATTTAGAGATCAAAATGAGCCTCTTTCATTACCTTAGTGACAAATGAAACATAATGTACCAAGGTTTCCCTAGATGTAGCTGTTACTAGATCTTTTCCCTTACTACTGTGAAATTTAAGACACTCTCTTCCAAGTGTCACAGTCTTTTGTTTCTAGATATAATAAGTTACCTTTCTCAATAGGACATTACATGCAAGGTGAGCACATTTGTGTGCAGACAGGTTGTGTGCAGTGAAAAAGAGGGCAGCAGAAAGGGTGAATTAATAAACTAATTATCCAGTCCTGTGGCACAACCCTCAAACTCTTCCCTTTAGCAATACAAAGTATTGTGTTCTTTCTTTGAGTAGTAAGGGGAGCCAGTCAGCAGGAGACACAAAATTTTGACAGTTTTTTGACAGAAAATTTACAGACCTTTTTACAGTTATACCTTTTAACAAGGAAGAGTAAAACATAGCATGATAAATCATTATGCCAAGTACTCTCATGAAAAATAGCAACCATTTAACAGCAACGTGGCTTTTTTTAGCACTGAAGGTCATTACAAGAACTGAGGCTGAAAGCTGAAGCAGACACATTCTAATCTGAAATACAGAACAAGGGCTTTGCAGCAAGGTAGCTAAAACTGGAAAACACTGTGAAGGCAAAGCAGGAACTCACATTTCTTTATGTCTGCAAGTAATAGTGATTACTTTTCTAGAAGAAATTATTCAGTGCAACAAAGTTATCAGGTACCTGAAAGAAACCTGTATGATATATGGGAGGTCAGTTTGGATGAACTGATAATTCTATCCATCTTTAAACCCTGTGAAACTGAAAAGATATCATTACTCAAAAGCATGTCCTAGCTCACTAATATAATTTGCCTTATGTTTTCAGTGCTTCTGAGTTTCTCCAGGAAGAGCAATGTTAATCACTTAGTTAAAGCATTCAGTGCCAATAGACTCTTCAGCTGGCACACAGCACCGTGTCCCAACTCCTTTCTCAGCAGCATCCTCTTGGTAACAGAAGGCATTTGCTTAAGTGAGATGGAATGAGACTTCCATAAACAGCTGAGCTGTTGGTAGGTAACAGCTAGGCTTGTTGCCTACTTGTATTTATACCCCAGAACACTGCTGCTTTTAAAGCTAGACTTGGATGATCACCCACAGCATACACCTTCAAATCAGTTTCATTCAGCCTATCTTTTTTGCATATGTGTGCACAAAGCTAAGTAGCATCTTCTAGTTCAGCTGGCCTAACCCAGTATTACATTCAATTTAAATGAAACTACAATTAGGCAAGAGCAGCTCAGAATTTCTTCTGTTATACCAGAACAGAACTACCAGCTAGCAATTTCCAATCAAAACAGAAATTATATCTAGCCAAGGAGAAAAATAATCTTACAACCTGCACTCTTAATCAAGTAGATCTGGAGCTCTTTTAAATTTATTCTTCTTTTTAAGAATATGACTTCACTCGCTGTAGCTGGTTGAAACAGGGAAGCACAGCAAGTTCCTAGAACAGTAAACACAAGCTGACAGTAAAACTTCCAATATTTTGCAGTACTTGATCCAGGTTTCTGCCTTTTTGTCTAAGATCTCTACAAAATAGAGATTGGCTGTCAGACTGGATTCTTCGCTCACAATTCAGGTTCATCAAAGAATGACACTGGCAGAACATAACATGACACTGCATTGCAATGCAAAGGCAGCTCAGGGTATTTTTGGGGTTGCAGTCCACTCCCCTGATAGCATGGAGCAATTTGAAGCAATGAAAGGAGGAGGCTGCAGACTTTGCTAAATTTCTGACTGTCCAATCTTGATTTTCAATAATCCCATTTCATTTCTCTAGTCTGAAAGTGGAAATAAAAGAGTGAGTGTTTAAATGGATTCTCTTCATCCCTGAAAACTTCAGGTTTATAAAAGCAAAGAAGTTTTCTCCAAGGGACCCTTGCACAACCTGGAGGTCTCTTCTGACAATAAAAGAGAAGTTCTGCCTTCACTAGGGTCTCCTCCTAAAATTTCTGTGCTTGCACTGAGGCTATGAGATGCAAAGATACCAGGGAAACAGAGCAGCAATTTACATTGACAAAGAGGATTTTGATACACTCCTCCAAATGGGGCAGCATTACCATCTTAATAGCCTTTTGCTCTCAGCCCTCTTCCTGAGGACGCTGGAGATTTTTGCAAATGGAGAACAGTTCCGCTTCCCATTTTAACTGCAACAATAGCAGAAGGGCTCCTTAAACTGCATCAAATAGCAGTCTGTGAAATCCCTAACTAGCCGCACTGCCTCTCCTGCCGTTTTATTATCCTCCAGCCCACAGAACAAAGCAGGGGGGAGCTCCTCCTATTTTTTTTTTTTTTAGCCTATTCCACACATCCTAATCCCTCAGAGGTGGCAATAGAAATTGCTTGTGGAACTGTTAAATCACACTTTCACTTTGTCTTTCATTCCCCATTCACCCTTGCTAATCAGGGAGCTTCCAGCCACATTTTCCGATATCAATTTGTTTATGGCCTATTGGTTAATGGTCCCGGGATGGGACCCCCTGAGTAAAAAGAAAGAATCCTGGGCACTTCAGCCAGCTGCTGCTTCTCACCAGTTCCCACATCCACCCACTTGCTCCCATCAGCCACCCTCAATGTGCTCACCTCCTGACACCAAGGGAATTAAACTACAAAGCCTGAATGGGAAGTTGCCTTTGCGAGCAGGCTGGGGGACAGATGCCACTGCTTAGTGCTGCGTGGTGTCCCTCTAGCAGCCACCGGCTGGCCCATGGCTACGTGCCTGACTGTCATCTTACCTTGCATCCAGCTTCCCTTTGGAAAGAAGCACCAAGTACAACCCTCAGAAAAACTCTAGCCTCTTTTGAACAAGGCAGCCTGGTGGCACTTTCTGCATCCTAGCCAAACCAGACATTTCCTGGTGATTTGCTTGCTTCCTGATTGCACAGAAATAATGATCACTGAAATGTGGGATGAGACCATGCAATATTTACTTTTACGAATCAGTGAGATGGTTCATGTGTAAATGCTTACAAATCTCTGTGAGAGAGTCTGGGCCACATTATCAGGGGAACCATACCCTTCCCTGCTACCCATCTTGGAGAAAAATACCTAAAATAAAAACATAATCATGTAGCCAGAAAGTAATAAAGGGCTCAAACAGAGAAGACATTCTTGTTGCCTTTCAAAATGCACAAAGAATGCCTGATATCAATTTACTTAAATTTACACGAAATCCAAACTGGTATTTTATCCGTTTGTACAAAAATGGCAAATGATGTTTTATATGTATATCCCAGAAACATATGTGTACAGGGAGAAGAGCAATTGCCACACTTTTAAACCAGTGATATCCTCTTATCAGAGTGCTGCTGCATCATTATGGGTAACCAGGCCTATTTGTTCTTTAAAGGTATGGTTCAGTGCTGGGAAAGCTACATTCATGGCTCACAGAAAAGAGTTGAAAAAATTAAGATTGCCTCTGAACAAATTCTCTCAATTTCTGAAATAGGAAAACTTTCTTTCCCAAAGTTTCACTACATTAGTGCCTGAGGACAGAGCAGGAAACTGTCTGCCTTTTTTAATAATGACCAGAAACATCTATGTAACTCAAGATATCCAGGTAGTTTATCATCTGCCCTATACTGAAACAAAACACATCAAGACCAACTCTTGCAAGCACCCTCCAGTTAAACTAATAAAAATTGTTTCTAGTTTCTGCAGACTTTTAGAATTACTGGTACCAAATAAAGCAGATCAAGTACCCAAAAAACTACCTAAACATATACTGAACACAGTATCCAAAGGCTTAGGAAATACTGTATGAACACCTCCCCCCCTCATTACAATTAGCTGTAGCTGTATCAAATAGAAGCAGAAATGCACCATAAAACTTTCATTTTGTTTGTTTTCTGACATTTTGCCTTACCTGAGATGTAAGCATATTCAGTCACTAGGAAATATAAATATGTCATTAGTCTGGTACAGCCTGTTTGAATGTGAGAAATGTGCAATCAGACGGAGAACTGCTGACATCCCTTAAAATGTCCATAGTGCCTCATGGGATCAGTGATTCTCCATCACTGGAAACTGAGAACCAGCTATACTCACTTGTCTTATTGCCCTGGCTGCATATCATAGTGTCCTCCCTGAAAAGAAAGTGACAGGCACTGACTAGTTTTATTCAGTCTGTTAAACTGATGCAGTGATAAGGAGCCAGGCTGCATATCAAAAGACATCAACTAAACAAAATTGATCTATGAATGTTTGTCAAAAAGTAAGGATGTTTGTTGGGATAAATGGGAAAAGAAGGGAAGAGTTGAACTTCCCTCTTTGCTGTGTCTAAAAGTACATGATTCAGGACACAGCCACGTAAGGATGTTTGTTGGGATAAATGGGAAAAGAAGGGAAGAGTTGAACTTCCTTCTTTGCTGTGTCTAAAACATGATTCAGGACACAGCCACTAGGAATCCAAGTTCCCTGTCAGCATGGTAGCAATATCCAGCTTTTCAATATACTACTTCATACCTAGAGAGTCTGAGGATAATAAAAGACCATTGGGCATTAGCATTAAAATGATCACAAAACCAGAAAACAGATATTAATTTTCTGTATTCTTACTGATGCCAAGCCATTTGCTAAAGAACTATTTATTAAAACATGTTATTAATGATAGATGGGTATGGTCCTGAAGAAACCCATCACATATGACCCATTGTTACCCAAACCATTCCACTTTACCTTGGAGAAAAACAGGGAGCTCTGGTTAAAAATTTCAGGGCCCACTTCTAGATCCATGGAAATATGCAAGAACTAATTTAGTGTAATCCAAGAAAAAACAGTGATTTCAGCAGAATGCTTCCCATGTTAACCAGAATGTTTAAATGTGTGGGGTTTTAATTCGGTATAAACAGCACCATTTTCAACAACAGTTGTTATCTACATTCAGTCTGCTTAAAATACTAATTGAAAAGGCAAAACAACCAATGCTCTGGTCTTACCCTGAAGAATCAAACCTGATTTCTCAATGGTGTAGAAAAATGTGGAGAATGGAGCAACAGGTGATTTAGCAACCAGGAGCTGCAAAGCAAATATTTGATGTAAGTATGCATCTTTATAACATACTGATCAAAGCTCAAATCTGCAAAAACATCTCACCAGATTTAACTTCCAGAAGTAATAAAGCACACTTCAGAAACAACATGTAGTTACTGATCTAGCCCTATCGCTTCTAAGTAATTGAGATCTTCTCATACACATATACAGATCATGCTGCAATTTTAAAAGGATTTACAGGTCCTAAAAAAACACCATGATGGAAGCAGTACGTTTTGTTTGTCTTACTGCCATCCCGTTAAGCTTAACCATTCCTGCTGGTTCAGGCTTTTGCACCCAAAGACGATTTTGAACAAAACTGCCACTGCCATATACAGGGATTTTTCAATTGCCATTAGCCATTCCACAGATATGCCCCCACTGGCTTCTCCAAGAACTCCACCCACTGTCTTTACCCTGCCCCTGGAAGCAGCATGTCTACTCATGTGCCATCACACTGGGGATGGTAACATGCCATTGCAAGTATCTGGATGTCCTCTTCTGCAAAACGGGTAATGATCATGTCAAACTTTATTCAAGGATCTTGTACTTGAAATATCAAAATAGGAACTGGAATTCCCTCCGGGCGGGTGTATAGTGCAATTGAATTTAGGTTGGCATTAGGGTGACACCAGAAACAAACCCAGCTCCCTGGCTCCACTATAGTAGAACTGTCCTCTGTGGAAGACAAGCCTGCAGAACTGCAGAGACAGAAATGGGCAGAGTGGGGAATGTGGGACCTGCAGGTGGCAAACTCACACAAATGTGCCCAGCTCTATTGCTTGCCTGTTTGATTTTTGCTCATTGCCAAGGACTGTTCCTCCACAGCTTGCCTAACATAACCCTCATGCCGTCACCTGCATGAAAGTGACATTTTTACAACCTCAAACCAGGATATGATACCGTGAATACCTTGTGAATACTCCAAGTAGGAAACCTGCCATAGTAGGTTTCTCCTCTTCCATGTTAATTATCATGTTATTCTCTCTGGGATTATCTTCTGGAGAAAAGGGTGGCAAGTCACATCCCACATGCCTGATGCACTCTAACAAAAGCTGAATTCCCTTGCCTGTCATCACAGAATAAGCTGAGCTGGAAGGGATGCACAAGGTTCATCAAATCCAACTCCCAGCTCTGTACAGGACCAGGAGTCACACCATGCACCTGAGGGCATTTTCCTAAACACCTCTTGAACAGGCTTGATGCTGTGACCACAGCCCTGGGGAGCCTGTTCCAGGGCCCAATCACCTTCTGCATGAAGAGTGTTATTCCAATAGCTAACCTAAACCTCCCCTGACACAACTTCAGGCCATTTCCTCAGGTCCTGTCTCTGGTTATCACAGAGACAGCAGGAGGAAGACTGCCAGGAAGAAAGTAGAGTGAAGAGGAGTTGCCTCCAGGTGCTTTGCACACTCCCTCAGCTCTGAAAGTACAAGGGAGAGGACAGAATGGAAAAACGGTGCAAACACTCACGTAGATCTCCCACAACAGTTGGCTGTTTAATTGGAAAGGCCTGAAGTGAAACAGTTACAATTCTGACATCTAAGGTCAAATTTTTGGCATTCCGTGCACTACTATGCACATAAATACTAACCTATATATGCATGTGCACTAGGCACAGTAACACATGCACATGGACAGACATTCAAATAACTCTATGTACATTCTGTTACTGCATTTTTATTCAGTTACAGTATGTGCATAGCTATGTATAGCAATGAAAACCTATAATAAATCACTTCCTTTCAGCAGCACATCACAGGGCCCCTCTGAAAGGTGGCTGCTGCACAGCTACATCTGAGACTCTGAATTAGCTTCCTTTTCAGTGAAATGGAAACAGCTCAGAACATTCAAAGGTATTGCTTTATATTGAATGTTTGCCCACTGAGGAAAAGAACCTTTTAAGTACAACTGCACATTTCACAAGCAGAGTACAGAGAATTCATTTTTATAACATCAAACTATAGTATTTAACATAACATTAAAAAAAGAAGTAAATATGTATTTAAATTTGTTTTCAAGCAAAATCAAAAAACTGTAAAAGTTCATTGCAAACTATCCTCTAGCTGGAACAGTCAGCATAGAGTAGGTTCTTACATATAGACAAGGAACTTATAAAGCATGGAAGGAAATACTTATCAAAAGAAGAAAATGATATTTTGAAGGCCAGGAAGTAGAAGTATAAATCAAGGATTACCAAAAATTAGGTAATGTTGACTCTGGAAAGATTATTAGCAATAGCAAAAAGTAAATAAAAGTTGGATTTATAATGAAATGGCATTGGGACAGTGATTAAATTTATTCCTGGATGTCAGTGGAAAAAAAAATTCCTCAAGCAAGACAATACTGAAAAAGAAGAAAAGGCAGGTAAAGGGAATTATCCATATCACATTGATATAGAAATAACAACTGAATAGAATGAAAACTCCAGGAATTTAGCACATTCAGCAGCAGTAGATAATCTCTATTGGGAACCATTCTAAGAAACAGCATGTGAATTTAGGCCTGAGAGCCAGTATATGTCACTTTCCTATGAACTTGAAGATGATTCAACGTAACAGAAGCAGCAAACTTAGTCCCCATAAGGGAAGAGAAAAAAAATGTAAACAAGTGAGTTGATGCCCTGATAGTGATAGTACCATGCAGGGCTTTAGAAGAAATTTTGAAGTGAGGAATAATACAACTTGGATGCAGGACTCAAACGCACAATAAGTAAATTTGCTGATGATACAAAATTGTGAGGAGCTGTTGACTCTCTGGGAGACAGGGAGGTCCTGCACAGAAACCTTGAAAATTTAGGGGACTGGGCAATCACCCACTTTAATGGGAAGTGCTGGTTTCTGCACCCAGGATGGGCCCACACTGAATGTAAAGACAGACCCGGGAATGAGTCTGGAGAGCAGTGCTGCAGAAAGGGACCTGGGGGTCCTGGTCTGTGGCAAGCTGAACAGGAGCCAGCAGTGCCCTGGCAGCCAGGAGGGCCAGCTCTGTCCTGGGGGGCACCAGGCACAGCATCACAGCCGGGAAAGAGAGGGGATTGTCCCTTCTGCTCTGCTCTGGGGCAGCCTCACCTCCAGTGCTGGGGGCAGTTTTGGGTGCTGGCAGCATAAGAAGCATACAAAAGGTGTAAGAGAGTGTCCAAAGGAGGGCTACAAAGATTGTGAAGCATCTTGAGGGGAATACGTAAGAGGAACAGCTGAGGTCACTTGGTCTGCTCAGCCTGGAGAAGGGGAGACTGAGGGGGGACCTCATTGCAGTCTACAACTTCCTCATGAGGGGAAGAGGAGGGGCAGGCATCAACCTCTTCCCTCTGGTGACCAGTGACAGGATGGAATGGCTGAAGTTGTGTCAGAAGAAGTTTAGGTCAGACATTATAACAAAATTCTTCACCCAGAGGGTGGCTGGGCATTAGCAGAGGCTCCCCAGGGAAGTCTCACAGCACCAGCCTGACAGAGTTCAAGAAGCATTTGGGCAACAGACTCAGGCACGTGGTGTGATCCTTGGACTGTCCTATGCAGAGCCGGGAGCTGGACTCTGTGACTCTTACGACTTCCCTCCAACTCAGGATATTCTATGATTCCATGAACTACAGTCTTGGAAAATGGGGTAAAAGAAAACAAGGCTGTCATGCCAGACATACATGACATTCTTCTTTGACTTTTTCTTAGAAGTCTGATATAAATTTGAACTCATCTCTTCAGATCTCTGTAAAGCTTTTAACTCTGCTAAATGGGAACTCATAATGAAGAAAACAAGGATAAGCTGTAAGACAAAAGGGGAAACAGTTATTGGAAAGAAGATACTTCCTGGGTGTACCTGAGATATTAGTATCCCAGATTAACCCATAAGATGATGTAGTCAAGACAGTGACAGACCCAGTTGTATGGTGCACCACCACCCACACCTGGTAAAACCAGGGTCACATGGGTGTTTCTGCAAAAGACACCAGCAAGGCTTAATCGGGGAGACTGTGTACTGTACAGGTCACTTATGAATCCAAACTGCTCTATGCTGGCAAGGAGACTGGAGTGCTCATCAGAGACAGCACTAGAAAAACATTAGCTCAGTGAATCTAGCAAAAATGAAGGCTGACAGTGTCTGTGTGTGTAAGTGAGTGGGAAAAGAGGAAATGAGAGAATGAAGCAGGAAGAAAGAGAAGAACTTCTCAGACTGACAACACTGGTAGGAGAACAGATTTGCAGCCATAAAGACATTTTGGCTGGAAATTTTAAAGTTCATAACTATCAATAAAGTGAGACTCTGGAAGAGCCTTCAGCTCAAAGAGGTAAAGCAAAAAAGTTAATCTTTGTTTTTAGGATTCAGATTAAAATACTTATGAAAGGGATATGAAGCAGTGCCTTGGGAGCATATCATGACCTGTTAAGTCTCTTCAAGTCCTATGGGCTTCCTGACAGCATCAAAGCCCTGCCAACCCATGTTTTATGCTGATAGAACTGACAGAGTTGGAACAATGCATGCTAACAATGTCCTTTGATGGCTGACATGCAACTAAGGATCTTTGTGGTGAATAAACCAAGAAAAAGTTGCTGGTTTTCAAATACAGAATCTGTGATTTAAAGTCTTCTCATCTATATCTTCTTGTGAGCATCTGCTTCTTTCCATAAGATACCTAACAGCCACCTGAGGATGTGGAGAACACATGGGATCTTCCAGAAGAATTCAGAAGTAGGCAGCATAGGCAGACTAGGAATTTATAAAACTCACATATATTCAAGTACACGTCTTGTTTCAATTCCAAATCACTCCTCGCTGAAAACAGGGGAGAGTACAGAGAGATGTGTTATCTGAACCTGGATCTGAATTCAGAATTATTTAATAACAAGCTAAAACACAGATCTCTTTCCATAATCTTACTTTATAAAACTTAAGATCATGAACCAAAATTTTCAGTCCAACATAGATTTCCTGGGTTCCTTTTTCACTTCAGGAAAAAAAAAAAAAAGAAAATAGAACTCCACTAATGTTCCTGATATATGTAAAGGAATTTGTTGCACTCTTTCCTAGCCAGATAAGTGAAAGATACACCTTTAGTGATAAACACTATTTAATCATGGAATCAAAAATGAATCCAGGCCCCATCAATTTCTTTTCCTATTAACACTTCAGTGCAGTTAAAGTTGCACCAAAAGTATACACATTTTGAGATGAGTAAACAGTAATGGTAAGTAATAGGCTAAAGAAATTAACAGGCATTTTGAATACAAATATTATTTTTTCAATAGTGAAATTAATAGAAAACAGACATTAAAAAAATGATGAAACAGTACTGAGTCTTTCTAATTCATCCTATGATATTTCCAAAATGCTCTCCATGAGCTACCCATGGGCTTCTGGAATGGAATGGGATATAAAATCCATCTAGTTATTTATGCTGCTGTCCCTATAAAGTGCAAATGATAGAGATTGATGAGGGAAGTAAAAATGAAAGCAATTTCAAGTTTTGCCAAGTCCAACCTCTATAAAATGGTCAAATCTTAGCTTCCTTTCTTTTCTTTCTAGCATCACATTTCCCTGTCAAGAGGCTTGTAATAAATATTTATTATTTGACAACAATGTAGAATAAATATTAAATGACTGGAAAATCATTTCTGCCATAAGGCATGCTAAGAACACAAAGGTACTATGTAAGAGGAAATATATCACTTTGATGAAAAGTGAATAGAAATTGGATAGATGCCATTAGATTAGATAAAGGAAGATAAATGTGAGACAAGCAGAGCAGCTGAGATAGAATTGATGATGACAGCAGAAATATTGTACATTAATGTTTGCTTTAGTTAGGGAAAGCATTTTTAATAATACATTTTATTATTTATAAGTTTTATGGAAGAGATGAATCACAGAATTGATTGCAGAAGCCCAGCAGAAAACAGTAATTATTGGGACAACACCTCCTGTCAATAGCAAGGGAAGTGATGAATTGGAAAAGGCACTGGATGAACTTTCAGAAGGCTTCTGACAACCAGAAATCAAGGCAATGTTCTGCCAAAAAAAAAAAGAGTAAAGATGATGAAGGGGACAGAGTCTTATATCAAAGTAGTTATCAAAATGCCAGGATGATAAACTACCAAATAGTGAAATAACAAGATAATTTTGACTGAGCTCTCATGTGACTGAAAAATTATGATTTTATAATGGAAAACCAATGATTTTAACAAAACTAATGGACTAAGTTATTTCAATGAAATACTTGAGAAAATCATCTGTATTAACATTTAATACATCATTTCCATTTAGACTGGAAAGACAATGACTTTTGTTCCTATTTTTTATGGGAACTATTACAAGAAATTGTTTTTTAGCAATGACTAAGGAACATAAATAAAACTATTTGAAGCCTCCTTTAAAGTATGTCAGTTTCTTATCAATGGACAGATTCTTCTCTTTTTATTTTATTCTATGTCAAGCTTTTACACTGTCTTTTCTCCTTGACTCATATTATTCTTGTCTATTGTACTGACAGAATGCATACAATTTGCACTAGGGACTGAATGAAAAGCAAATCCACATTTACAGTCTATAAATATTTTAGAATTCGGGTCTACTGACTGAATACCAGAGACCTGTGAAAGGAGTCTGGCTCTCAGTGCTCTTGTGGCCCTTACTGAAACAATGCTGGCTTGCTGGGATATTTTGCTAATTCTTGTTGCTGTCCTATTGCAGTGAACAAGCTTTGCTAAGAGTTGGTGCATTTCAGGAGAACTCTTCAGTAACACCACATTCACTTGAAAGAGCATGAGAATTGAGCAGGAAGCCTACACCACTGACAGGGTCACTCAGCAGCAAGAATACTATCTCTCAAGGTTTGATTAGACTCATGTACTAATAAAATCAGTGCTAAGCTAAACAAATCTTTCCCATGATTGTGCCAAATTGACTGGGTGGACAATCTTCATGCCAGAATTTCCCCTCTTATTGTAGATCAGAAGGGTTGTTTTTTCAGCTGCAATAGAGCCCAGGAAAAAGCCAGGAAGGAAAACAACAAAGTTGATTTTGCATCAGATATCCCAGCAAACTTCGTAACTGTTTTTTCTGCCCTCCCTTCTGCTAATTCTCAGGCCCAGTGTGCCGGAATTCGATATATTCTAGAAATGAAAGCAGCAGTCCTTATTCTGCAGATAGTTTACTTCTGAGTAGGAGCTGCAACCCAGTTCCCAGGGCCAGCTCTGTTTCTCAGTCCCACAGCTCACACTGCCTCCAGCCCACCAGAAAGGTACCCAAGGAGAGAACCAAGAGTTCCCTAAAGGGCACCAACACCCTGGTGGTGGCATTAAGGCTTCACAGAGTTGTTCCCTACTCCCTCTTTACACTGAGGCATCCTTTAGGGCAATGGGAGGGCTTTTTACAACATAAGAGAAAAAATGGTTGTGTTTCCTGCCAAGCCTTACCAAACACCAATGCTCCTTGGATCTTGGAGCTCTCTGAGGCTTCAGTCCCACCATGGGCTCTGATTTGACTTGGGAAGCAACAACTGCCCCTTGTTGCAGAAACAGAGTGACCCTAACGCCTTTCCAGTGTTATGGTGGAACAGAAGTAGTTTAGGTCTCCTGCAATCATTTATTAAGCTCATGAGATATACCTATAAACAATAAACCGATCTCTGATAGCAAATGATTCCTTGGATAACAACATTTCACACTTATATGGTGCTTAATCTACAGACTTTAAAAAGGCCTTAGAATGGTGGGGAAAAAATAACCCCATTATGCACTTGGGTAAATTGAGGCTCATAACTTAAATACAGTCCTAAAGATTTCATAGATTCTATCAGTACCAAAATCTGAATAACATTATTAAATCCTATTGCCTTCGTAAGCAAATCACTGTAGAGTTTGACTTTATCAGGACCTCACGTTTTCTTACAGAAACAATTATCCTCTGCTTTGTATCTCCCTCCAAACCTCACTGCGAGGAAAAGTCCTCCATGCACAAATTTTCTCCTTTCAAGCAAGAAAGCTCAGCCACTCCAGCTGTACTGTCTGCACCCACACACTTGTCAGTAAGAAAGGCTACAGGCTGGGCAATTATTTGGAATAAGGAGGTAAACCAGACAGGCTGAGGAAAAAGAGATACACGCCATCATTCTTCAGTCTTGCCAAAGATCTAGAGCCCACACATGTATTCTCTGTGTTAAAAAAAAAAAAAAAAAAAAGTGCATTGAAACAGGGCATGCATAAGATGTCCTGAGCACTAGAGAGTGAACTATGAGAGGTGGGGCTACAAACATGCCCCAGTACTGGGAGTAGATGTGGAGTCCCCTACTGCTTTCATAAATGCAGGAAAAAAAATATTTGAAAACCTATTGCCATTTGTATTAAAATTATTTCTTAGGAAACTATAATTTAATTTGTGCCATACATAGCACCTGAGAGATGTGGTTCTCTGCAGTCCAGCTGTTTGAAAACTGGTTTCATCAAGGCTAGGTTAAAGGGCTACAACTCAATAAAATTCTTTATAGAGCAGTTTAAATGGATTGTATCTCCTCTTTCCCCACAAGAAAATCCCACCTAGAGGAAACTGTTTAGGAACAAGTTTCCTTTCTAGTACTTTATGGAAAAGCAACAACAGCAGCTAGAGACGATTTATGAGAGACATTCCATAAACCCAAACCAATTAGTGCAGAAAAGTAGGCAAGCAGAGTTTGTGTACATCCTAAAAATGTCCATTAGCACACATCTGGAAAAAACAGCAGAGTGAATGGACTCAAAAGGCAACTGACCATCCTGCTGTCGTCGCAATCCCTCAAAATGCAGCAGCACATCTGTTCATTTTCTTTTAGTGCAATGCATACAAATTTCATATATTAAAAACATTGCTAAGAGTGCAAAGCCAAGAGTTCCCTGTTTATCATCTTGAGAAAAAATGAGTGAGGGAGAAAGGCAGATGCACTTAAGACATTTTTACAGGGAAAACAGCAACCATGGGTGCTGATTTGAGTAAGAAAATTAATGAAGAGAAAGTCTTCAAAAGCTCAAGGGAAAACATGTAATGGATTCAGCATGGGAGAAAGAATTCAAAGAAATCTCTATCCTGAAATATCAGCATGACACTTATATCAACAAATGTAAATTACTATCAAAGAGATTAAACTTTCTCAGACAAATTCCAACAGATTACCTTTAATTATAAGAGTCTGTGCTAGTGCGAAGCAGATCTTTTGAAATATTTAAAACAAATCTCTAGAAATCATGAAGCTATGTAAGAATAGCCAAATTTCAGATAAATCACGTCTTGTCTTTTTGTTTCATTCTAGCAATAACTTCTAGGATATGATCATATTTTCTTTTGTGTAAGCCTAGGCAGACCACTTCATCTTCCTCTCTGTCCTCCACTCTCAGAAGAAGTTAATTAATAAAAATTAATTCTACACCTCTGTATTTCTTATGTGAAATTATTTAGTCTGCTTACATACCTAAGTTCTAGCTTACATTTATGTTAAGCATATGCTCCTAACTCAACTACCAATAGTTTTATTATTTATGCTAGACATTAATCTTAAAGAAGTACCAGGAATTCTGGGACATCATGGTCTTGCCCGTGGTAACACAAATATGTGATAACTTGAAACAAAAATGACGATTACTTATCCAGTGTGAAGGCTAGAAGTGCAGGTGAGCTAGAAGCATTTTATGGTACTTTTTACTTGCCTTTTCTGAATCAGCAGAATCTCAGGCAGACCTGGCTTGGTGATGTTCTGGCTGTACACTCTATTATCATAAGAGTACACAGTAGCCAGTGACTGTGCCTGCACTTTGTGCAACCACAAATTCTTCCCCAAGCAGAGGTCAATTGAGTTGCTTAGGTGGCAGAGGTGGACAGATGGTTCAAAAGCTGACCTAAGAGACACCGTGCAAAGAAGCTGAGGTGCTGAGATTCTGCTTTTCAACCCCAGACAGGACATTCAGGAGGCAGCACTAGTGTCTGAGCTCTGAACCCTCAATGTCTTCATAATGGCACTAGATACTCTCAATGGCTATGGACAAAACAGGACTTTTTACAACAGAAAAAAAAAGTGCTCAGAGCAGTTTGTTAGTGCAGTTCTTCCTATAGTAATGAATAACAGTCACAGGCAATGACTCCAATAAAAATAAACCATCATTGCATGCACATGTGGCTGGGCTTACTCCCACAGGAGACATTCAATACTTGCAAAGGAAAGAAATGGAAGGAAAACAAACAAAAGAAGGAGATAGAAATGAAAACCAAGAATCTTTTAAGAACAGAGGAGAAACAGAGAGGACGAGTCAGGAAATAGGACACTGCAAATCTCAAGCCTGCTATACCTGCCTGGCTTCAGGTACTCCTTATAAAAAGCAATATACGTATAGAGCACTTATTCACAGTGCACAATGTCAGGAACTGGGAATCAGAATTCATGAGTTTTCTTCCTAACTTTGCCACTGCTTTTTGAGCAACTACATGAAAATCATACATGGACATAAGACATCTGTAGCAACTCCACTGCATTAATTTCCTGCCAGGTAGGCACAGCTTCAGATGTACCCTGCTTTCCTGTACCCAGAGGCTACAACCCAGAAGGCTCAATAAGCAACAGTTCTGCTATCTCTTTTCAGTTGGTCCATTCCTCCACTTCCCATAAAACCAGAACAAAGGCATGTGTTTTGGCTGAGCCTGTCCAGGCAGTTGCTAGCACTGGATGACCGCTCTGCAAATTGTTTCAGCTTTTGTGGTGTGCCAAACATTTCAAGTGACAGAGGTCAGCATGAAATATGTAGTGCCATTTAGGCATGGTTTTAGCATCAGGCACTATAATGAGGAGCTCTGAGTATCCTTGGACTGGGTAAACATATCTTCAGTGGAAGAAAATCATCAAAACCTCAAATGAGTATCAAAGACAAACATAGACAACAAAACCAAAACTTTCCAAGGTGAACTGTCCTGATGTGCTCCAGAGCAACCACTGTCCTGAATGCAATAGGCCAAATCTTACAAAATGCTGCTTTTCCTTAGCTGTCCTTTCCCAGACTGCCAGCACATTCCTGAGCCCTTATACCCAGAGCCTTTTCTTGCCTGATGTACATAACTTAACAATAACTTCAGTGGCAGGGAACTGCATTACCCAGGCAAACAGCAAGTTTTAATTGGAAAAGAAAATGAAATCCCACATGTGTATTCAAATGGTGTCTGAACTGCAGCAGCATAGCCAGAACTGCACAAAACCAGGCTGCCTCCAGTTTACTTTGCTGAAGTCAGACTTCTGGTGAAACTTCCCCTGGGTGAAATACAGGGAGGGTATGCAGGGTAGTCAGCTCCCTTCAGCTCATGAAACACCAGATCCTACAAAATTCCTCTACTCAGAAGCATTTTCTGTCTCCCTGCCACATGACTTGTTTCCTAGTTTGTAAAATGAATTTTGTGACCTTTTCTGTTTCTGAGCATCTCCTAATTTTCCCAGTGGAGAGTTCTCTATAGGCCAAGAAACTTCACAAGAACTTGGCCATCATGATAGCCTATGCTATAACATTTTTGAGGCTCAAACCCCTGATAATTGTCCAATGTGAAGTCTAATTCAGGAGAAAATGCTTGTAGCTTTTACTAAGCAGGAAAGCAGCCAGCCAGCAAGAGTGTCCTGCTTACCACAATCAAACAGCACCAAGAAAAGGGATCTGAGGATGGTGCTGTGGCTGGATAAAGTAGTTGGGCAACATAAACACAGACTCCTATGGGAATTCTCTTATGTGGCAACTTGTGGTCACTCATGAGATTTACAGTATACCAGTAGTGAGAAGAACAGAAAATAGTTCACGTAGCTTTTCAGAGCCTTGTACACTGTTCCCTTTCACTCCAGTTCTGCAAGTAAAGAAAAAGCTGAAGGATACAATGCTTATTTATGACACACACTGAACACTGCTTTATTCCAGAGATCTTATGTCCTAAATTGTGGAGGACTCCTAAGGGAGTACCAGGACAATAGCAGCAGAGCAGCTCTTCTCAGAATGCATGGCTGCTTCCACCCAGCCTGCCAGACATGGCTGGAAGCGATGGGATCAGCAGGGAGCACAGCTTGGAAGCCCAGGAGCTGCATGTTCAGAGATGCCACTGGCTCCTCTGCCCATGTCACTGCACAGAGCAAATCAGCTCGGTGTAATTCAGCAGCACAACGTGAGGAATGTACATTAAGTATGCAATTAGCATGTGCACTGCCATCGTGATTTATTACTTTTATTATTCTTTGAATATCTATAATTACAATTTTAGCAAAATGCTTTTCTACAGACAAAAAGTATGTGCCACTGTAAATTCAACTTCAATGCCTGTTTCTAATGAGTCTCAAATCTTTATTTAAACAATACTCGTTCCTTCTTTAACTTTCTTTTCATTTTATAAATTATGAAAACCACCAATATTATTATTTATAAATTGAAAGGAAATGAATCCATTATAAAATAGCATCAGAAGTGGGCTCTTCCTATTCTCCACTAAAAGGTTTTGAACATCAGTGAAAACAAGTGTCCTTGAGGTAAAGGCATAATCCTCAAATCCCAGCCCTGGGCCAAAAGCTTGGGATTCAACCAAGCAAAAGTCCTAGATCATAGGATAAATATTTTTTACCCACACTAGTGGCTGCAAAATGCTTTTGACATGAAACAAACAAAAGCCCTTTCCAACTCTTTTTGTGTGTTCACTTTGTTCCATTCCTAAAAGCAAAGACCCTGGAGACAAGCTAACACAACACTGCTAATTTCACATGTGAGACACAGCAATATGATCTTACACAAAGCCTCAGCAGAGTGTATTGTAGAGCCCACTAGGCATCACACAACAAGGACAAGAAAAAAAGTCATACTAACAGACCTGTGAGCTACTATACACAGATGTAATATGTGTGCTCTTGGAGTACTGTCATGCTCTATTGATGTTAAAAAAAAAAGGTGACAGAGTTAATTTGAAATTTAATTTCAATCTTTCTACAAGAGTCAGATTTTCTCCAGCAAGAACGTTAGCTGGAGAGAATTTGACTAATGAATTGGAAATCATTTGCCTTATAAACACCATCTGTACTGCTGAATGTACAACCCCTGAATAACAAAATTCTAGAAAAACTTTTCTCTAACAAACATGAACTGTTCTAGAAGGCCTAATTTATATTTCTACAGGGCAGTGGATATCCAAGAAGCCCCAGCAGTCAAAGGAAAACATTCCTTTTCCAGTGCATGGCACAGATGCACTTTAAGACCTCAAATATTGCTTTATAACACATGTGGTCAGAAATTTTTGATGACAACATGCCACTAACAATGACCAGTAGGTTAACAAATCTTTTTGTGTTTGGAGAAGAAGCAGAAGCAAAGATCATGTGTAATGATCCTTATTTGCACAAAATTACTGGGAACAGCATTTATAGCTCTTAGATATTCTCTTGCATGGGAATTATGCTTAAGAAATTCAGACTTTAGGAATCCTAACTACATGTGAAATTTAGAAAAGTTTAGTTATGTTCAAAGGACAAAAATTACTAAGAAAATGCAAAACTGCAGGGGAAAAAAAAAATCTCAACCTCTTCTTTCCTGCAGTGGCACCCATATGGCAATCTTTAGTACATGTCTTACAGTAAGTTGTTTACCTTTCTTCTATATATTTAATACCAATTAAGTATATCTGGTATTATCTTAGTAAGATTAGTAAGAATGTCTTGGATTTTTTTGTGCTTGTGGACACTTTTCTATTTTCAGCTTGCTCAGTTATTTCAAATGAGATGGCCATTATAAGATCACAAGTGAGAAGCAAGACAAAAACATGAAAAAAGGAGAAAAAAGTAGTTTCCTCTTGTTTTTGATATGAAATGTACCACATCCAATTGTAAATATCAACACAATTTAAGAGAGGATCAGGTGATTTTTTATCTGTAGCTTGAGATGACTGTGGGTACAGAGTTTTATATTACTGTTAGATAGATAAATAAAGACTGATGCTAAAAGAAACAAGTTCAGTGACGTACACTGAAGAACAAACATATCACTTGGACCAGAACCATCAATGTGCTGAAATAAATGTCAATGCTGGCTCAGACATGATAAGGATTTACTGGCTCAGACTCCAAACCAAACCTTCCTGACCACTGTCAGCTCTGCACAAGGCCAGCTCAAGTGTCCTGAAGTCCGTAACTTCCACTTCAACACCGTGCAGTATGTAAACACCCTGACCTGCAGAAGATATCTGCACACACGAATGAAATCAAATGGCAGAAAAAAATTAGACTGATTGTTCACTCAGGACTAGTGCAAGAACTTCTGCCAGAGATTCCAGACTCACTGGTAGGAAATGACTGATAAGAGAGACCATGAACCATCACTGTTACGCAAATGTGAAAGGGCCTTGCAAACCCAAGATAAATCTAATGAGCTCTTTCCAGTGCAGAACTTCAGTAGTGACTCACACACCACACTGCAACCTAAGTTTATCACTTTCTTTGATGAGACAGGGGGATTTATTGATAAGTGACCTCATTAGTAATTTCCAAGTTGGTGTTGCTCCAATATGAATACTCAAGGAAGAAGTAATTCATTAACTGAGCTGTACTTTACAGTACTTCTTACCAGTGTTGGAAAAGTTGAAGCTACCCATCAATCACAGTCTGTCAGAAACACTGAACTTCAACACACATATTGAGGAATTTATGGCTTTCTGTTAATATGCAGCCAAAGGATGTATCTCTCCCCAATCAAAGTACCTGTGAGAGCTGGAAGCAGGATGGCTCAGGTAGCTATTTATAATGCCTTTTACCTTTTAGTCATAAGTATCTTCCAGCGTTTCTACCATGTGGGTAGAATACACTATCACCTCCTGCACACAGCCTTTCCATTCCTTACTGAGTAGAAACCCATGGTATTTTTCCAACAGTTACAACAATCAGTCCAAAGGACAGTAATATTTTGAAAACTATCTATTTTATTACCTTCTTGATGCATTATGATGGGTGGATATGATAAAGCTGGCCAGGCAGCTCCCATTAAGTCTGCAACATTGGAGATAATCATCATCTCAGGCAGTGGTATGTCAAAATGGGTTTTATTCCTTAAGGTGGGTCAGTAGTCTGCATTCAGCAGCTAAGCAGTTAAGAAGGTTTTGTTCTTTTCAGCCTGTTTTTACATCACAGCTAAAGGCACAGGAATGACAGATCAAAGATTAAAAAGTCTACGTAGAGCAAACTCCTCTAGATGAATTGAACCTACCCAGGGTAGATATACTGATAAAACTGAGCTGAAAACCCCACATTGTTCTCTCTGCAGTAGATTTTAAAAATCACTCACTGGCTGCCATTCTACTGTCTTGTCAATCTAGAACAGTTCAATGACTTTAGATTCATAAAACAAGCAAAAATTCAAGTTCAGAGTACAATATCCTAGATATACAAACTCCTGACATGATTCTCCCTAAATATGTTTAGAGAATCATAAAAGTTGTAATGCCTGAAAATGAGAGTCATGCCTGATCCCTACCTTTTCACACAAGATGCCATGCATTTTGCCCGCTGAAGTAAATGTGTCAAAGTTTGTCTGGTTTTAAAACTTTACCTAAGGTCTACTTTTTTTTACCAGTTGCAGCTCAAACTTGTTACTATGTCAATAAATGTATTCTACCTAGCACAGACCTTGGCTGGGAAGAAAGTAGATGGAGAAGAAAGTAGAAAAAAGCTTGAACAAACATTTTCAGGCTATATACAGTATCCCAGATATGTCCCCAGTACCTTTCCACAAGGATACAAACACTTTTCATTGGAGAACACCTTGCCTGATATATTCTAGGATAGCCCACATGGTTACATTAGTGTTGAGTTAGTCTTTCTGTGATAAACTAAACCACTCCAGTATATTAGCTTCATTTTGAACTTGTCTGCTCCTTAAGTAAAACAGAAACTTGTTTGTAATGCCCAATATGATTTTGGAAATTATTTCTATTAGGAATCTTATATTCCACTATATTTTTATTACTTGAGATTGTCCAGTTCACTCACAATGATTTTCTGATATTTTTCATTATTAAGAATGTCTTTAAGTATAGTATATTCCAAGACAGACCCAGCAGAACTTTTCTGAATAATTAACACTTAAAGTTGAGTTAGGCATTGCTTCCCTCTGTTTTCAAATTTAAAAATAAAAAGAAAAAAAAAGAAATTAAAAAAAAAGGAAAAAGGAGAACTTGGTAGAAGACAGGAGGCAAGGGGATTTGCCACATCATTCCAAAGATAAACAACTTTGGTCATTACCACTCTTTAGGAGTGATGATATTTCAGTTATTGATGAGAGAAGCTGCCCTAAGTTAATTCCCCTCTGTTTTGAGGGAAAAACACACACAAAAGTCAAATCAAAATCAGAGAAGTGATTCTGTATAAACAGAATGGGAATTTGCATTCATTTCCTCAGTGCAAAGGAACTTAAGCTTACAAACAGAACATTCTTCAGACAATTCAGACCAGAGCCTAAAAGTCCCATCTGGTTCTTTCTCTCTCCCATTTTTATGCTGTTTTACTTAACTGTAAGTACAATGTTTGTAAAGGGTGTTGGATTAATAGCATCCCAGACAGAAGCTCTCTTTTGTATTCAGAACAGATTTTATTACAGTAATCTTACTCCTCCCATTCTGACCTTTAAGTGGCTCCCAATAAAAAACAAGAGGTATAGCCCAAATTTCTGAAAATTTCTATCTGATTAACATGAAGGTGGACAATTATCAATTAGACCAAGGCAAAATACCATTTCCTCAGTTACAGAACTGAAAAAATATGTACAAATTAAAACAACAGCATCTCTGTGACTAAGTAGGTCTCATCAAGGTAACAATTCTATTTTCTGTGGTGGGTTTGAAAGAGGGAAAAAAGGTATTGATAATACTAGAAATGTTGCATTAACCACTACTGGAGATAAGAGGGCAGACGAGCATTTTAATAATCTAAAAATTTAAGTGCTAGCTACTGTCTTTATTGGGTACTTGCAGTTTAGAATAGTTTTGATATCTGCAAAGAGGAGAGAGAAATGCAAGATGACTTCTAGAGCTGAGGCTTAGAAAAAAATCACCTCTGGTATCAACAGAAACTGGATACAAGGAATTGGAGAAAAAGTTCTGCCATAAAGCTCCAGTCAAGTCCCAGTTTCAATAACATTTGCTTATGAAGCAAAGTTTATGGCATGCTGAGGAGAGATTCGAGACTGAACTCAGTGACCACACTGAATGTCAGATCAGCAGGTGTGTCAATGTACTGAGCTAGTTGGAGCAAGAAGCAGGAGTACCTTCACTATATAGTACCAGCAGATATTAAGACTTGTAAGTGCCTGAAACAAAGGCAATAAATGTTAAGCAAGATCAAGCTTATTGGCACTCAGTGGCAGTGGAGAGACTCCAGCTCTGCTCCCAGCTGCAAGAGCTCAGTCACTCAGATATGATTCAGTTTCCTCGGTTATGAGCACCTGGCAAGGGCACTGCACAGATCAGTCTGCAAATGCTTTTGCATAGTACTTTGAAAATATCACATAAGAGGAGATGGTTAACTTGTAACTGTGTAGGTTAGCAGCAACCAAGGAGCAGGCTCTTCTGAGAGTGGGCTGATCTGTCAGCCAGAAATACCTACCAGAAAGAGCCCATCTCTGCCACCAGCCTCAGCAGGAAGGCCTCAGTGTAACTTCATGCTGAGTTTGCCTCTCTGCCTCAGGGATGTCCCTGCTTCTCTGTTTAGGATGCTTTGAACTACAGGTGAGTGAGTTTGAAGCTTGTACAGCTGCTCCTACATTTTGTCTATCTGACAGCAGAATAATCCTCATTAAGAAAACTTGCAGTAGTTACTAAAGAAATAACAGAAAAGAGAACAAGATGAACTATTTCAAGGTTTCTTCTGCTCTTTTCTATTTGACATAGAGCCTTTTCATTTCTATTTAGATTCCTAGATAACAAATTGGTTATTGTTTTATAAGCACATGAAAAAGTGAATTCTTGTTCAAGAATGATGGAAACATTTCCCTCTAAAAGTGTCCTGTTAACAAGAGAGGGCCATATATCCAGAATCCAGACCCATTTAGTGTAGACAGGGCTCTGGTGATGGCTATATTGTACGACCACCCTCCAAAAGTTCATTAAGAAGAAGGCTTGCTGCAAAGAGAGGCATGAACAAACAGGTCAGCCAAGTAAGTTCACCAGGTGATGTCTGAGCTCCAAACACTTGTTAATGAACCGTCGCTATTTTTCTGGCATCCTTTCATTTGGCACTTTGCTGGATTAAGTCAGTATTGTGCTATGTTGATAACCATCTGTTTATGCTACAGTTGTGCCTTGTGTCCAGTTTCATACTGTTCTCATGCTATTCAAGATTATATTGCTGCTTATGCTTGTATATGATCTATGGATAAGCAAAAGACTTCTGTCATAAGGGTTATCAGTCAACAGCACTTTAATCAGAAAAAACCCCATAAGCTTATTTATGTCTTTTTAAGGATGTGGTTTGTAAACATGCATGGAAATTTAAAGCCATAACAATAGCGTGTCCTGATTAAAAATATTCAATCAATAGTTGAGGCAAGGCAAAAGTCTCTGAAGTAAACTGTGTATCCTAGGAAAAAAAACATTTCTTTACATGGAAGGGTTTGCAGAATTTGATTATGTGCTTCTGCAGTCTTCACAGATATTTTTTTCAAAATAAACATAATGGACAACTGCAAAAATCTCACTTGAAAAAAAATCTACTTTCCTGTGAAATTTCCTATTTTTTCCTTGCATGACTCCTCACCATCATTTTTATCTTAAAAAGAATTATTAAAATATCTCTTTGTGTTTTTACAGAATTGACTTTCCATATGAAAAGCATATTATATAAGAAGATGGCTCAGAACAGATACACATTTTACAACCCTTCCAATAGCCATCTCCTGGTGAAGTTATAGCCAAATATTGTACATTTTGACTCCCCTTTGCTCTCTTCCAGCCCTTCCCCCATCCAGCAAGTACCAGGGTTACTTCACCACAGTCACTTTGGAATGCTTATTCAGGGCTTATTCATACGATAGTAAGCAGAGCAAGATGAAACAGCTGGTCTGTAACCAAGGACACAACAAAAGTTATGTCTGGCATTAGTCTGTACGAGATAAGGGGGTTTTGTTCTGTTTTGTTTTATTCAGAATGAGTCACCATGCACTTATGCATTTGAAACACTTTACCTGCAACACTTTACCATTTTACCAGGAAAATTCCTGCCCAAGAGCTCACTTAGCACGTCTTGAAAGCTTCAGCCCAAATCTCAATCCTAAAACCAGTTGTTGTCCAGATAATCAGACTCCAGAACTGGAAGACATGGATGAGGAGCAGAATGAAACCCCCAAAACCCAAGGGGCAATGCCCAGTGACCTGCTTTGCCACCTAGACACAGACAGGTCTGCAGGGCCAGGGGGCATCCACCTGAGGGTACTGAGGGAGCTGTTGGAAGAGCTCACTGAGCCACTGCCCATCAGTCACCTGCAGCCCTGGTCACCTGGGGAGGTCCCAGGTGACGAGAACCTGGCAAACGTGGCACCATCTACAAGGGCCAGAGGAGGACCTGGGAACTACAGACCTGTCAACCTGACCTTGGAGCTGGGGCAGCTCATGGAGCAGACCATCCTGAGCACCATCACACAACACATGCAGGACAACCAGAGGACAGGCCCAGACAGCATGGGTTTGTGAAAGGCAGGCCCTGCTCAACCAACCTGATCTCTTTCTGTGACAAGTGACATGCTCAGTGGAGGAAGTACTATCTGTGGATGTCACTACCTAGAGTAGAGCTTTTGACACTGTTTTCCACAGCATTCTCATGGAGAAATTGGCTTCCCATGGCGCAGATGGGTGTACTGGTTGCTAGGTGAAACACTGCCCGGGAGGCCAGGCCCAGAGAGTGGTGGTGCATGGTGCTACGTCCAGTTGGTGACCAGCCACCAGTGGTGCTCCCCAGGGCTCAGTATTAGGGCCAGACCTATTTAACGTCTTCATCAATTGTCTGAGAGGATAAAGTGCACTGCCAGTCAATTTGCAGGCAACAGCACGTTGGGCAGCAATGCTGATCTATCGAAGGCTAGGAATGCTGTGGCAGAGGGACCTGGACAGGTTGGATTGATGGGCCAGTTATATGGCATTCAATAAGGTGAAGCGCTGGGTTCTGCACTTGCATCACAACAACCCCAGGCAATGCTAGAGGCTGGAGGAAGAGTGGCTGGGGGCACAGGTTGACAACTAGCTGAACATGATCCAGCAGTCCAGGTGGCCAAGAAGGCCAGTGTCATTCTGGCCTGTATCAGAAACTGTGTGGCCAGCAGGACCAGGGCAGTGATTGTCCCTCTGTACTCGGCACTGGTGAGGCTACACCACAAATCCTGTCCTATTCTGGGCTCCTCCATACAAGAAGGACTGAGGTGCTGGAGCAGGTCCAGAGAAGGGCAACAAGGCTGGTGAAAGGTCTGGAGCTGATGACGAGTGTCTGAGGGAGCGAGACTTGTTCAGCCTGGAGAAAAGAAGATTCAGAGCAGACCTGATTGCTCTCTACAACTCCCTGAAAGGAGGTTGTAGGTGGGTAGAGGTCGGTCTCTTCTGCCAGGTAACATGTAACAGAACAAGAGGAAATGGCCTCAGGTTGTGCCAAGGGAGGCTTAGATTGGATATTAGGAAAAATATCTTCACAGAAAGGGTTGTCAAGCATGGGAACAGGCTGCTCAGGGAAGTGATGGAGTTTCCATCCCTGAAGATATTTAAAAGACATGTAGATATGGCACTTGGGGACATGGTATAGTCGTGGACTTGGCAGTGCTGGGTTAATGGTTGAAATCAATATTCTTAAAGGTTCCAATGTGCATGATTCTGTGATTCTAAATGCTCTTTCTTGAAAATACCACAGGAAAGCACTGGCTTGCTATAACACTTCTACATGCATTTTTTCCTCCGAGAATTTCAAAACATGGTACAGAGATTAACAAAATACTACAAGTCTCACAAATCCCTTGAAAACTATAAAATAAACCAGGCCCACAGAAGTTGCCATACCAGGTCTGGGCACTGTCTCATGTAATTCAGGATCCTGCCTCCTAGACAAGAACAAAACATTAAATATAGCATGGCAATGTATTTAACCCTACCAAAGACAGCTGAGAACACATGAAAAACAGTAACCTTAAAGCCTGCTGACTCCAGTTCAGGAAAGAAGGATAATTATATACATAGGGATAACTGAGGAGTCTGATAGTTTCTAGTGCAGGCCCGCTGGTTTTGGCCCAAACTCAAAGAGTCTGCATGTTTATGTATGCATTTCAGGAAAATGTCATGGTTAGCTACTTAAAAGAGTGCTTAGGGAGAATGAAGTATCAGTATCCAAAAAGATAATTCCCTTCATGAAGGTATTTGTGTGAAGCAATTAACTTTTCCCATGTTCTCACATGTTCTTATGCCACTGTGCTGCTGTTGAAACTATACAGCTCAGTCTTACCTCAGTAGCTAAAAGACTCCTGCCTGCTGTTGTCCATGCTTGTGGGTTTTGGTGACATAAATTAATCTAAATGCAGACTAGAAATCTCTTTTGGCCCTCCCCCAGTGGTGCTGCTTCTGTCCTGGAGGAAACAAAAACCAGAACCCTGGCTTCTAGAAGGAAACAAAAGAGCAAAGTTCATCTGTTTGTTCAGAAAGCTGTTCCTCTCCTAGCAATAAAGCAAACCTAACTGATTTTCAGGCAGGCAGGACATCCCAGAAATTTCATTACTTTGCTGAACTAGCTGCTGTCTTATTAATGTTCGCCAGACATAGGAAGGGTGGGGTGGAAAAAGGGATAGTTGGCTGGAAAATATCTACTGGACAAACAAAATAAATGTTTTACTTAATATATTAAAAAATCCCAAACGTGTAGGAATTCTATGTTCAGTTTCTTAAGGTTTGTTACATACTTGCTCTGCCACCTGCTGCCCTGGCATTCCCCAAGGTTTCAGGAACAGGGACTATGCCCATGAGTTTTCCCAGAAACAAATACTGCATGACCAAGAACAAGCATCTAGCAGCCCACTGGGCTGTCCAGGAGATACCACAGCTCTGGAAAACAGCTTTATTGAATCTTCCTGAACAATCACAGTATCACTCAGTGTTTTGAAGGATAGCACCCTTGGCCCAGTGGTTCTCCTCCTGATGGGTGGCATTCTGCAGCAAGGATCGGCACGCTGGGTCTACTACCTTGGAAGTCAGATATAATGAGGGAAAGTGTCTCAGACTGTTGCCACCACTCCAGCTCCCCCACAGAAAGAAAGAGAGAAAGTAGATCCAGAAAGAGAATATTCTGGAGATCAAGTGACTGACTAAAGAATGAATTTTACCTTTTGAAAAAACAAATTGTATCCACTGTGGAAGGAAAAGGGACATGTATGTCTGGTGGAAGCAAGGTCAGACAACATGGGAAGAATACAGAAATGCTACTGGCCATGGTAGGGGGAAAATTTGTGTGGTCAAAGCTCAGTTGGAGATAAAGCAGACCAGAACTGTGGTGGACAATACAAAGAGTTTTTTTTCAAATACTTTAATGGCAAAAGGCAGCATAGAAATAACATCGTCCCATTACAGGATGCAGATTGTCAACCTCACAAACAAGGATGTGGACAAGGCAGAGATGTTTAAATGCATTCTTTGCCTACATTTTCAACATGCATGATGGGCCATGGGAGCCTCTAGTCCTGAGCTAGAGGACCATGACTGCAAGAATGATCAATTCCCAGCTGACCCTGAAATTGTGATGAATTCACAATTCATCAGTTGTGAATTGTCCCATCTATGGGGCCTGATTGTACTCATGTGAGGAGCTAGCTGATGTCATCACAAAGTCTGTCCTCAATGATTTTCAGCAGTCTTGGGAATCCTGAGAGGTCCCATCTGACAGGAAGCTGGCAAACATTACCCTGATTTTCAATAAGGCCAAGAAGGAGGACCTCAGAAACTACAGGCCTGGCAGTCTCAATTCAGTGCCTAGTAAAATAATGGAAAAGATTATTCTGGGAAGTGCTGAAAAACACCTGGAAGACAATGCAGTCGTTGATCACAGCCAGCATGGCTCCATAAGGGGTAAGTCCTGCTTGTTGAACCTGATTTCCTTCTACAACAGAGCAACCCACCTAAAAGGCCTAGGAAATCTGGCAGATGTAATCCTCTTGGACTTCTGCAAAGCTTTCAGTATCCTTTTGGATGAATTGTCCAGGCCACAGATGGATAAATACGTCATGCACTGGGTGAGCAACTGGCTCACAGGTCAGGCACACAGAGCTGTAGTGAGCAGAGTGATATCAGAGTGGGGACCTGTCACTAGTGGGGTTCTGCAGGGCTCCATCCTCAGCCCTGTGTTCTTCAGCATCTTCATTAATGACCAGGATGCACGATTCCAAGGGATACTACATAAATTTGCCAATGGCACTGCATTGTGAGGAGCTGTTGACTCCCTCAGAGGCATGGAGGCCCTGCAGAGAGACCTCGAGAAATTAGAGATGGGAAATCACCAACTATGTGAAGTTTCTATGATTCTATGGTTTCTATCTTTCTATGGAAAGCTCATTCCTTATACAGTATTGATTCTGTAAGGTTACAAATGTAGAAAAGCAGGAAAAACATGGTTTTGAAACTACTTTTCACACTAATCTGCAGACCAACTGTGTGCTTTCAGTAATTCCCTGGGGCAAAATTTCACTTTAAAACTAAGACTACAGATAATCACAAGTTTGGTGGGTTTTTTGTTTGTTTTGGGGTTTTTTGGGTTTTTTTGTGGTTTTTTTTGTTTGGTTGGTTTTTTGTTTGGTTTTTTTTTGTTGTTGTTGTTGTTTGGTTGTTGGGTTTCTTGTGTTTTGGTTTTTTTTTAGTATGAGAATTTGTAAATGTGATTACTGACTTGGTAATTTTTGAATCTTCCTGTTAAGCTTCTTTAAAAAGTGCTGGCTTTCAAAGCACTGATATCTAATACCTCCTGGCAGAACCACTTTACAATGACTGAAATGGCATCTCAAGAACTGAGGCACCTTTATTCACAGTTCATTTCTGAAAGTGGGTCTAAAGCAATTATAAAGGAGCATATGTGTGTAAAATGATAGTAATTTGATCAATACAGTGCTGTGATAGGTAGGGTAACTCCAGATGCCTTCCTCTAACTGGAAACTGCATTTCTAGCTGAAACATTTCTATGAGTTTAAGGAACAAGGATTTATCTGAAAAAGGACACAAATACCAGCTACAGGAAAATACCTACAGGACATCATGGACATATCCTATTTCAGTCATGGACTTCACAGGCACATCACTATTTATATCACACTTCTGTTTCAAATTACTTTGGTTTTAATAATATATACTAACATTTACTTTAGGGTTGTTTTTTTTTTCACTTTCGTTCCTTTGCTTAATTAAAACAGAATGAGCACATAGCTTCACCTGTAAGCAAAATGGTGCACCTGATAAATCCAGTAAGGAAGAGAGGAAAACTCTATTAAGCAGACCATAATTTCAAAGGCTTGAACACAACTTTTCATACATTTGTGATCTATTTCTTAGAAAAAAAATCAGGAAAAACTACATGTAATATCTGAATTTTCCTTAAGAAAGCTGTCTCCTTTTTTCCACTACCAGAGCAATGTTCTTAATCTGTTTTAGCTGACTTTGTGCATCATGAAGTAGCACAGAGCCCAGTTTCTGCCCTTTACCCTCTGCCAACTCCACCTCTCATGTAACTCTGAAGTGATCCAGGAAATTTATGAACAGCTTTGTATTTTGCAAACTTAGTATTTCTATAAAAAAGGAGAACTCATTACAGACCAGAATATGAAGCAGTACATACGAAAATTTCTAAGACCAGTATCAGTAAGACTATATTTTTATGCATAGCCTTTAGAAGTAAGTACAGAGGATGCCTTTTCTACCTGCATTTGACACACCTAACCTTCTACTTCAAAGTCCAGAGGACTACTGCTTCGAAGTAGTCCACAACTACTGAAGAAACAGGAGTGCTATCGTTAAAATTTTACTTCTAACAAATAATTATCTAATAAAACCAGATGGCTTCCTCTCCTCTGGCTCTAAAGACTGCAATTTAAAAGTGAGAAACTGTATTGTGACAGTAAACCCAGGAGCACCAACCTGGCTGCGCACGGGTAGTAATGGTATAGGAGTAAGATGGTACAAATATCACGTAGCAATTTTTCTGACAGCTCTCTATTTTAACTGGCAGGAAATCAATAACATTAAGACTTAGGGTCACAGCCTTTGGAAAGAGTTACATCAATGCAAAAACAGAACAGACAAAGCCAAAAGAGATTATAACCACAGATATCCCAAGGGACAGATGAAATCATGCATTATGATGTTTTTAAAAACAAAAAAAAGTCATTCCCTCAATCATACCCCAAATGTCTTGTCTCCCAGTTTTTCCAGTTTTTAAATTAAGAGGTGAAGATTGCAGTAAAAGATGCTACTATGTTTCACTTAAAAGCATAAAGTCTCTCAGTGAAAAAAGGTGACTATTCTCCTACTTGCAGGCATACTTCTGGGAAATTGGTACAATTCCTACTGCTCAAAGTTAAGCTTGCTGGTGCAGGCAGCAAGCTTCTACTCACAAACAGCAGTCACAGAAAATAGAGTGCTCCCTGTCCTAACAGTCACAGCTGAAATTGGGCACAAAGAGTGGACAGCATGACAGCAAAACAATCATGGCAGTGAAAAGACTAGGTTTCTCCTGCCCTCAAATTCCTGTGCAGAAAGCACTGTAAGGATTACCTTTCATCTCCATGATGCAGAATGCTCTAAAGGCTCAAGAAACTTATACATCTGTATCAGCTGTGACTCAGAAAGGCCTGTCCTAATACCTGGAGGCACTGGAGTGCTGGTCATCCCTTAAAAACAAAGGACACTGATGGACCTCCACCCCAAATAAACAATTGGGCTCTCAGCTACGAAGTTCTTGACACCTGTAGCATAACCAGAAAGGCAGAAGGACACAGCCCATCTGACCAAGCACTGTTGGTGTAGCTTTATTTAAATTCTCTTTGCTGTTAAGTTCTCACCTGTCTTGTTGGCAAGTCATGGTATTGTAGTATGAGCCTGGTGTTGACGCTGTGACTCCACGTGTTGCCAAGGGCTGCTGTGACATAACCAGAATCCCTCTTCCCACTCACAGAAGATCCTGAAGATAAACATGATAGAAACTGCATCAGAACTGTGGCACAGAAAAGGGTTCAGAATTGAAACTTGATCAGACATCTCAGATTATTCCCTAAGCTAGGTAATTACAAATAGCACTTTAGAGATGGCATTGTTGCATTAATTTCCTACCTTTCTGATGTTTTTATACAACTGTAGTGTGAGTTCTCTATCTCAGCCTCTGACATCATTGATAAGTGCCAAGAATTAAGGAGATGTTGCTGATGTAACTGTACTCCTGTTTAGAGCTGGGAGCCACCATCCCACACCACCAAGAAGCAATTCACACACCCCTGCTGGTGGGCTCCTCACTACAAAGGGCCCATACATTCCAGAAGTAGCTAATGTTGGCATAAAACAGCCACAAAATTCACACCAAACTTCCCTCAAATAATTTATCTGCTATTATGTAACAGAAGGAGTAACATATTGCTGTTGCAATCCTGAGCCAGGCATTTAAATGGTTAAATGTCTGGAACCTGCTGCTCTTGCACTACGGAGATATCACTTCTCAGCAATTCCTAATTCTGCATTCCTTCAGGCCTAAAACCTGTCCCTGTGAACAAAACCTTCCCCTGTGAACAGAAGTGTGCAAGGTTTGTGGCAGGACAAGCTAATTGCTGTAATTTATGTTATTTTCTTATACAGGAGAAAGCACATTGTACCATACTGTGTCAGCCCCTACCTGAAGAGGGCAAATCCTCTTCTGCCAAGTTATTAAAATTTATGACTTTGGTGCAAAGCAGTTAGCAAACCTGGAGCAAATTTACAGCAAAGACTTTTTGCAAGGTGAAAGGGAATGCCTCACTGGAAAGGTTTTCATTTTATAAGGGATCCTCCTGCAAACTGATGCATTAGGCAGATATAGAAGTACAACAAGAAGTGAAGCAAACAGGAGGAAGCAGCGCCAGCTTTGCAAAGAAGTTCAAGGGCAGTGACAACATGTGCTGCATTCCTACTTCTTGCTCCAAACACAAAAAGATAGTAAATGTCTCAGAGGAAGGAAAGAGGATATGTTAAGAAAACAGATTTATGTTGAAACATGGCCTTAAAAAAACCTTGGACTTATCTTTTCTGTTATTTCAACCACTACTTAGACATTAATGAACTGGACAAAGGAAGTGGATAAATAACATTGTTCAGAGAGAGTGATTGTTTTTTTTCCAGCATGGCATTGCATTGTGCTTCCAAACCCTGATGTTTTCATGCTTAGAGATGGGAGTATCACACCAACATTGGCCCAAGAAGAAAACAGGCTTACAAGACTGTGGTCTCTGCTCTCCAAGAGGTCCCCAAACTCTCCAAGCTGAACCACAGCAGAGTGGTATGGAGTGCTTACCCATGCTGTGGGGTAGATGCTTCCACTGCACCCACAATGTGCAGTCAGCTGATGGGCAGCAGTTCCAGTGTCTCCAGTGGGCTTAAAGCCAGTTCTTACCCCAGTCACTGCTGGCATCATGGTTTCTGTTCAGGACACAGCTGATACAGGGAGTGTAGGGATTGGGGAAAGTAAGAAAACAGAGCTGATATACAGATGAGAGAAAGGTGACATCTCAGTATATGCATGCAGTAAGGGAGTGGGTGTCCCAAAGCACAGAGATGGGATCCTAGCATGGGGAGGGGAAGGTGAATGTTAGAAGGCTGGAAGAAGATGTCTGAACAACTCCCTGCTTTCTGAATCAGGTCCAGCTCTAGTAAAATAGGTGATTTCAATTCCTGTAAACACTCCCTCCTTCCTCACACACACACAAAATACAATGAAACTAATCTTCAAAGCAGACAGGCCAAGGACTGTATGAGATGCCTTTTCCACTGTCTCCTGGGAAAGTGAACTTTTCAGAGCACTGGCAGAGACACCAGCAGACACCGTATCTGTTCTGGACTGCAAACAGAGGAGGAACTGGCTGCTTCACTCTCACTGAACAGCTGTCACAAGTGAAAATAAACCTGCTTGTGGTCTGAGTCAAATGCAAAGTAAATGCCTCTCCACAACCAGGGGAAAAACAAAGAAGAAAGGGTGATTCTTCAACTGTGGCCCACAGTGCTGCTTCCAAGCAGAAGAAGCTCACGCTGGGTTCCAATGCCCAGGAAGGAACTGTCAGTAGAACTGGGCCACAACCCTTGGCCCTACTTATACATGAGAACTAGATTCATTTTGTTTCTGCCTATCAATGCAATCAAAACAAACTTTCTATAAGTAACTTCCCTGTCACTGAGAGAAATGACACATATAGGCAGGATGGGGAAAGTGGTTTTATTTCACCTTCCATTTCTCACTGGAGGGAACAGCAGGATTAAATCTATTCAATAGTGCTTGTGGGATTATTCTATTATGCCAAACCAGAGCACTGCAAATACAGAGCTGGTCTCAAAGACCTTCTTGTCCCCTGCATATACGGTGGTACATTTTAGAGACTGAATCCTCATGTAACCAACTCCCAGTTGTTGCAACTATGTTGGAAGGTGATGTAGTAATAAAGACACTTCAGTTCCATTGGTTTCTTATCCAAGGAAATTTTGGATAACTAGACCAGTATCTTGAATCAAATGAAAAAAATTTTCCTAAACCAGTCTTTTTTAAATGCAAGAAGTCTGTGCAGGCAGAATGTGACTACAGTCTTGATTAAAAAAAACCCAACATGTTCCTTGTTGGTATAACTGCACAGAACAATTAGTTCCACCTTGTCCACATTCTCACATATTGATTTTTTTTTTCTGCCCAGGTGAACCATTGCCTGGCAGGTTCATCCCCAACACTGGACCCTTTGCAAGGTCTGTCAATTGGTTATTTCAAAATATTTTCTCATCAAATGTTAAAAATGGATTGATGAACTAAATGACAGTGAAATAACAAAATAGTGAAGCAACAAGTTCCCAAATCTTTCAAATCTTAACATCATACCATCTTGATTAAAACCTGGCCTATCCAAAAGAAGGAAAAAAATCTCTCTGAAAGTACAAAGAAAATATTTATAAAGAATTAAACCACTGAGCTCAACAAAAACAGCACACCATGCAATAAGAATGAAAGTACTTTGCCTCTCACTCAGGCTGTGCAGCTTTCCGGTTCACTGGCAGAGCTCAAAGACCACTACTTTTCACCTGCATGGCATTTAGTCTGTATTTCTGGTGCAGATCTCTAACAATGAGACCAGAAGAAAAAGAAGAAAAAATCCCCTTCAACCCCTAATCTATTTTTCCAATGTCACCTATTCAGAAAGTACAAGTATAAAAATACGCAACGGTGGAAAAACCCATCACACAATAAAACACAACCCACAGGACAAACTCATCTGTGAGGTAACTAACCACAGCACTCTTCAAACTCCCACTGTTGGCTTCTGCCCTTTTCAGCCCTTCTCCACAGCTGTTCCTTAAGTCAAAAGGTGCTTCTGATTCTCTTACCCTACAGTGGTGACTGTCTCACTCTGTACTGCTCAGCTAAGGTATGTCTCAAAGCACACTATTGACTTCACACAGTCTTTTATTATTTAGGACACATGGCAGGAAAAAGAGTTGCTGCTGTAAGAAATCAAGCTTGGCCACAAGACTAGCCATGGGAAAATGCTAACTTTTAAAATGCTTATGCTCTCCCTTTAATTATGAGAGGAAATCTGGCAGTTTTACTTCTAAAACCTCCTAGTTCTAAATCTTTACAAACTACACCCTCCCCCAGATTATTCCATATTACTTCAAATTTCAATTAAGTAGAAATATTTTATCTGGAAGTTGGAGTTGTTCAGTAATCAATGACATGTAATTTAGTTTTCCTTTTTTTTCAAAGCAAAGTCATCAAAATATACTTAACAAACAAAGCAATTAAATGTAAACCCCTACTAATCCCATTAAAAAAAAAAAACAAACCACAAATGTGTTATGTGCTGACTTGAGATTGCACTAAACAGGCTGTTTGATTCAGCCATCATCATCATGAGACAAAAACCTGCCAGTTATAGACTCCAGGTGCAAAGTTCTGATGGAGCCAGCAGTGAATGCAATAGAAAGGGAATGAGCTCACTTCTCATTTTGGAGAACAGAGTTCATTTATCTCATATGCTCCAAACAGGTAAGTTTTCACACTTTTTATTTATCATATTTATGTCTTTATGTGTCCACACTCTGGGTGATTTTTACATTATTAATCTGATATTAGATCAAGATTAAGGTCCTTTTTGCTGTTATTTTCCCCCCAGTCATTCATTATTTCCATTGCAACAACTCCTAGAGCTCTCATCTTCAAGATGCAAACCACTAGACAAATAGAGAATAAAAAGATAGCTCCTGACCTAAAGATCTTTTCATGAGAATTGCAGATTACAAATCTCTTAGCTGCTGATGATTATTCCCCACTTACAAAGAACCTTCCCTAAGAGATGAGAGAAAATACACCAAAATACATGACAGTCCATAAAAACTGTGTATAAATAAGGACTTTCAGTATTCCTCATTAAATATTTGAAGCTTTTTCAAATAAGTAATGTTAACTTTTATTCTACCCCAAAAAAATCAGCAGGGACCTTTATGCAGCTCAAAATTTAGGAAGGGTCCATCAGAGAACTGGAGAGATGGTGGTTTATTTTAATCCCACCCAGTATGCCTACTATTACCAGTGTGGTTTACACCAGATCTCATTCCCTCATTGAACTCATTGGTGAGCTCATGTCAATTCTCTTCTGAGCTGAGAAAGAGACACACACATATGCTAGCACTGAGACTCCTGCCTGATGACCTAAAACAGGAACTGACATTAAGAAATGAAAAAATCCAGCTGGTTTGATTTCTTGCCAGACAATCTACCAGCCATGACCAAAACAATCAGGTCTCAGGAGATCTGTGGAGGTGGGAAGACAGCTGGTGATTTACAGCACCTGAAACAGGGCCCAAATCAGGGAATTGTGGAGCTGAGAGCCTTGGGAACAGATACTTCTTTTTACTGGTGAAAATGTTCTGCCTCTGTTGCCTGACACCACACCACAAAGTGGTGAGTTTCCAGCTCTCTATCACTGCTGCGGTGCTACTGCAAATGACAGAAGCAGTGATTTGGTGGGAGGGATGGTGAGGCACAAGTAGAAGAAAGCAGTTAAGTCAATTCCCTTCTGTATCCAAGGATAAATGTTTTACCCCTCAGGTAAACCTCCTTCCCCTAACAGCAGTCTTTGAGAAATTCCTTCCTTTTCTAAAATCTAGAATTATATTAATTTACACCACTCTCTCAGTATCCGGAGCTCTTTGCCACATTGCTCGTCATTAAAACTTAAAGCAGCTTCTTCTTTTGAACCTCTCCTATGCAGTCACTTCTTTCTGTCTCTCCAAGACTAGACAATAAAATCACAAACCATTGAGCTAAGGGAGGGAAAAAAACCAAAACCCAAACAACCCAGATCTGGCATTTTATCTGCCTGTACATATAAAGGACACATACGCTGAAAAACAAAGCTTGCCCAATCATGGCATCTGGCAATGCTAGGGCCCTGTGATCCAGAAAATGCTTTTAATTATCACCTCACCAATCATGCTACAAGTTACTGCTGTAATTTTTTTGCTTAAGTTCCCTCAGGGAATTAAAGAGATCATGATATTAATCAGAAGGTATGTAGGAGGGAGGGGGCAGAATGCTAGAATTACATGTATGTAGGTCCCTTAAGGTTTGAATAAAGAAATGAGATTTAGAATCCCACTGTCAGAGCAACTGAAGCCTTGCATGCTGCAAGCTTCAGCCCTCTGACCTACACAGCCATGGCATTATCATATCTGATTTTCCCAGGATAGTTCATCTCAGCTGCTAAACTTCATCACTCTCTGCTATGTTTACCCATCATCTGGATTTGTCACTTCTGAACTTTCCAGACTAGAACTGAATAAACCCGCTGTCACACTCACCCCTCCATAACAGCCTGAAGCCTGGAAGCCTAACTGGCTGAATCCCAGAAAGGCAGAACAAAAGTTAATACAGCTGGGGGAGGAGAGTGAGACAGAGCTCTGAAACTGCAGTGAGTTTCAGAGTGCAGTTCACAGCAACATGGTCGTGTTAGGATGCTGCGGTCTGAGAGGCAGATTATTCCCACAGTTGACATTTTTTCCCATAAAACATGTGTTGGTAAAGAAACAGTGTCATGACAATTTAGTTCTCATACCCAGGAAACTGTCACAGTGCATGCAAAAGCAGCAGCACTCCAGTCTGCAAATGAACCTTAAATTCAGTCACGGTACAGCAGGGCAATGGGGGTGGGAGGGAGAGAGAGTCCAGTTTCTGTTGCACAATGAGTTCTCCAGCAAAGTGGCCAATAAAAGCACCCATTAGCACTAATTTACCCAGGGAATTTCTGACCCGGCTGCCCATCTCCCAAGGAGAGGGCTGATGCTGTGTGCCCACATGGCAGATGGAACAGGACAGTAGGTGTATGCAGGCTAGTTTTCAATAGCACTGATCTCTTCCTTGGTAAATATATCCTGCTAAGAAGCCACAGGGAGCATTGCACTGCTACAGTAAGATCACTGCCAGCACCTGAGTTTGCTCAATTAACACTAGTGCTAACAGCCTACACTGGGGTGGATTTTCTCAATATACTGGGCATAAAATGTCTAAATGAATAACAATTTCTGATCACAGCCTAGTAACATGGCTTTGAACTAGTGAATAAAGTTATACATCCTTTTTACTCCTGAGCACAGGAGTATTTTAGTAGTATCTTTCCAAATAATTTTCAAATTTAGTGACAACTTCTTTACACAGTGAGTTGAAACATGCAATAATTAAAACCCACAGTGGGGCTGATAACTACAAGGACTATGTTTAAAAAGCAGTGTTAAATAGTACTTCAGGTTAAGATTCAAACCGAACAAACTACTTTACTTGCTTGATGACCATCATAATTTCTTTGAAAATTTAGCCTTCAGCATTCTTAACACTGGTCCCATACATTACAGTTGCAAGAATTCCCTTTAGGTGTAAATAAAAACAACCATCTTAGAGCTGTAAAGCTTGGCTCATGAGCCAGAGTTATCAAAACTGAAATTCCAGAAGGAAGCAATCCTCCTTCAGCCTGCAACACGGAAACAGAGGTCAGCCAAACATTTGGGGGATAGAGATGACTGTTTGCAAATTACAGCTGTTCACATCTGGAGTTCAGATTTGGCCAAGTGTTTAATACTATCAATCACAAAAGTTGAACTGGAAGAATGTTTTGGTTGTGTGACTAAGAACATAAAATTTAGAAAATATTAAATGCAAAAAACCGCTATGTGCAATTTCAACTCTGTCTTTCAAACACAACAACGGATTCAATTATTTTTCCCAATGGGCATCATCATGGTTGACTGTGGCATTTCTTAACTGGTATTTAACCACAAGTCTGCACTTGCCAATATTGGTTTCTCTGGCTGTATCTATTTCTCAGCACAGAGTGGCTCCTGACACAAGGATGCAAACTCTTCTCTAACAAAGAATAATAAGAAATATAAGAAAGAACCTTACATATTGACCTAGCAGATGCAACTGAGTAATCAGAGCACCTTCAAAACCCAGCTTGGAGTAGCTTCTGAACATAAATTAAATGGACACTTTCACTTTTTTTTTCCACAGCCAGTATACCCATGTATAGAAAATGTATTCCCTCTCACTGTAAGATGTATGACAAAACATTTTAGTACATGCAGACACCACAGGGCTCACTGTTCAGAACTGACTCATCTCCAATGCTGAAAATACATATATATTTATGTACTTAGGCACACACACACACAGAGGCAGTATAAAACATGCAGGATGTTGAAATGACTGACAATTGCAGGGGTCTGGCTTCACTCTCTAACTGATGCAGACTTTCCAGGAGTTTCCCAGCTAGTCAGTCCTTCTCTTCACAGCACAGTCGCCCATCCTAAAGCAAAGGAGGTATATGCTTTTTTTCTTAATCTCATTCTCAAAAAGGAATTACTTACTTTATCTGAATTAAGCAAATAAATTCAATTTTGGACAACAACCAAGACTGGAAAATTTCATCCTGATAAGTGTTTCTGACTGATGACAGAGGGTTAGAAGGGAAACAGTTATACACCCTTAACTATAGGAGGTTCCTTCCGCTCCTGCTATAATGCAAAATATTCCAAGATGTGCCAAATTTTCACGGTAGTCTGCATCAGGCAGCGACAAGACACCAAAGTGCTCTGTGGAGACTAATGTATAAATCCAAAATGATCTTTTGACTGCAGTGACTCTTTTCTCCTGAGATGTATTACATTTTTTTAAGTCAGTGAAAAATAAAAAAATTGCAAAATATCACTTTTAATCCTTGGACTAAAAAATGGTTGAATCCTCCAGAGGCCAGTCAGGGCCAGAAACAATTTTTTTTTTTCTCCCAGGTTTGGGGGGGGCAGGGGGAGGGCAAAGGGAAAGGGAGAGAGCAAAGAGTGGTTCGTTTCAAATAGCAACATTGTCCAAAAGGGTGAAAGGGAACAGATGGCCATGGAGAATGCAGCCTCAGAGCCCTAAAGAAAAGGGCTATTTTGACAGATCTCGCTGTTTCCTATTCAAGCATGAACATTCTGGCATGGAGAGTTAAGACGATACAAGGAACAACCTCTGTTCCCAGCAACTGACTATGGGCAACTGGCCTCTGAAGCTCTCTGAGAAAAACAACATGAGACAGACAAACAGATATGGCAGCAAGCCCAGATCCCAGCCACCAGGAAAGGGAAAAAAACCCCAAAAACAAACAAAAAAATCCCCCCAACCAAACCCAAACATCAGAAAGGCTAGAAACAGCTGCCTTTTCCTGGCTCCAGCACAGAGCATTAGAAAGGCTGGACAGGCTCTTTCTCATCTTCCTTTTCGGTAAAAACTTCTTGAAGGGGTCACCCTCAAGCTGTTGGTCCTTGCCCTAAGGGGAGGTGAAAAAGAGGACAGACCAGAGCTCAAGTCTGGCTCAATGAAACCTGCTTCCTTTAATCACAAAGACCTCCCTCCAGCAAACTATGAAGAACTCTAAACATAAAAATGCATAATTAATGCTGGATTTTTGCATGCAAAAAGGCAGAGAAATTTAAAGTTGTGGCTCTCACAGTATCTATAATTTGTTTGCATAGAATACAGAAGAAAACCATTATATGTGAGGGCAGGGAAAATTGCATCTGCTGTGGGAAACACTGCTTATGTGTGTCCTGACTTTTCTATTAATCTTATCAAGAGAGTGCATAAATAGCTGTTTCATTCACCAGCTCTGGATATGTGCTATCACACAGAGATTTCAGTTTTGAAGGACAGCTTCACACCTACACCCAAAATTTGAAGAGAAACCTGAGCCATTTACTGTAACCAGACATCACTGTTTCCAAAGTCCATAAAAGAAAGGATGAATCTCAGTTTGTGAATTTCTCTCTGATTTCCTGTATAATTTTTATGATACAGGCAGAGCCTGAGGCACTGCCTGTTTCCCAGCCAGAGCTTGCCCATGGACAGAAGCACTGAGTGATACCTTCCCTTTTCACTGCAGTGAGGACCAGAGCAATGGCAGTTTCACCCTACAGTTGCAGGGAGGGAAAGAGGGGGTATATGGTATAAACATTAACTATCTTCACAATCCTTCCCTGAGGCAGGGAAGTGGCTATCATCTCAATTTTAATATCCTCCTTTTTAAAAATCATTGAAGGAAAAAGATAATAAAGACCTGTGGGTGCTCACATGCCAGAACTCCAAATGAAGAAATGCAAATGCTACATACTGATCCTATCTGTGTCTTTGTTCCCTCATCTGTGAAATACCATTTGTTTACTTTAGTCAATGAGTAGTAAAAGTGTAGAAAAATAGACAGCAGGAAGAAACCAGCTCAACATCCTTAGCAATCCAATTAATTTTCTACAATATAAATAAATAATTTGTGGGGTTTTGTTGGTTTCACAAAGGATAGCCAATGTAGTTATTACTAGTTGCAATCGTTAATTAGTAACTAAGCAGATAGAATCTGACTAGTGGAAGTAGTCACACAATAAATGAAATACCTTATTTTAGGTTAAATCAGATAAATTCTGTTTCTTTTCTTCTTAACCATGAGCTTCCTAAGACTGAGTAACTGCTTCAGGCTACACTTATAAAGGGAAACTGAAATGTGGATTATTGGCTAAATACGAAGAAGTATTTAACTTGTGGATTTCAACTTTCTTCCCCATGTTTCCTTGAGTAAAGCCAACCTAGTCCCCCACAGTTTTCATTCTGCTTTACTTTTAATATATGAGTCCTTTTGTTCACTGCAGGAGTAACCAATAACGCTCACAACCAATTCTGTCTTTCACGTTGCAGGACAGGTGGTCCCTCAGTATATTCCCACACATTCCAAATATTTTAAGTGTTCCACATCTGTTGTCTAAAACATTTTTAGTTCCCTGCAAGAACAGTAGGAGATGAAAACAAGAAGTTATATATAACATAGCAACTGACCTTGTATGCCACATGAGCTCTCTGTCATTTCAACAAGATTATAAATTTCAAAAAAGAGCTCAATCTTAATTCGTTATACTGTACAGCTATCTTGTAGAGAAGATAACTTGAGAATTAATTTATAACAGCTGTAACAGCCCAAACAATAAAACTGAATCTAGAGATTACCTTTTTTCTCCCACAAGAATCTGCTGATCTACAGGGAATTTTTAAAAATTAAAGAGTTAAGGTGATTCACACATTTTCTCACCATACAAACCCCTCTATCTGCTTAAAAAAAATTCATCAAAACATCTCCCATGTATGTATAAGCAATATGGGTTTGAATTTTATAGGAGTTTAGTGTTGGCCTATAGCAGGCATAGAAACACTAGATGCCTTTTTTTTCCCCCCATACAAGAATGAATCTGAGCAATGTACTTTAAAAATGTATGGCTGCAAATATTTCTTCTCACTTAACAGAGCCATTGGTCAAGATCTGAAGTGAGGAAATTCAAAGTATTAATTGCATCTTAACCAGCAGGCTACTCATAGAAGGCAGAAAATAACTGCCTGGGCTGTGCTTGGGCAAGGGCTGGAATTCCTGCTCTCGCTCAAAGTGCTGCGAGATGGCAGCAGCTACCAGCAGCTGGGAGTCTGCTCTGCATCTCGGGCAGAAGCTGGCACATCTGGCTGAACCAGCACTGCAGCTCCACTGGGCACCAGCTTGTTACAGACTGTAACAGGAGACTGGCCCCTGCTGCATGGCCAATGTCATTTCCAACAAGATAATGACATTCCTTCAAGTACTTTGCCAGCACAACCACACCCATCAGTTAGGAAAGCTTATATCTCATCATATGAGATATTAGCAGTACAAACATGATCTCCACAACCATGCAACAGAAACAAGTGCACAGTCTTTTGTTGCTGCTGTTTTGTTTTATTTTTCCAATTAAAAATCAATCCTCTAATCTGAGCTACACTGAAATTTTATAGGGGAACCCTGTGTGACAGACCCCCAGACATGCCTCATGGCAAAGGATGTCACCGTGTGACCACGTTCAAATACTAGAACATCTACAGAGTAGATGTCTAAGGGCTTCCCATGGAGCCAAGACTGAAACTTGGGAATTTAACCAAACTCACCCCAGTTAGTTTTGGAAGAGAGGCTGCCTTTGTCCAGCCCTAAAGAAACACTGACTGCAAGGTACAGATTCTCAACAGTGCATAATGGCAAAGCGATGCTGGATATGAATGAGGATATAGACACCTTCACCAAAACCACAACTGGATATATAATAACTGGCACAGACCAACAAACAAGAGGATTTTAGGGGTTTTTGTAAAAGCAAAGAACTCAGACTCACTCATCACAAACTCCACACAGGCTCTGACATGCTCTCACCACAACAAGAGCTGGAAAGACAAGATAAAATAAAGAGGGACAACCATGCTGAGGATCTTCACTGGGTACCGCAGCAGAAGCCAGAGAGATGAGAACTGTAGGAGTTCCACTTAACTTTTAAATCCTACCTTTTGAAAAACATTTCTGAAGCAGAGATGTTAGCATGCTTTAATTCTACAAAATAAGAGGCTACTAATGGCTGAAAGACCACTGAAAATTAAAGTAAACTTGCATTCAAATGCTGCTGTGTTCACGTAAATGAAAGATGATAACAAAGATTTGCAGGAAGTACTATGTCACACCATCCTAGCCTGGAAATAAACAGTCCTATTAGACACATAAAAATAGTATCATATGCCATATGAGAAAAACAATACCCTAGTTTTTTACTTTCACCAAGGAATGGCTACTTGGCAGATGACTATGCCAGTAGCGCCCTGCAAGGACTGTTCCCTAAGTTGTGACACATTTCCATCCTTTCTATACTACTGTTGCTCTGAACTTCTGAATTAGGGGTGACTTGCTAAGCTGCACATCCAGTGATATGAAGCATGTATCTGTTTTCCAGCGTAACCTAGTTGCCAGAAAGTAAAGCAACTTCAGTCATTGACCAATTAGGTAATTCCAGGCATTTTTACTTCATTCTCTTAATCCATCCTCTCCAAAAAGCAGCACTGTGATTTCACTATACGTTCTGGAATCAATGAAGCCAACTGACTTCTGCTTCTAGAAAGCAACACCATGGGCAAGTTCATTCCGCCTGATGTGACAAAAAAGACATACAATGGGAATACCATCTATTCCACATAGCAAAATGAAGTAACTGTTGTTTTCCCCTCTGTTCTGGAGCTGCTTATCCTATTTTAGGCATAAACTCTATGATGTGATTACATTGCACTTTGAAACAATTCAAATTTCTTCACACTTAAGCTAGGAGTATGTAAAACAAATAATTTGAGTGCTGTGATGGAATACAATCCCTGGGGAACACCACATGTGTTTCCCAAGCAGAACTTGTACCATTGAGCCCTTGACTTTGAAAAGCAAATGAACAAGAACAGTAATTAAAATGCAAATGAGCCAGAACAGTAATTAAAAAGTAGAATAATTATGAGATGAACTTTGTTACCAAGTAACAATAAATACGATTAAAGATAATATACTTGTTATACATAAGAAAGGACTAAATATGGGCTAAGTAGTGTGTTAGTGAATGTGGTTAAACAACTTGACCGGCTTGTGAAGCCAACTTTGAATTTTGCCCTTATATAAGTTCCCATAAAAGCTCTGCACTGGTAGAAAGTTTCTGTAACTGACAGAAGGCTACAGGTGGCCTAGGTGAATGGAATGTGAGATTCACAGCTAACCCACAACAGCACAGAGTCATCTCACAGAGCCTTACATCCAAACTCATGCATGAAGTAAAATGTCAACAAAAAATTGGAGGCCCAAATAATGTGGAAAGACTAATTTCCTCCATAAAACATGATGCCTTAGCTTTTAGCTTTTATACTTTGCAAATTGTGTACTGCTTTAGTGTGTAGTTCTGAGCTTCATATTAAAGGATGGTAAGCTCTCTTCACAGAGTAGCTAGACAAAACAATTCCTTTCCAAGCTTGGGACCAAGGACAATCACCCAAATTTCAGGCCCAAGAGTATAAACAATGTGAACTGAAGAGAGAAGAACAAGAAGGATGGAATTTCATAACCTAAGCTGTAACTGGACAATTAACTCCAATATGCTAATGGACCAGAACTTATAAAAGTGAGAGACCTCATGACCAGTCATCCATTTTGTGACCATTTTGGTTCATCTTGGATGCAGCCCTGGCTGGACTCCTGTACGGCCCAAGGTGTATCCATTGAGACCTTTTAATAAATACCTACTTTATTCTTTAACTGTCTAGCCTCTGTTCTAGGTCAGCCTTCACAAGGCATCAACAAGGTTTGGGGAAGTGGAAAAATCTATTTATTATCTCAAGACAGGACAAAAGGACACGTAGAATTGCTCTATGAGGACACTGCATGACAAAATACAACTAACTTGCTATTGAGGCACAGGAGACCTGGCAAGCACATAGTGAACTGTGACACTCTATTTTCTTAGAAGAAAACCGGCATTCTTTTCTGAAGGGCAGTGCCCACAATCATCTTATAGATGCTGGATGGATGAAAGTTAGTGACAGTTTAGGGAGCCTAGCTTGGTATCAGTCTGATATGACATGAGTGTGCTCTACATATTCATTTGCCAAATACATCACATATTCGATAATTCGAAACGTAACAAGATTCTTCATTTAATTATCATGCTATAATCATGATAAAAAGAAAACTGTTTAGAAAGTAATAGGAAAGTGCCTTGTGGATAGTGTTGATCACCACAACACTCTATAACTTCCTCTACTGTCAATGGGGGTGCCCATATGTGAGGCATCTTGCATGTTATTATCTACTTACACAGGCTAAGCTTTCAGCCAGAAATAAGTAATGTCTAGATATTTCGTACCTACTGGAGATCAGCCATTCTTCAAAGTTTTTAATGTTGGTTTTAACAAATGTGCCTTAGTTCTTCCAGTAAAGTAATTTCTGGAAGAGTTTTACGACTGCTCAAAGTAGGTAACCAGACTAGACTGTTCTTTCCCTAACTTCTAACTTTTTTTTCCAGTAAGAGAAACTAATCCTCAAAACAATTTCTAAAAAATCCTGCATGCAAATGAATCATATGAAATGAAATAACTGATTCTGTAAAGGAGTAATAATATTTCCATAATTTATTTTGGAACAACATGCAGGTATAAGTGTTGCTCTTGCTAGTATCAACTTAGGTAAAATAAAATTTATAGTATGTGGTCAGTTCAAAACTGAGGTCATGTAACTATATCACCATGTAGATCTGAAGTCAGTCAACGTTATTAAGCTACCTTGGAAACCCAGGGTTTGATAAGAGGTTCACCTTTATGATATTCACATTTCCAACTTTTATTAAAACGACAGCTCTTGCACAAAAGTCAGAAAATGGAAGTGCTCTCCTGTACTTGCTCACTTGGGTGAGTACTTGTATTCAAAGCCTTGTTACTAACTGCAGCCTTGTATTACAGCTAATTTCCCCCTCTGGATAGGTACATGCACTCAGCTGCTTCTGCAGGCAGTAAGATTTGCAGGAATACCTTTAGTGGCAAATTTGAGCCTAGTTTTATACCTGTAGTTTCCAGCATTTCCATGAAGAGAAGCATATCAACAGCTTGCAGCCATGCCTAGCCTACATTCATGCCCATGGAATCAAATTAACAGTTTGTATATTCTACACTCCAACGCTGACTATGCCAGCAATATTTCCTAACCAGGGCTAGTAAAAAAACCCAAAACCTAAACCTGATTATTAAAATCAATCAATCTGCTAAAGAATAGATGCCTCCTTAAAATCTGTAAATGCCAGTAAATCTTCTGATTTAGACAGAGGCTATGCTGATACCTGCCAAGCAGATTTCCTGCTGAACATTGCTACCGTCCAGCCCACTCTCTGGCAGCCTGCCCAAACAACAGGTCTGGACCAAGGAACCAGGACTTCCAAGGAAACAGATTGAGCAGTGTAAGAATAGGGGAGGGCATGCACATTCACATATTTAAAAAAAATATATGCTGCAACTCTGAGTAAACACTTAAATACTTGTCTTTCCAATTAAAAGTATTTTCTGAAAACCCAGGAATTATTGCACAACAAGGAATATAAGTTACCAGCCACTCCTATTACAAAGAACAACAGTATTAATCCTTTACTGGAAAGCAGATCAACTGCCTTTCAATTGCCCTTCCCTTTTCCCTCCCTTCACTCCACTATGAAATTTTCATTCTTACCTGGAGTCGTACTGTAATCTAGGTCATCTAAGACTACTACTGCTACTCCTCTCCTACTCTACTCCTACTCAAACATCTGCTCATTGTTGGCTGGGACAGTGCTCAAACACTGTTCAGACTATAACCAAATATCTTTCAAGAAGGAAGAGGCAATTTGCAAGACCAATTTACATTATGAAAGGTCTGACAGAAATTGGGCAACAGGGGTTCATCTGATAAATTATCAACCCTTACCTTTGCTTATACGCAGACATAACATACCCCTGGAGTACCTTAGAAAGAACTGGTAATTACTACTGATCAACTGGTACCTACTTCCATGATACTTAACTCTGAATGTGGACTTATTTTGCACATGATATATGGGGGCAGCTATGGCTCAAACACATTTGTTGCTATTCATAGGTCACAGTGGCAGAAACAGCATAAAGCTTTGAAAGAGGTGCCCAACTTCATAGATATTAATAAACTTTACCACTTTTCCTGGTATGTCCCTAGTCAATGTTAATATAATCCTTCTTTCAAAGGCAAGCACTCCCAAAGAAAAACAAACTACTTGGCTAGGCTTGCATGATCAGGTTTTTGAATTTAGCCAAGACATGTTATATCCTATCTCTTGTAAGAAGTGCCACAGGAATTTCAATAAGTTCAAACAATAAAAATAATAGACTTGTGCTTCATGTGAAATACAGTGTTTCAGCAAAAAGAGTCACTCTTTATGTCACTCCAGGTGACTGTCTCAATGCTAATCTAGCAGAAAATAGGATGCTTACTGAACAACCAACATTATTATTCTGTGCCTAACAAAAGCTTATCATGATCATTTCAGCCCTGTCCTATTTTATTTACAAGACCTAGCAAGATAAGAGCTAGAGGCAGCAGTGTCATTTGTCAATTAACACTCACAGCTGACTATAGCAAGAACTCATTCATGAAAAATTGAAATTAGTCATTCGCCAATGGCTTCTCTAGCCTTTCTCTTCAGATGCAGTGACTTATTTAAGCAATAACCTTTGCAACTCTGGTGAAATTACAGAATGTACAGAAACAGTTTTCAAACACCAGTAACATTTAACTGTATTAGTATGGTCTCCAAAGGCATTACTGTGGGGTTAAACCTACAATGATAAATTTTTTTTTGCTTTGAGGTTATTAGTGGCAGACTCTTCACAGAATGAAGACTGGAATTGAAAGCCATGGTCAGTGGCAGGAGGCTGCTGTCAGTGCAACACACCCCAGCTTTAGTTTTCTCCTTAAGAACCAACACAGAGCAGTAGTGCTGAGTTTGCTAACAGAGCTGGGTGGTATCTTGTCAGCTCAGAGACAGAAGAGTAAATAAGGCAGCATAAAGGAATTTGCCACACCAAAAGTGCCTTGCCATATCCAAAGCAAAATGCATGTAGTATATGAAACAATTTGGAATATAATATTACAAAACTAAGATATGTATTGGCTGCTAAACAGCCAAATTGTTCTCATTCTAGCCATTATACTGTCTTAGCTGCCATATCCAAAGCAAAATGCATGTAGTATATGAAACAATTTGGAATATAATATTACAAAACTAAGATATGTATTGGCTGCTAAACAGCCAAATTGTTCTCATTCTAGCCATTATACTTAGTTTTTTTCCCTAGAGGAAAACATCCATGGAAAAAAGAAAGAAAACAAAGAGGCAGAGTGTTTGAAGCCCTACCCTTGTGATCTTGGGCCATCATTTCATTGCTTACAACTTCAAGCTCACCACCTTCAGGAGCAGGCAAGGAGAAATGAACTCAGGTTCACTTACTGCACAGAACTCTGCAGTGAAATATATATGCAGAAACTTACCCATTCTCTTGTAAAACTGAGTGCTTTCCAAGCCAAACACAGCAACATATCAAACTCAGAACACATCAAACAGTTAGTGCTAATATTTATATCACTGTTGATAATGACTTCAGAATGGAAGAATTCAACTCCTTTCCATCCTAAATTTGGTGTTGGCTTCAAAACCATATACATAAATTAGGTACATCAATGGAAAATACTGAGCCTTGCTTGCTCCCCCAACAGAGCACTGGTATTTCCATTGGTGTTCTTGGATCTTAGTAATTATTTTCTAAAAACAATCAGCTAAAAACTATATTTCTCTGTAAATGTGTTCATGTTTTACTTCTTTAAACTTTAAGGTTTTTTCCAAATCAATGTTTTTCACAGCTCCATCTTTAACTCATCTGTAAGCAGATAAATATTTCAGATTTTAGGTACTCTGACTCAAACTTTATTTAAGAAAAAGAAGGATGAACATAAAGCAAATCTGACCATATTTGCTGGAACAGTGCATGCATAAAGTTCCTTTATGCTCTCTATAGCACACAAGTCACTTTTAATTGTTGTACTTGAGGCTGTAATTCAATACCTGCTTAGCAGCTCCACAACTGCTTAGCAGCTTGGGCTAAGAAGAGAATGAAGCTGTATTCAACAACTCATACCTACAAGCCAGAAAAAAACCAGAATATATATATGTGCAGAACAATGAAGTGAACTCTGTCACAAGGGTGACTCATTACATTGTGTACCTATCATAAAAATCAGCAAAAACTTTGTTATAGCAAGACATTTATAACAATACAGTGTGTTTATTAGACATCTGATATAACAGGCAGAAGCTTGAAGGGTTTGGGGGTGTGAGGGGGGTGAGTTAGGTTAGGTTTGGTCTTTCTGGGTTTTTTTTTGAGGCTTTTTTTCTTTTTTTTTTTTTAATTAAGTGTACAACTACAACGCAGGCACTTGCCCTACACTGCTGCTGCTTCTGGATTTCTCTTTTAAAGTGACAGATGCAAAACCATCCTGGAAAACCTAAATCAAAGTTCTTTTGAAAAGTAGTTTCATCCAAATAGAATCATACCAAATAAAGCCATAAAATCAGAGACTGCACTAAGTACACTGTAATGAGTCCTCAGATTAACTGAGCTTGCAATGAATTTTAAACACACAAATAAATTCTGTGTACCTTTTGGATTTTCTGGCAACCACATCGCACAGTCTTGGCTATTACCCATAAGGGAGTTCTGCCACATTAATGGAATTAACATGCTGCTTTTCTTTTGCTTGCATGAGTTCTTAAATTATTTTAAAGGTTCTTGTGTCTCAGTTCTGCTTTCCATGTTAAAGCTGGACTATCTAGCAGCAGTGGTTCACTGTGGAGGACACGCAGCATTTCAGCATTGGCCCAGAAGAATGTATTGCTTGGGATGTACAAGTTCTCCATTTGAGCAACCCCAAAATAAGTAACACTGAAATAAATATTTATCAACTCAGCTATAACTATTTCCCTTTCATACTCGGCAGTATTGGACTACAGACCAAATGGTAATGACTTGACTATTCATTCTTTTTATATGTCTCATTTAATCGATTAAAATCACATCAAGCATACATGTGTGGGACTTGTAAAGTCCTGCCTGCTCCAGCACAGTAAGGAAATCTGTTGCACGTGTTAACCCTCCCAGCAGAACATTACATCCCACTCTCTCTGCAAGATAAAGATCTATATTTCTTTCAAAAATTTTGATTTAGGTTCTTCTTGCTTAGCTGATTCCCAAAGGTAAAGAAACTACAGTCTCCAGGGATCTGAAGCATGACTCTGAATTTTCTGACATTTGTAGTAGTATTGTCCCTTCCGCCCCCTCTTCTGCATTTCTCCCACTCCCACCCAGGACAAGTCTACTTTTTATTAGCTTCAGCGAGCTTCCACAACAAAGTAACACTTCTCAGCATCTACTTGTGCCCTCTGCTTTGTCCAATTAAACTTCTAATAAATTGTCTTCACTATCATGCAACAGCAGGAGTTCTCTATGACATGGAAAGTAATAATGTGGCGGATGTTCCCCTCAAAAGATTTTATCAGTGATGCAGTTTCCTAGTATAAAACTGCTTCACATATCTGGGGGGGAAGAGGGGGAGGGTGGGGTGCAAGGGGAGATAAATTGCCTGAGGTCAGCACCAAACTTTGCCTCATCTCCCAAGGGTGATGAATCACACACCCTGCTCAGAATAAACACGTCCTCATCGAAGGGGACTGTTGGATGGATTAAATGGAAAACACCCTAACAGGAGGATTTTGTTTGTCTGTAGATGCCAGTTGAATGCATAAAGAGAAAAGAGAAATTAAATTGTTGTCCCAAGTATGTCTCAGGCCGTCTCACTAAAAGCAGGTTCATTGTTCCCCATTTGTAATCCAGCTTTGAAAGTATTCAGATCACCATTTACTTTGCACTGTGAACATGTCATTGCTCTCCAAGGTATAGCTAATAACCAGTTACTACCTAGGAATGAGTATTTTGTACAATAATCCTCTTACTTCACTTTTGGATGGCTTCAGGAAGAAGATATGCCAGTGGGAAGGGAAGGGAGGAGGGAGAACAAAAATCAGAGTGGGGAGCCAAGACTGAAACAGGGTCAGTGGCAGGAAATGGAGCTGGGTGGAGATGGCTGAGCTGTGACAGCAGGGAACGGTTAACTGGCTGGAGCTGGGAAAGCATCATGAGAAGGAGACAAGGCTGCATAAAGCAACGAGCATACTGCACTCCAGGTCATGTGAGGAAGCCAAGGGAAAGACTTTCTAGTGCTATTGAAACAGTGTATTTTAAAGATGTGAAAATTTGACTCAGATTGAATAACAGTATTGCAAAAAATGAACCGAGTACTGATCCACAAGGTATCACAGCTCTTACCTCTCATCTGCTTAAAGTCCAGAGGTCTTTCAGGTGAGACTGCAAAACTTAGACAGCTCTAAGCAACAGTAATGGCTTCCTTATGCTAGCATGTCAACTGAAAAGCACAACAGGTAAAGACTCCACAAGACTCTCTTTTCAAGGCTCCTCGAAACTTCACAGAGCAGAGACATGTTTATGTACTGCACCTGTACTCCACAAACCACATTAATTTTTAAAAAGTTTCTGATACTTTTTTATTACACTGTGCTGATTGTATTCTGTAAAATTCACTGTGGAGGTTTTTGTAATCTTCCTTTATCAGCTCTGAATCCTTAGGAGGATATTTTCATGCTCTAACAGGGCTGTGGAGATGAACTGAAAACACTGTCACTAAACACCTCTTCATATGCTCAGAAATACCTATTCATGTTCAGAGAAGACCCTCAAGTGTCAAGACTTTTCCTCACTTCACCTGGAAAGCAAACAATAACCTGTCTTCTCATACAGAGTGCATAATACTTGCTGGGTCTTTGCATTGAAAAATAGATAGTATAACCACAGCAATTTGAAATACCTATAAGCTGAGCTTTGTAAGTCCAGCTAGTACTGAATTTAAAATAATTGTGGTTTCTTGCCCTTTTTTTCCCACTTTACTTCTGTTAGAGAGGTATGTGCTTTGTGTTCACAAGCAGTTTAATTAATTCACACTTTAATTAATTTCAAAACTAGTGAAAGAACTAGATTCTTGCCATGGCACCCTCACTTAATGAAGCTACTATATTTCTATCATATGAAAACAGGTGCATTTAGTGTTCTGCTCAGGCAAGCAAAAAGGTTAAGTGATATATTCCAAAAGACAATAGCTGTTGCAGGAAGTTATGCAACAGCATTTAAGCAGAAGAAAGGCACATATCTACAGATATCACGCCAAAATTAGACAAGTTACAATTCCATTACTGTGGCATCTTCCTTGTGAGTCCAGGGAAGATGAAAATATGAATGTATGAAGAACTCAGAAAAATGTTATTTTTCTCAAAGATACCATGTCTTCTCTAGATCAAACATTCAACTGTTTCACAGCATCTACCAAAACTGAACACATACAAACACATTTATGCTTAATGCTGCATGCTAATTTCGTGTATCCATCAGTGCTCTGTACCTGTCTGAGAGTAACAAATGATGAACACTCATTTTTGGGAGATAGCAGGAAGACACACTTTTGCCAAAGACTGTCCATTTCTAACTTTTCAACGAAGTCTAACCTCTATTCTTCCCTAGAATTTGCAGTATCTCAGAGACCAAACTGTGTATTACTGTGGAGTGTCTGCCAGTTGCAACATCAATGCATCAGCCACTAAAATCAACTAAACAACAAAACATCAGCCACTAAAAGCAATTGTTCTGAAGGCACTTCTTCACTTGTTCTATTTAATGTATTTGAAAGTTCCAAACAACTGGTTCATTTTCATCTGGATATTGATAGAAAAGGGGTTTGCATACTGACCCCTCAGCTGTCCAGCTTATAAATGCCAAGTAATCTCTAAAAGTCCAGTTGCCTTGCCTGGAATCATCTGACTTACTGTTTCTTCATCTCACATTTTTGAGAAATTGGTCTCAAACTTTGCTCAAAATGGTTCAGAGTCAGACTCAGTGCAAGTATAAGATACTTGTTCTGTGGAGAAAAGCATGCAGCAGTGTATAGCTGAAATCTGAGTCTGTCAGTTTTGCATAACTGTTTCTTGATGTACTTCGATGTCTTTCCCAGGCTGTGCTATGTTAAACAGCCTGGGAACCTGATTAAGTTAAGGAAAGAGAGGCCAGATCTCAAGGTTGAGGAGAAGTTCACACCAGGACCATTACAACATCCAGGGATGCTGGGGGGAAACATGAGGCTGAATGATGTTAAGTAGCCAAGAAATCCAACAGCTAAACAGACAAGTGAAAAGATGGACTTTGTTTTCCTTGGCTGAAGTAACACTGTACATGTAACACACAAAGCCTTAGCAGACCTGGACTACCAAAGCCATTTCCTAAGGCAAGCCTGCACTGAATTTGAACAGGGTCTCACATAGAGCCTTGGAATAAACTGCAGCAAGAAGCTGTCCAGGCTAAGCAAGGGGATGGAGAGTAGGACCTTCATGACCAGCATGAACCTACCTTCCTAGTCCAAGCACATGAGGCTTAGACAAGGGAGAACCACTGGAGCACAAACTTTTTGCTGCACAGAAGGCAGCTAAAAAATTCCTGTTTCATGTAGCAGGAAAGTTCTCCAGACTGAGGAGTGATATTTTAAAGGATCAGGCAGAAGATATGGTAAAAATGGTATCTCAGACTAGAAGAACCACTGCTCCAAACTCCTGCTCCTTAAAATTTCATCATATTGTTTTTTCCCTTTTCTTTTCTACTCATTATAGCAGGGTAATAGAGAAGAAAAAGGTCTCAAATTGCCCCTCTGCTTGCAGATTCTGTGATGTCCATTGCTTTGCCAGAGTGGTTGTTCTCACAGGACTCTCGTGGCATGCTCATTCAGCAGCCATGCCCAAGCACAGCAGCCATGCCCAAGCATGCTCAGCACAGGGGAGCTAAAGACAGCTGCCCCTCCTTTCCTTGCTTTCCGAGTTCGGTCTTTCTGACAACTGATGTTCACCAGATGGGCCCTAGATTTTAAAAGCTATATGAAAAGAAGAAGGGATGTCTCCTGATGTGCTTGTACTGAACAGAAAACCCACCTCAGGACGTAACATGCCAAGAGTTGTCCATTTGAAATACAAAACAAAAAACCTGGTTGCTTTATATCAGTGGAAGCTGCAGAGCAGTTCACACTGGAATTGTGCACACACACAAACACACAACAGGCCTCACAGTGCAAACCAGGGGCTTATTAGAGATGAAAGAAGGCCTCACATCATCCCTTGTAAGGGACCATTGTCTCCCTTTCTGCTACAGTGGTCTGTGAAGCTGTGGGAAACAAATGACCTCCGAGCCACAGCGCTGTGTGCAACTGCAAAAGAAAAGGAAGGGGGAGAGGGAGGGGTTCCATGGGAGGGCCAGCATCCTCACTCTCCACTCTTCCAACAACATCCCCACCATGCCATCCCAGTGCACAGCATGGAGGTGTTTCACATGCCTCCACGCAGCTCCTGCTGCAGCCCAGGCAGCAATAAAATGCAAGACACCCTTCCCTACCAGCACAAGGGGTTTTCCATCTGGCTGCCTGGCTGGTTACTCAAGCTTAATGGTTGAAGGTATGCTTCAGACCTTCTACTTTTCATTTGTTCTTTTTCATACCATTAATAAGGAAAAAAAATCCTGCCTCACTTGGAAAAAGGGTAGACAGGAACAAACAGAAGAGAAACAAATAAATGGAGCACAGAGAAAAAGGGACAGAAAAGATTGGTGTAGAAGACAAGTATCTATAGCCAATGCTTATCCCACGTCCTTTACTGAGTTTTTGGTTATGAGAGATGCTGGGAGATGCAAAGGTGAGTTATACAGTATGCAAGCACACACATTCCCCATGCTACTCTGAATATAAAACACACTAATTTATTCTTTCTGGTCTCTTCCTTTTTTACTTGCTCCTCATAAGCTTTCTTCCAGTCATTTGACCAATCTTTAGTCTTTTACACCTAAACAGAACACTGTCCTCTATTATATTCAACTCTGTTCTTAAGAACAAGACTATTATTTTTGATCAGGCTAAATTCTACCAAGATGTGAAGTCCAGCACCTTTGGGAAGTCCATTGGTCCAGGAATATAAATTTCTCCTAACTCAGTTTTCCACTCAGCATCTGATTCAAGCTTTCTGCCTTGAAGCAATCATTACTTTGCAAAGCCAAAATTCAGACAAGGCTGCCAGAGCTAGAGAGAGCTAGAGAATGCTCTTGGCTGTACCACGGAGGAAACTCTCTCTTGGAGAAAGAGAGAATAGCATGGATATAACTCTGTTCAGAGCTATAGACAACATTCAACTTAGCTTCCACTGAATCTTCAAAACCTCTAACCACGACACCAGAAACTTCCCTTCTTTACAAGCTGAAGAAGAAAAGACTATTATCACTAACCTTATTTCTGTATTTAAAGATTTAGGAGATGCTCAGACACTTGGTGGCACTTCTCCATGCACTTAGTGCATGGAGAAAACTCCATACGCAAGGGATTTCTTTCACAGACAATTCTAAAATACATTATATTTGTAATTAAAAAGTATATAGCTGGATTTACTAACAGCAACACTAAATGTAACCTACTTCAAAAAAATGTTAATGTACTTTCCCATGAAAAATTCTCTTTGGCTATTTTGTTCAATACAACTCAAGCTGAAGACAGACTTTTAAGCCCAGCACTACACTGTCTGACTTGCAAAGGCATTCAGGAAATACCCAGGGCTAAACAAAACTGTTCTTAATTATTTTAAATTCATAAAAACAGCTCTGTATAAGGTTCTGAATCCCTTTTTAGTTAATAGAAATACCCCTACAGCTGGAACCCGGACTACAGCTCTAGCCACCTCTCTTTCCAATGTCAACAAAATTTTCCGCTTCTGTCACAAGATTTTGACAGTTCTTACAACATCAATGAATCAAGTCTTGTGGTCTCTTTAGAAAAGCTGCATTATCCACAGTGCACATAAAAGGAGAATCAGCAGAAAGACTGCTTTGGGGTAGTTATAACCCACAGGTTACACTGCAGAAGGAAAAATAGAGATGGGAGAGAAGTGCTGCCGTTTTAGCAGGTCAACAGCTAAACACATTCAAACCAACAAAACTTGAATTAAAAGTAGTAAAATGTATCCAGGACACAGAGTCATGCAACAAGGAAAGCAAAAAGCTGGACAAGTCCTCAACAGGCCTAGCTCACAATCCATCAGGGGAGAGCAGAATCCACAAAGCAGCACAGATTTATACTGACATTTGTTATTCCCCAGAACAGGATTATGCACTGTACAATGTAATTGTGTAAAAAAGCCCCACTTTCAAACTTTGCTTAAGTCCTTCAGGAAGTTATGATAAAGCCATACAGAAGCCAGGTCTCCAGATGCCTAGTCCTGTAACTTCAGAATACTTCTGAAAAGACTTGTGTGCATTTGAAAGCAATGTCAATATACAATAAATGCATAAATGTCACTACATACACGGACTGCATCTGAGAGTTAAGAACCTAACCACAGTACAGAGGTATGAGCTAGCAGCTGAGAAATGGAAGTTAAACCTCTGCAATAAAACTGGGCTTTACATACTGCTTTTCATGCTCCCTATTCTTGGCAAACAACAATTAGACAAGTGGTTTTCACTATCCATTCAGAATGAAAGGAAAAAAATCAAATCAACAGAAAGTAGTGAGCTAGTAAACAGGATTAAACACAGCCTTTAGTAGCCTCAGATAGGAAATTGTCTAATGCTTTCTATTTATCTTGCTGATGGTCATTTCAATAAGCACCTAAACAAAACAAAGTTAATGAAAATGACTGTGCAATCTATGGAATAATATTTGCTAAGCACAGTAGCTACACAATGACATGGGAAAGACAGTCCATAACCTTCAGATTAACTAGTGCCAAAGAACACTAAAACAGATTAAATATAAACATTGAAACCCAGGAGACCACATCCCTGAGTACAGTTATACACTACTTATGTACTCTGCAGGTAGAAAAACATGATCATAAAAATCAACAAAACCAGTCTAAGGACAAGCATTTAAGTGAAGTGAGGCCAGCATAAGGTCCCCAAGAATATCTTCCTCTTTCCTCAGCTCAAAGCAAATAAAGTCACTACAAAATGGAAAATAGGCAGTGTTGACTGATTCTGTAAGGTTTTTTTTAATTGTATTTTCAAGTCCCCTAAAAACAAAGACACTTTTGTTCTGCCCTAAGAACAAAAGCTGATGGATCAGATTGCATCAAAAATAATCAGGGCAGAGTGAAGGTGAGCTAAATACTTACACATTATATTCAGCACTTATTAACATGCATTGCAATTAATTTCCCAAAGAAAATATTCCCAGATAGCTAGCAGTTTGTTTAAAATTCTGTCCTACAGCAGAAGTACCAATCTGGCTCTCATTTTTGTGTTCCAGGAAACAGCTGTTTGTGTTTACAGTTACCAACAAACAATTCAGCTTTTTAATCAAACAAGAGCTGCTTGGGTGCCTTTGCCCATGGCTATGGGAATCAAATCACTCTAGAAAACAGATCTTTTACAACATTACGAAGAGGCCCTCAGCGGATGCAGGGGATTTGAGAGGCATGCTTTTTGAGGAAACCAGTTTTATAGTTTGCAGCATTCTCCATCCTGGGTCAATATACTGAGCTCAGTAACAAACTTCAAACTCAAAATGGCCTGGGAGTCAGTTTTCTTTATTCTTCTCTCTCCAAATTATGTTCCGTCTCATGTGCCTACATCCTCTAGCTTTTTCCCCACTGCATATGCAGACACATAACAAAATATTAGTTCAACTCTACTATAAAACAAAGTTGGGCAATCCAGAGAGAAGGATGTTGTTTTTCTAGCAACCGACTACATTTTTCCAGTATGAAAATATAGAACCATTTTTCCTGTATGAACACTTGTATGATGGCACTTACTTAGAGGTTGAAGAGAACATGTGAGCTCCTCTCCATATTTCACTTTAGCTTTGTAGTAACCTTGGCCTGTTTGGAGCTGCTCCTCACAGCTACAAGGCATGTACATATGCAATACATGCAAATGTTAGTTTGTCACAAAAAAAGACCAGTTCCTCATTTCTCTAGAAGTGAATTAAACACAAATATACCAATGGTGTGCCCCATAAGGAGTCAAAATGGAATGTATGCTGGCCAAGACTTATGTTTCTTGCACTGCTGTGTACATCAGCTTTAGAAGGAGAAGCAGGTGAGTTTAAATGCTGCAGTTCTAGACTTGAAAAGGCAGAAAAGTGTATCTTAGTGAGAAGCAACTACCAAGTAGTTCCTCCTCCTGATCATTGCCTAGCAGCATATTCTTGTATTTTGTAGCAGAAACCTCTGAGCCAGTTCAGCTTCTTTCCTTCACAGAAACACTTAACACTGTGCAATCTTTGCCATTCCTGTTCACAAAGCCTCCCCAAGAAATGGCTATGTGATCTACAAAACCAGAATTGTGCCACCAAGTTTTTTCTCTTCTAGAAAAAACCAAACCATCAAAGAGCTAATACACTAGAAAACCCCACTAGAAGTGATACAGCAGCAGGCACTGGAGGCTTTTAGTTGACTTGCAAGGAGCACAGCCTTTTCTCTTGAAGACAGGTAATGTGAGGCAGTTTAGTTAATGAAGTCTTCCTCATTCCACCAGGAATTCCAGGGCAAATTTGAAGACTTAGGTCTTCAGAAAAATCTTACATAGTCTCACAGGTGCTTTGCTAAACAAAACACTAGTGAAGGCCACAAAGGGAATGTAAACAAACTCATACTAGTCTACAGACTGATGGAGGGAGGACATCAATGCAACAAACAACAGAAAAATAAAAAACAGTATGACCAGGAGCAGCTGTGTGCCAGACTCAAAGATTCCCATTGTTGTACTAACAGGAATAGAGTTTCTCCATGTTCTGTCATTGCAAGTAGTGCTGCAGATATTAAGAACCACTAAAACTTTGTTCCCCTACAAGGTTACTAGATCACTGCTAAAAGACTCAGCAAGTGGAAACCTGGAGACATTGTGTTTTCATTTTATATGGTATCTGCTTCCTCTGGGATTCCCCAGCCAAGGTACTGCATAATCCTTTACAATAAAGCAACACTGTTCAGGCAATTCCCAAGACAGCAGCTAAAGGAAAAAATAATAACCCTTAGCAAAAAATACACAAACAACTATCTACAATATAAAAGAAAATCCACTTAGATACAAACTAAACAGGAAACTGAAGTGTCTTGAGTTTAAATGAGGGGAAGTTGCAAATGAGTTCTGGCTCTCTAGAGAATAAAAGTATTTCAACCTGATGGCCACTATCAGCAAAAGGTCGTTTTTATTCTATCTCCTCAAAACCTCAAGCACGTGATCCTATCGAGTGAACATGAGGGAAGATTAATTCCCCTCTTCATTAACTTCTTGGGTCTTTTGCCTTGAACACAAGTTCAAAATTGCACACAGCACCCTTATACAACAAGCAGTCCCTGGGTTTCATAATCTAGGTTATTCTTCCCAGGCAAATGCAGTTTATTACATGGAGGAATGCCAAAAGCTAAGTGTGTAAGTTTATACAGACATACCACACTATTTGTATTGGATTGATTAAAAGCCCTGCAAATGAAAACAATAAAGAAAAGAATCTAAGAACAGAGCATTCTTTATATATTTGTAATTTTGGTTTCTAAATAGACACACTTTCAGGAGTTGAATATGTAATTATTTTCAAAACTTACAAATGAGCAGCAATGAGTAAGACAATTGGATAAAACATTCCAGCTGAACTTTATGTGCAACTTATATTTAATTTTAAATACCTGACATGAATTTTTCAAATTTCTCTTATAGGAAAACATCACAGCGATACTGATGTCTATATTTTGTGTAATCCAACTCAAAAAGGTGCAATATGCAACTTAATTAAAATAACTCCACTTGTGTTGAAGTGAATGTTGCAATTGTCATTGATGTAATATGAGGAATGCACGACAATGCCTCCTAATCAGGTCCCAGTACATTCAACACTGAACTTTACTGTCCAAATTGCCTTCACCTTCAAAAAAAGGAAGAAATCCAAGCAAAAAAGTAGTATATTTAATCACACTGTAATTATAAAAGTAAAATAAATTAACCAAAATAAAATTAATAAAACAACACAGAAATAGTTTGCCTTCGAATGTCAGTTATCCTTTCAAACTTACAAAGATGCAAATTCAAGAATTTTGTTCAGTGTCATTAACCAACATCTACAAAGAAGAAACACAAGCATAGCTGAGATAATCATAAAGTTAGCCCTCCTCTGAATGTTATTGAAAGGATATGCTCAAAATCAGAAGGATTAAACCACAGAATCAATATGAAGCACAGGTCTTTGGAGGATTTGCAGTTAACTTAATGAATAGTTTCTGCCTGATGACATAAAGGCTGAGATAATACCTGCACTGTGCAAGTGTTTTTTCCCACTGAGCAGTTGAGGAAACTGAGACTCATGATCACAGTTCCCAAGTAGTATTCTCCTTGTTCTGACAGAGACATGTGACTCCACCCAGAGTTCTCCAAGGTGACAGAGAACCCCACAGCAAACCCAAACGTGCAGTAAAAAAAGGCATTTAGTAAAGAAGAGCCATATCTGTCAGTTAAAAATCAGTTCCCCATTATCAGTAGTAATCACTGACTCGGCACTGATGGGAAATTGGTAGATTTCTTTTTCCCCATCATTCTGACAAAAAAGCTTGTCATGCACATGAAACCCTTCACATGTATAACCCTCTCCTTCTTCCATATTGTACATAATCTACAGAATACAGGACCAGATTTTACATGCTTCCTTCGCAGGTAATTGCTCTGAATGAGTCAAGAAACTTCTGGATACTATTTGGGAAAGTTGAAATTGAAGAACCTTAAACTCATAAAACTTCCATAATTATTCAAGCACTGATTATTCATAATGAGCTAAAACTGTTGGTCAGAGAGATAAGAAGGATCAGGTAGAGATGAACAATGAATGCACTGGTTCTTGCCTCCCAGACAAAAAACTCATTAAACTGTGGTCTGAAATGATGAAAAAAATGTAATTCATGGCTAAAATAAGCCAATGTGTCACTGTTACATGATCATTGTCTTGCCCAAGCATAGAAGAAAGAAAAACTTCAGCTTAGTGATGAGCCTCCAGCTTTCAGTGCTATCTGTGGCTACTTCTCATGAACAGTGCACAACTTGTCCTCTGCTTAGGGCTTGAAGCTATAATTATGCAAAATAACTTGATGCTAGGTCTAGAATTACAGAACCCACAACCCATATTTTCTCCAAGGCTGTCCAGCAAGAGCGCCTAACCTAGAAACCTAAATCTACATTGGCTATCATCACACTTGAACTTCAAAAACAGCCTCCATAAAGTGAAGTCAGAGGCACATCTGCACATCATTGATCATCAGCACAACACTGATATTGGCTACATTATAAAATTGTGCCAGTGTTGGCTCCAACATGGAACTGCCTGTAGTTCCTTATTCTGGTAATATCAGCATGCAATTTGTTGGAGAGATTCTGTAATCCACAGATGAAGGCACTTGTAGGTTTTGATTTTATCCAGCATTAACAGCCCCTAATAGCCTAGTTCAGCATAGACATAACAAATGGAAATGGCTTTAAATTATCCTTCCCTTGAGATGTAATTTCATAAGAGAACAAACTCTATATGCACAAAGAGAGATTTCCAATGTAAACATGTGGTGGAAGCTAAAAGCTTCAGTTAGATTTAGGGCAAAGCAAGGGATTAAATTTCAAAGACACCCATTTTTTTCCAGTTCACAATATATATTTCTTTTCTGCTGACTTTTCTGCCCTTTGTGCTCAGAAGATCATGCCTATTAAAGAAATCACTTTTTAACTTTTTGAGACCTTACTGAGCTTTGTCTCATTTTTCCCCTCACACAACAACTTGGGCTGGAATAGAGAATCTACAGTTATTATAATGAGTAAATCATAAGAAGAACCAGAATTATTATCAGCATCTGTCTGTGAGCATTTTAAATTATCCTTTACATTTTCAGAAGATGGGCTCTACAATTTTGACTTACTTATTAGCTAAATTGAAATTCTTAAACCATGTGAAAAAAAAGAAGAGATGTGTAATAACTCCAGTATTGAAGATTCTTCAGGGTTTTTTTCTTTCTCAGGATTAATGCAATATTAGCCTTGATTTTGTATTTGATAAGATGCCAAGCAGAGTCAGAAAGAAAAGTTACTTACAGAGAGAGATCCAATGCTAACGCTAGAAAAAACTGTATTTATGAACATAATCTCTTTACATTTTCAGAAGATGGGCTCTACAATTTTGACTTACTTATTAGCTAAATTGAAATTCTTAAATCATGTGAAAAAAAAGAAGAGATGTGTAATAACTCCAGTATTGAAGATTCTTCAGGGTTTTTTTCTTTCTCAGGATTAATGCAATATTAGCCTTGATTTTGTATTTGATAAGATGCCAAGCAGAGTCAGAAAGAAAAGTTACTTACAGAGAGAGATCCAATGCTAACGCTAGAAAAAACTGTATTTATGAACAATCTTTTTTCCCCTCTGACAAAAATACCTATGAAGACATTATACGTTAACCATTACTATTTGAAGGTTTGACCTCATCACCTCTCATAAAAATACAAGACCAGATTCAGATGCAACAGAAAACTTCCAATCATTTTGCACTGGTGTTGACTTATTTCAAAACTGAAGTTTAGATCCCTAAAGGTTAGCTACTTTTGTTCATTTGTCTTTTATTCAAAGACACTGTTTTTAAACATTGCTAACATTCAGTGCTGAAACAGAACCCTAAATGAATGCACTCATCTATTTGAAGATAATGTAATATGGGTTTTTTTTGTGATTGGACACACTGAATCTGTTTCAGTGCTGAAACAGAACCCTAAATGAATGCACTCATCTATTTGAAGATAATGTGATATGGGGTTTTTTGTGATTGGACACACTGAATCTTTCACAATCATAGAGAAAAAAATTTCTTTCAATCATCTGAGATCTGTGGTTTCAGACAATTGTGTTTTATTAGGAAAAAATCCATATTTAAATAGTCCCTTCAAGAAACAAATTTAAGGATACGATATTAAGCAAAAAGCAGCAAGGAAAAAAAAAAAGGATGAAAATGGCAAATCTGGGCAGAACAGAGGGTTGTTTTTACAAGCCAGCATTTGTATGCAAGCTTTACACACTGTAAAGTGACAGCAGAATTATTATTACAAACGTTTACAATCCAAGAGAGCAAAAGAGCCCCCTGCATGTACAATGGACTAATTTTGTTAGTGACTAAAGTTTGTATAGGATGCAGCTTTTTACCTCTCTTAGCTGAACACTTTTGTGCTGATGTAATTCTAGCTTTGTCATTAGTCCTGATACTGCATAGGGTAGTAAAAACAGACCTAAGCATGGCAGAATGTTCCTTTAGAAGGTTTGTTTTGATTGGCTTGCCATTTAATAGTACTTCTTTTTTAAAGAGAAGACTTCATACAATAAGGGAAATTATCTGCTCTCCATGTATTCCTTAAGGTACACAAGTCACTCCTTCAGCAACATTTACCACATATATTTTACCACCAACCACAACCTTCATCTTTTATTGTGTTGTGTTCTAGGAGGACACTGTTCCAGACATTTAATCCATATAAACAAATTTCAAAGATATCTTTTTTTTTTTTGAGAACCGGGGCCTAGGAAGATTTTTTATGGTCTAAACAGAAAGTTATATGTGTTTAATGCTGGAATTGCAAATATCACAAAAGGCAAGACATGAAGCGTATGATGTGTTCAGCAAAAGAACCAATAATGCCTGAAATTTCCTAATTGACAACACTTACATATGCAAATTTTTTGACACATATTCTCTCAGAATTATGACTAGTGTCTCCATCTTCAAATTCTATCTTGGACAAACGCACCTGAAGATACTGGTTCTTAGCTTTTGGCTCTAAAGGCCATTTTGGGGTTTTTTTGTGGTTTAGTTGGGTGTTTTGTTGTTGTTGTTTTAAATCAATGAGTGGTTGACCACAGACTGCTCTGCAATTTCCCAAAGTAAAGTATTTCACTAGTAGATGGAAAAAGATTTGATAATCATAACAACTCCAAAAAGAAAAACCATAAAAGGAATGATCTTTCATCCAAATTGCCCCAACAGATCAATTGGAAAAGACTTCTTTTGTAGACTTCTGTGTGGTTATCAATTAATCTATCTACATGTATATACCCATGCACAGGCACATAGATAACTATCTCTTCTATTATATACTAAACCAGCTTTGTGTTTATTTAGGAGAAGTTGGTGGAATGTGAAAGTCACAGCTGGTTCAGACACTCATCTCCTGAAGAATATATATTCTGAAAGGAAACTACACATTAGAATTTGATACTCCTGTCTTTTGAAGAAGCCTAAGTTGAGCAAGTATGGAAATGGGATTTAAAATATTTTTAGCTCAGCCAAAGCAGCTAAATAAAAAGGCTTTACACATGTAAGCAGAGAGTTTCCTTTAACTTTACTGAATAACTTCCCTATTTTTTCTTCATTCTTCAACAGTCCCAGAACAACAAGAAATAATCGTATTTGGAGAAACTATCTCTACTAAGCATTTTCTCTGAAAATATATTAATATATCATTCTGCACAGCTTTATCCTCTGCAACTTCACCTCTTTGACTTCCTGAAAAAATCTCTCAGACCAAAGATGATGATTGATTTCTATATGGAATTGTTTACAGCAGCATCAAGTATAAACAAAAGTGAAATAATAATAATAGAACTGGACAGCACTTGCATTGCAATTTGTAACCCAGTCAAGCTAGTAATTGAACATTTTAAACTATTCTTGGAGACATGGAGGAGACCACTGCATGCAATGGGAAATAATTCAGCAATTTCAGTAACAACTGTGAAGATGAGTGTGGAGTGCAGCAACCAAATAGAACAGAAAGATTCATTATCCTTTAAGTTGGAACTCAGTCAAAAGGAAGTTGAAACCACCACTTCACCATGAGATACTCAGGAGAGACAGTTATTTCTGAGGAAGTGAGGTTACACAAAAGTTCTGGCAGAAAACAGGAAGCCAATCGAAAAATGAGATGTTAATTCACAGAAAGACACAAGCAACAGCCTCTGTTTGCTGACTCTCCTTCTTTCTTGCCAGATGTAGCAAGAACATGCCATTTGCAAGACAGATAACTTCTTTCTGAATGCACAAAAATCACAAAACAAGGTCACTTTTAATCTAAATCCCATTTCCAAACATAGCAGGGCTTGGGTATGTTGGGAAAGAAGTGCTGAGAAAGAAGCACCCAGTTCCTCCTGAGTGGACAGAGGAGAACTCCTGCATCTCTTCTCATTTGCATCCTTCAGTTCCTCCTACTGAGTAGTCTGAAGTATGAAGTACTTACTGGGGAAAAAAGAACAATCCAGAGTACCATAAGGCTTAATAAATACGAAGCTTGCCTCCCCAAAATCTTCATTCACAGAACATTTTAAAGGTTACAATACTGTATCTGGTATTTAATTTTGACTCAGCAAGTAAAAAAAAAATACTCAAGCTGAAAGCAGGTCTTACCCAAGTCAGAATGTATAAACACTTGTGCAGAGACCATAAGGACTAAGTTGTGCTTTCTAAGTAAACTGGATGAAGTAGCTCCAAAAATTTCCAGTCCCTTTCAGTACCTTCCATTAGGCACCATCTCATTAATCTAAACACATGAAATTTGGTCACCCAAAGGAAAGACAAATCCAGAGGGTCTCTCCTGTGGTTTATCCTTGCCATCTTTTAATTTATGGACTTCAGGGCTTCACTGGAAATTTTCACTTCTGTAAATAATTTTATCTAAAGTTTTTATGAGCCATGGATTGCCAAGTGAGATCCTGAGTACTGCTTCAGCTAACAAACCAGGATTCAAGGCTCATTCCTGTTGCTTTCAATGGTTCCATGGTAAAAATTTTCCTTGTCCTAACTTGACATAATATGAGAGAACACACAGATTTCTATCAGATACCTCCAAATTCCACCAAATGTCTTCATCCAGAAACCAACCTAATGTTCTACTTTCAAACAATCAGTCTCTTAAACAGAGACTTCAAAGAATAGGCCAATTTGTGAAACGCATCACAATACATCTATATATAGGTATAAACCAGAGTTTACCTGTTCTGAGAGAAGTTTGAGCATTTGGGCTGTGTTCTTTGACTAGAAGGCCTTCACCTACACCTAATGCTCTCAACCTTAAGCTGGGAACCTACAGTCTTTTGAGTACATACTGTTCAAGTTGCTTCCACTTCTTTACTAGTTTACAGTGCAGTTTACTCTGTAGCCCACAGAGGGAACTTGGCCTACATAGGCATTTTTATAAACCACCATTCCTGGCATCAACATATCTTCAAACTATCCTCTGCCAATAATATAGTGAAGTAACTGGATATTACTTTGCTATGTTAAAAACTAATCTTTTTTTTTTTTTCCCCTGAATATCAACTTCCAGGCTGCCAGCCCAGTGCTGGTGTTTCTAGGCTGCCAGCTGACCATACTAGGGCACCAGGGACTCACACATTGGTAAATATTTCAAGAGCCATGGCTACAACAGCTATTTTCATCATCACTGCTTTTACTATTAAGATATTTACAGTGACAACAATTTCTGCAAAGAAAAAAATCTTGAGTCTTCTATAGGGAAACCCAGACTACTCGTTCTTTGTCCTCCTGCTCCTATAAGTGATCAAGTGATCAGGTTCCTGAGACTGATGAGGGATGCTGGGCCATGCTCACTATTCACAAAATATCTCCTGACATATTTTAACATAGTTCTGTGATATGTAATGTGATAGAAAAGAATAAAATCCCACTTTATATAAGCAGCTAATCTCATCAGGACCTGCTTCTGCACTGGATCATCACTTTTCACAGCAATAATCTACATCTGCCTACAGAGAAAACTATACAGAACCAGCTAGCAAAGGTAAACTCACTTATAGCTGTGGAAGTCATTGATGGCCTCAGTACAATTTAGAAATCCCACTTGGTTTCTAAAGTGGTATTTCTAAAGAGGCAGATATTATTTTGGACATACTTTTAATGTTTGTAGATAACAAATGAACAACTTTTATAATGACAGTGACAGCAATCAATCACTTGAATATTCCCCTTAAAACAGGGCAGCAGTCAAACCTCACCACACATTTTGAAAATCTGACCCATGGTTTTCATCTGGGCCCTCTGTATCCAGCACACTGGCAAACATAGAGAGCTTCCTGAGCTATCCAGATTCTCAGTGCATGATTGTTTGTTTTGTAAATATTTCTGGCCACAGCTCAAAGGAACTTTCCTGTGCTTTTGATCTCTGCTACAAATGCAAAGGACTGAGCAGCATGTGGCCAGGAAAAGCTGCATCCATCAAGACGCTATGAAAACTTCTGCCTGGAGAGGCAGTAAAAAAGGAAGTTAAGCTCTTCCACAACAACTTTTGTATAAAAAGTTCTACTTTATATATTCAGAAGCTGTAATTTGTACCCATCCATCCTTTCTCAGAAACCCAGAAGTTCCATGAAGGCATGTTTCAAAAGAACACATGGTTTTTGTGCACCTCACCAAGCTCACATGTCACTGTGTACAGAAAGCAACAGAATACAAATATGCTATCAGTGCGAAGGAATAAGTTACTCCTAACTTCTTTCAATTTTCTAGGCATAATGCCTAGGAAATTGAAAGAAAAGTTTTCTGTGAAAATATTCTATAAAAACTTCTAGAAAAACATATAAATATTGTTAGTGAAGTGCAGAGTTATAAGTATGCACTTTACTACATGCCTTAGGATGATTTCAGATCTTCATTTCTTCCACAGATACATTTCTCTGCCAGGTTCTGACAAGACTGTTCAGATACTGAATGATTACACTGCAAAATAATCTTATGCCTTCATCTATAAAACATATCAAATAGACTGCATTCAGCTGGTCTTTCATTTTCCAGTCTCATTTTCCCTTCCCGTTTCATGGCTGCACATATAGTCAGCTGAGTTACCTGTGAGCATTTACTCCAGCCTAAACCTCAAGAAGATGGGTTGAGGACTCTTTCTATACAGATGTTCCATGTGGTCTTAAATACATCAATAACTTCCACATCAGCTTCACAGGTGAGCTGTTCCATAGTTGTCACCCACACTGTTACGAAGCTGTATCTTTCTAAGGCTGAAGTTTACCACTTGTTCCAGTCACTGCACACTCATACAAGAAGACTGAACTGCCAAATAACAAGTCCAGGCACAAGTACCACTGTAGACTCCCATTGTGACCAGACTGCTAAAGCCTTTTATGGAAAGACTTCTACAACATGGACAGGTTTTTGTGGTCTCCTGCAGTATTCTCCATACCCTGACTAAATTCTGAGAATTAAAATGGAACATAAATTCCAGCAGAATTCTACCAATCCTGGGTACAGAAACAAGCAGCATTCTTCCTTTCTATTTGGAAATCCTGTTAAAGCATATCATGATCCCATCAAGGGGCTCTTGGCCAAAGCTGATTAGAAAGACAGCTTCTGCTGAGGAAGTTGCAACTACTTTCCCACCCTGGGATAATCTCTGGATCATGGTTTAAGGCTGTTTCTTATGCTGTGTGCACAAACTTGCATTCTTCCCCTGATTTACATTGTCTTTACTTGGCTACAGTAGAACTACACAGAATGATGGCTAATCTTGAAAAAGGAGCTAAAAATCAGACAAGGAGAGAAACTGAATAACCCATTAAATCATGAACATGTCCTATAAAAGTTGTGTGCAAGCATGCTGTGAGTCAAAAAGGGAAAAGCATTCTATCCCATTGTCCATCTTGGAAATTTCCTGGCAAACCATCACATTGATGGAATGGATCTGGCACCATTCCACAAAATTAAATTCACAACTGAAAATTAATCCTCAAAATAGTTACTAGTTGCTGCAGTATTTAGAAGGAAAGTGTCCCTTCATTCTAGCATCCCAGCATTCTTGTATGCACTGTTACTTCAAATAATTTGGACATTTTGGGGAGCATGGACACATTTTATTAATCCGTTTCAGTCATATGCATTTACAGCAGTCTTCAGTAGAGGTTGAAACTTTAATTTTATGGCAACAGATTGTATCTTGAAATGAAAACAGTCAAGAGGAGTGTAACACATGGACTTACCCTGTTCCCCCATGGTCCATCAGCTATTTATCTGTAAAGCCCAAGGGCCAAAGGCCAAACTTTAAGAACTATGTTACATTATCTTTTATTTGTTTCATTTTGCAACATTTGTTGCACAAGCATGAAAGTATAGACAGAATGATGCTTCCTTATCAGTGACCTGTCTTCTCCAAGATTTATCCAGTGGCCAGAAGTAGGTTCCCCAGCACCATCACTGACTGACTTCACAGACACTGGATTACCCTATCAGTAAGCCTTCTGGGAGAACAGTCTGCACAGGGAGCCACAGCCTTTGCTTACATACACATTCCTTCTTCACTAACAAGGAAATAACTCAAACTAATGTAAGTATCAAGATTGCTTGCTATAAGCACACCCATGCACACACACACCCCATACACAGGGCCTTAACAGAGAACCTGCTGGTGGAAACTGCTAGTAAGGGATGGTCAGAAAATCAGGTTTATCTGTCAGCTTATGGCTGCAACTTCTCTGAGCTTTTTGTGCCCAAGTGCTTAAAGTTCAAAAAACTGTGGTCTATTGACTGAAGACTGTAGTTACTTAGAATTTCTGACTCAGTCTTTGGCTGAGTGAAGTACAGGTCTTCATGGAGTGAAGTAAAGGTCTTGCTGTTAGTTTGGCCTAAGTCAAGAAACTGACTGGCTGTAGAAGAAATGTTGCACCTTTAGGTCACTGGTTTGCATCCAATACAGGTCAGTAGTAGCTGAATGCCATAACCATCAGACAGCTGTTTACTGTCTGATGCAAATTAATTTGCCAAGTTACCAGTTTCACTGCATACTGCGGGATCTACATAATCAATGACCTTCACAACAACCTTAGGCATTCAGCAAAGGACTACATGAGAGCCTGAGCTTCCATCCTGAGTGATGGGATGTGGAGTCTCCAAAATAAAGCTGAAATACGCTGATAAGCCAGTAGAACAGCTTGTATCACCACTGCTTGTGTTTAACAGTCCAAGGACAAGAGGAAAGAGACTACAGTTTACACAGAGCTCAGCTTAGTGCCTTACAGTAATACTAAAATATATTAAAAATTACAGTCTCTTTTTAGCAAATATTTTCCTAACTACAGATGTTAGTGGAAGGCACAGCTGTTTCTGTCAATACCCTGAAAGCACCAAAACTCTTTTCATCTAGCCTATATTAGGTACTAGGAAAACATCCATGTTGACCATGAGGTGTGATTAAAAGAGTCTCTTTAAACACACCTTGGTTACATCTGGTTAGTTACAGTAAGTTCATCACTGATGTTACGCCCAGTTACTTTTTCAAGGAACGTCAACATTTGAGGGCTGTAACTCACTGGCAGTTTAGTGTTATCCTGGGATTAATATGAGAGGAGAGAAGTGGGATGTGAGTTACAAGGGGATGTGTACTGCAAGAGATTTGGCAGGCCAGAGTTCTCATTAAACCAAAATTAGGAATGTCTTAGGTCTGTATGTATGCTATTAATCACTACCTGGGGCTTACCAACAAAGGTAGTTTTTCCATTAAAAATTCCTTGTCATTTCAAGAGGAAAAGAATTATCCTATCTGCAGTGTTCAGATTTGGGGGGGAAAAAACCCCAGAATTTCTTCAAGTTCTCTTAAATACATTCTAAAATCAGATAGAAGGCTTCAGAAGAGAAACTATTTTTCTACTCCTGCCTTCAAAGCAGCACTATTCCATCTCAAAATTTATTAAGTATTTACTAACCTGAGTTGACAGAAAAGATAATCTTCAAACCATCAGCACATTTAACAGCATCAAAGCAAGTAGATTTATAACTAGAGAATTAGCTATTAGGAGAATTAAGATCCTTGTCTTTTGAAGGAGTCCCAGATAACAGACCCAGTACATATTAGAGACTCATCAAAATGCATAACCTTGTGTATACATTGATAAATAGGTATAACAAACAGCATAACAAAAAAGAGCATATATAGAAAATGACGGTAATAATGAAAAGTACAGAACAGACTAAAATGTAGCATCATAAGCTCCAAGAATATTTCCATCAGGAAAGGATCTCAGGTCTCCCATCCTACCTCCTGTATCTGGGACAGCTATCTCAGACCAGCTTACTCAGGCCTTTACCCATCCAGATTTTGAAAACTGCTGATGAAACAGACAGTACAGCTACAAGACAGTCTTGTTCAGAGTGTAAAGGGACAGAAAGAAACAGGCAGTACAGAAAATGCAGAAGGAAACACAAAAGAATCTCAAAGTGACTGTCACAGAAAGGAAAAAAAGGGTAAGGGAAGAAAATACAGTTATTTTAAAAACAGCTAACCAAGTACAGGAAAATGTTTTTTAATACTTCAATTTATCCAGAAGCCTAATGTGAAGGGTCTGATTCTTTAATCCTTGATTTTATAAAATAAAACAACAATCCAAAACCAAAACAAACCAGAAAATCTTTATGCCCTTTAAGCCACCTCAGCATAGACTCCAGAACCTGAGATACCTCAAATCACCAGCTGCTTTCAAACAGGTAGGCTGCAGCAATCCTGCTGAGCTGTGTTTGACACATCTCTGCCAAAACCTTGAGGATAAACAATGAATGACATTATTTTGTACGTTGAACTTTGTAGTTCCATCAGATACAAAGCTGATCGTGAGCCCTCCCACTAACACATCTACTATATGCCTCTTTTAATGTTTCCCATTTCAAGGAACTGGGAAATTGCTGGGAAGCATGGCAGGGTCATTTTTAGGGCTGGTGAATTGAGAGATTTAAATGAACAATTTAAGTTTTGTTTCCTGACCTATTTGTTCTGTTATTACAATTCTGATCACAGAACCTTCAAGCACAGCTCAGCTTTAGTGTTGTTGGAAATGGGGAGGAGGAAGAATGCTTGCTATCAACTCTGCTGCCACTACTCGGTCAAGCCAGATGAACACAAAAATGGAAGAACAAAATTATCACCACTTGGTTTATTAACTGATAGTAACAAGATTCACAGAGCTATTACAGCTCAGACACTGAAGGCACAAGGCCCTGGCTGGAAGAGTTTATACTGACCACAATCAGTCCAGGCATCACAGGATTCTATGAGACTAAGGGATAAAAAAATATTTTCCCTTCAGACCCTGCTACCTTTTCTTACTGACGTGACTTGCTATCACTAGGTCTTGATGTCTTGATCTAATGTTTGAAAGACCTGTGTGTCATCAACAAGAGCGTGACTGCCTCAGTAATTGAATCAATATGGAATTGTGTCCCTGGAGATGGAGAGGAGACTGGAAAGGCAGCAGAGGCAGCCAATGAGACAAATAAGAGGCCTTCTTCTGAGGTTAACTATGAGGGAGCATATGCCATGTAATGTTTTGATGATCGCCGTGCTTGTTCCACATGCCTGTCCTCTTTTAAGGTTCAGATAATACCAAAGGTAGCAAGATTATTTTAGCATTCAAAGTGAGTAATCAGGTGATGACAGGAAGCCACATCTGAGCATCTGAACTAAGAAAACCCCACAGAGCTTCAAGTGCCCATGATGCAGTCTTTTCCAGCTGAGTGTAAATAGGACATGTCACCTCACCCAACACCCTGGACCACAATGTTTTGAAGGTAGCAAAGGAGGAAACCACACCGCAAAGAGGAAGCGGCAAAAGCAGTTTCAAAAAGCTTTCAGGCTTAAACCAACTGTATCATAACCAGAAACAGCTATTAAATTCTGAAGTAATAACACATATTAGCAATTAAAGTGCTGGAACTGGACAGCAATTTCTCAAACATTTTCAATGGCACCATTGAGTATAGGAACTGTTCATGACTATAAGCAAGGCAAGCACTGGCAAGGTATTGTTTATCAGAGCAATTAGAATATGGCACACCACTACCACAGGTACCTGTGCAAAATGCAAGACAAACACCACGTAATTTCATATGGAACTAAGAAGCGGGGCCAACCAGGAAACAGTTTTATTTTTGTTTTATTCTTCTACCGGTTTAGCAAAAGTAAAACCTTGCAAAACAACATATTTTTAATTTGAAGGGTGTAAGAATGGCGAGAGAGAGAAAAAAAGGAAAGATCCAGACAATAACCCAGATGTTATTTTGTGTAATATGTCTCTAGTTATGATCAAGAACCTGTGTCTTGTCTCCTTTTGGGGTTCAAGATTTTTGTTTTACCAGCAAAAACACATTTCCACAGAATATGCTACTTTGGATAAAACACATTTTTGTTTTCATTCATATCGCAGTTGTCACAAAAAAATTCACTACAATCGAAATGAGTACTTGATCATATTGAGATCTGCTGAAAATCCACTGTTTTACAGACACAAAGTTGCAATCATTACTTATTTGTTCAAAATGCTTTTGACTCAAAATTGCACTATACCAAAATGCAGGTGACCTTCTACCACCTTAAAAAGAACCACCAAATACTGGCTCAAGCTATAATAAAGTCAAAGTTGCCCTATATTGCATGGGCACATATTACATACCAATGAACTTGCTTTCAATTACCATTCAGCCTACAGGACACAAATACCTTGTTAGAACAAGGGAGGAAAACAAAGTATCCCCAAGGAAAATCCACACATCATTAAAATAAGTTTTCCAAGTCCTTTGCACTGTCATTATGGCACTAAGGTGAGATAACCTCCTCTCATCCATAGGATCTTCTCATCTGGGCACTTCATTTTAACAGAAGGCAGGTTCATCCCAGGATATAGCTACACTGTGTGTGGTAAATGCTAGAAAGATTATGCTGTGCTGACCTCTCTGCCTCTGTGACTCATCTGCTGCTGGAACCCTCTGGATCCCAGCAGCTCCTTTCAAGCTAGCTCACAAGACTATAACAGAGCTGCCTAAGAAGCAGATGCACCCTCAGGAAAAGCAGAACTGGGCAGTTTTGGATGGTAAACCAAGAGAAGGGCTTGGCCAAAAGCCATTAAGGATTTGACATGCTGATCCCATGCTGTTCAGAGTTACCTCATACTAACCTGGAGGAAAATAATGTCACCAGTCTTTGCTCGTTTGCATGATTCTGGTGCACAGTCAAAAGAACAAACTAAAGACCCCATGAGATTTTTGGCATTTTTAGCTGAACCCACTGTGAACTTTTCCTCTTGAGGTTCAGATTTGGTCACTGACAGGCACTCTATTAGCTTGAAGGCACTGAAGTTTGTCCTAAACTTCATTCCTACCAAACATTAACAAGAAAAGATTTACAAACTTCTAAAGCTCAAAAAACCCCTGCAGGCACATCTTCTTAGTCATTTGCCCTTCAGTGTGTAGCATAACTCTCAAACATGACAGGCCTTGTTTCTATTCTTAAAACATCAACATTATCAGTTTGAAGTTAAAACAGAGAGGACAGCAAGGGAAAATTGAGTTGGGTGGTATTTATGAAAGATCATTCAGCAGCAGATGCCGATGATGACTGAACCCAGGAATTTGGTACTTGAGGCAAATGTTTACTGCCACTGAGATGTGATTGTAGGCTAAAGGGAGACAAAATGTCATATTTCATAGCATAAACAACAGTACATGAAAGACATGGCAGCTCAGGCTTCAGCACAAATGAGCTTGTCAAATCCCATCAGCTAGGATTTGAACTGTTACCCTGCTGAAATGCCTACTGTTGTTCCTTGTGCTCAAGTATTACCTGAGCTCAGTAACCACAAGTCAGGCTACAGGCATTAAGAGCTTATTATTAAACCCTCCTACTGATCTTTGGAAGTGGTCTGTATTGCCTGACTCTCACAAGAACACACAAGAGAAAACATTTCATATTTTTGTTTAAAAAGCAAGTCCCCATTAGCGAATAATATGGCACAGCAGTCAGACAACCAAAAGAGTTGGTGTTGATCCCCCTCTAACTACCCTGTCAATGCATCATGGTTCTGTTCCAAACTGGCCTGCTCTGGTTCCCTGTGACAATGTCCCTAATCTGGCTGTGGCTTGATGACCAGCAATTGGCTTATATTTTTCTGCCATCAAGATGGCTTTGAGCACTACTGGAGCTAGCTATCACCAAAATCTCTGGTTTAATTTCTTATAAAAGTTCTCTAGCTTATGCACATCAAAACCACCCCACATAATGAACAAGCATGCAGCAAACAAAGATCATTGAGGACTTCTTTCAAAATCTCAGTGAAAAGCCCACTGCAGATGCAGGCTGGAAGAAATGTGAGGTTCAAATGACTCTTATTGGAGGAGCTGGTTGAAAATGGGAGTTTCCATGCTTTCAGTTGACTTGAAAAAATACAGGACCTCCTATACAGTACACATTCCCAGAAAATCTTGGAGCCAAAAGCTTCAAACACTTGAAATAGAATTCTGTATTCAGATTGCTTATAACAAATTTTAATTATGCACCATCCTGCATAATTTACAGTTCTTCCTTAGATCCAAATTACAAAACCCAGCCTTTTGTTTTGCTAAGTAAAACCAATAAGCAATGAAATTTGACAAGTCAAAAATCTACTATTTAAAAAAAAAAATTTCTGAAAGATAAGCAAGGGAAGAAAAAAACTGGATATTTTAACAACTCTAGAATTTATTTATTTTGTGTGTAAGACATCAAAAAATTTTCCCCATTCCTTCAAAGCTACAGAAGCATAGCTGTTGAAGCCTGAAATTGTAGTTCCATACCCTTTTGCTTTCAAATTAAACAAATGATCTCAGTTTTTGGATCAGTTTTTGACTCCAGGGAAACTATGCCATTAAGAGAGTGCCAGAAACACATCTAATTGATGCGTGTCCCAAGAACAGCTCAAAAGAGGGTAGACATACCACATATAGACTTCAAGGAAATTACTGAAAAGCCACAGAGATTCAACAGAATGTGATATGTGAAACATAGCATATGAAAGACTCACTATCAAAAGGGTAAATTCAGTTCAGGAGATATTAATCTGATTACCTAAGAGGTACTATGAATTGGATCTGTTCCTTTGTGCACCAAATCAAACCTGGACAGATGGAGGAGACTTTATGCTCCATTTTCTGATGTGTAATTAGGATTTAAGGGACGATCAAGTTACAGAGGCAAAGTTTCAAACATTTTTTTCTTTTTTACAGTACATGTACAGTGACCAGTAACAACAGATTTTATGACCATTTACTTGAGTGGCTTACACAGTCCACAAATTGACTGCTGTTCTCATTTTCAGTGTCATCCTTTCTATGCACCCAGCTGACAGAAAATCAGTCCAGCAACGTCCTTAAACAAAGCACTTCACATAGAGCTCTGAAACTAGACTTTTGCAGACTGAATTCTGGGCTAATTTTATGCAATGCAGGTTTTAATCCAAATGATAGGCAATTTTAATATTTTTCTGCACCATAACCTCCTCTTTCCTTCTTGCCATCATTGGCAATTTTCAGGATCTGTTGACAAAACTGTAAGTAAAAATAAATCACCAGTTGCAGGCTCCTCCCCTTCTTGGATTTACAGAACAATGCCACTGTCAAACTTCCATGCCTGTAAATTAACAAGTCACTGGTCTTGGACTATTGGTTAGCTATTAAAACATTACTATTTTCCATTATGGTAATGAATGCTTTCAAAAGAAAATATTTGAAATCTATTTTTATTTTGTTTATAAACTCCACTTAAAATTGCGTCAGAAGAAGGCTTAAAAATCAGATGTCTAATTAGGACATGTGTAACATGTCATTTTATGCTAAAAAGGCTTTTAGCATGGCTTATCAAGCCCTTAGCTTTGCAGGCTACACCAGCCATCACACAAGGCTACCTTGTGTTTATTTCTCCATCATCATCCTACATCCATAACTGTGCTCATATGCATAGGTATACAAATAACAGAATTAATTTTACAAAATAGAGGGGAAGGCTTAGCCCATCTCCACTAACACTGCCCTATATAACTTTTAATTACTTTTAACAAAATGTTTAATTATTTCAGCAGAGAGAGACAGACATCAATCCTTTCGTTAAGGCAAGGAGTACTTGGGGAGAACGGTTTTGGAAAGGGTGGTTTGTGGCAGAAGTGGCAGCTGGTACCCATCCAGCAGCCGTGGCCGAGTCGCGCCACGAGGGCGCCGGGGCTCGCTGCCAGCCAACTGACAGGGAAGGAGAGGGAGAGGCGAGTCCATGAAGAAAGACTGCGGCAGCGTGGGAGGACTATGACCTTTTGATCCCCGAGATGTTCCTGATGTACCAAAGTGACATGTCAGCTCTAATAAGCTGCACTCTCAGACTGGTGGCAGGGGCCTACAAATTACTGTGAGATCTGAAGGCATTTGTTGTGATGATCCTGGCCTGGATGGGGCATATCAGCGCTCCCCCAGCAGGGCTATCTGACAGTCTGCCCCAACAATTCCCAACCCGGGGTTGTAACCTCCAGCAGGGTCACACCCGCACAGAGTGGGGTCACAAGCCTGACAGAGATGTGATTGTTTGTGTTAGTCTTTAGGGTCGCAAGCTTGGCTGGGGTGAGTTCACCACCAAAAACAGAGGCACAAACCCAAACCATTTGGGAACAGCTGGCCTAACAGATTTTGCACTCAAAAACAACTTCCGGATATTCAGCTAAAACATGCCCAAACTACTGCCTTGCATATCCATGTGCCAGCCTGAAACAAGGACTCCCCTGCCAGGTATTAGACTGGCTCAAATTACTCCTAAAGAATCATGGCTGCTTACTCAGCAGTAACATCTGGTTTGCTTTCTCTGTGACAAATTTTCCATTGTTAACAGAGCAGCTATTCATACTTGAGCCATTGCCTTTTCTACCCTTCCGGGTGCTAGTTCGGCATCAGCTCATGCAGGAATATTCTGTAGGTTGCCTGAGGAACTGGAGCAACAGCAGAACATATTAGGAGAGTAGAAATTAGTAAAAACATAGCTTCCCTTTAGTTAAGCTCTGGGCATTTTCTCTTTCTACCATTTCTTCACCCATCTTCCTCTACTGCACTGTGACCACTTCGGTTGCTCTCCTCTGAATGCTTCTTTTTTTATTTTTTAGTGTAACTGATACTATGAGAAGACTAGTAGAGTCCAGACTATATGAATCTTGTTCATGTGAAGCATGCAAAATCTGCTCATGCTCTCTATTTTAATTAAATTAAGAAATAATGCACCAACCATATACTGTCTTTTATTGTTGTGTAATGTTTGTGTTTCAATGTAATGTTTTAGGAGCAGACTGTCACAGGGAAGAAGTTCATTCACATGACAGGGCACCCAAGTTCAACCTCCAAAAAAGGCTAACAGGTTATAAACTTCCATAATTTAAGACAATAAATTATTATTGCAATAATAAAGCAGGAAATAGACACAAATTGAGCAGAAACACCAATGTGCTCTTTTTACGATTAAGGGGAATCATCAATCATAGAAACTGCCTGAGATTAACAAGGAGCCACTTTTTTCAAACATCCTGCAGTAAACCCAGAGGAAACCCAGCTGGAACTGCAACTAGAATATAGGCATGAGACTCTAAAATTATTCTCTGTTCCCTCACCCTTGCCTTCCCTTTTGGTATAGCATTTGCACCTCAGGTCACTCTTAACTGCTTCAAGTTCTGCAGGTGAGCCATATGTTTCGTGTAATGCCACAAGCCTAATGTGATGTTTTTCTGTGTATCAAAATCCTTCTAGTCCCTTCCAGCTCCATCAGAACAAAGATCCAGTGGTGGTACTATAAAACTCCAGAAGAAATGGGACTGAATGCTACAGATTGCTGAATATTTTGTCCCCAACCTCTGTACAGATTTAAGCATAACCCACAGTGAGTTAAGACAGAATTTAATTGGTCATTGTGCACAAGGGCAAGTGGTGTTTTGCTCTTTCTTACCCTTGAATTCATTTCTTAGCAATGTAATTTGAAAGATAAGGTCCACCAACACTGAAGTGTAACGTGTAGGGCTGCAGAAGGAATTTGAACCAAGCCAGGTCTCATGTTTCTGACTTAAATCACTGATGTGTAGGACCACAGAAAAAGTTCTGTATTCACCCACACTGAAATATCAATTAACCTTACTTTGAAACATTTTTAGGGCATAAGGAAATGACCAACAGCAAATTCTTACAGTACTTTACACCTACCTGCCATCAGCTGAAATTCAGTGACCCATGCATGCTCTCAAGCAGTTACAGGAACACAGGAGTAAGCTGAGGTGTGCAGCAGGATTCATGGAAACCCACCTGCTTTCCACTGGAAGGTATAGCATGTGCTCACTTTTTCTCAGTGGAGGCAAGATATATAGCAGCTGAGAGGCAGCAACTTCTAACCACTTAGCTATGACTGTAATCACTTCTGTTACTGTGCTTCTCATTACATAAATGAATGATTCTCAGAAAATGTACCTGAAGGGTTTTTGGATTACAAACAGTTGATTAATAATTCTAAGTCACATCACATCTTCAGAAAGAAACCACAACAAAGCAGTAAAACTTCGTACGCTCTCATTGTGGCAAGTAGGATATGAGGAATGGAGATGCTCTTAAACTGATATATGGGTCTTTGAATGCTCCTGCTGACAGTTTTCAACCTTTCTGTAGTCTAGATCAAGTGATTATGCATATGTCATTCAAGCTGGAACCTCCACAGACACATACAGTCCCTGTGACACTACTTTACTGAGAGATTTATCTTTCGATTAAAAAGCCGTTAAAATTTGGCTGGATGTTATTATGTCATTACTTCCCACTTGGTGAAATATAGCATCAAAATTAGTACAGGCGAACATGGCAACTGTTATTGTGAAATCTAACTGCTCCATCCCACCACAACCCTGCCTCCTGCAGAAACAACCAGGGTATCATTTCCCCTAATGGTTAATATCATTCCTTTCAGGCCCTGTGCTGCCCTCTACAACCAGAAGGGCTTTTTTCCTTCCACTGAAGCACAAGAGTGCAGACTCCACTAAGAGCTCAGAGTTACAAGAAATGTGAATATAGAGAAAACACAAGAATGAAATCCTATTTTAAGAAGGCTTATTTTTCTCTACAACATGTATTAATGAGTTTTATCAAAGTTGCTTCTCTTTTTGATGCCCTCTGTTTACCTGTCCTGAAATGGATGTACTATGTTGTACTTCCAGCAGGTTAAGGAACATGAGCTCCTTCTCACCTTTGAGAGTACCTACAGCTAACGATGCTTTTTTATGAAAATTGAAGAAGTAACTCAAAGACAGAGCAGACTGAAGGAATAAAAAGCTTCCCACAGAATTGTTAGCTGGTGAAGAGGATTACAGGGTCTCTGCTGGAGTATATTCTTAAAATGCAGCTGAGACATCAAGTCCAGCAGCAAAATAAAGAATTAAAAAGAAACAACTACAGCTGTTTCATTACTGGGGTTACATGCACTAGAACCAGTGACTTAAGCAACCATGCCAACTCTACCACTGAAGTCAGAGATGCCCAAGGCTCAGATCTGAAGGCAAAATCCTGTGGCTCACTGAGCTCTCTTGTCCCATCATGGAAGGGTTCCTGATGTCGGCCCTAAATACTGATCAAACCTTCACGTGAGAATAGTAATTTATATCACAGCAAACACAGATGCAAATCTCACTATGCTTCCCTGTATCATCAAGACTGTAGCAAAATCATGCAGCAAAAGCTGTACTGTAGCACCTCCCGATCTCCATAAACCAAGAAGAGAACTGCATCACAGAATGGTAAGACTGGAAGGGACCACAGTGGCTCATCTGGTCCAACCTCCCTGCTCAAGCAGGGTCATGCTAGGGCACATTGCAGAGGATTGCATCCAGATGCTTCTTAAATACCTCCAGTGAGGGAGACTCCATAATATCTCTGGGCAATTTGTTCCAGTGCATGCTCACTCACACAGTAAAGAAGTTCTTCCTCATGTTCACATGGAACTTGCTGTGAACCTGTTTTTGCCCATTATCTCTTGTCCTACTGCTTGACATCACCAAGAAATCCTGACTGCATCCTCTTGGTACTCTCCCTTCAGGTATTTACATACACTGGTACGGTCCCCTCTTTACAGGAACGTGCTGTAATTTTTAGGGTTCACACACACACACTAGTCTCAGTTGGGAAATTTACCCTTCAGTATGCACAGACAGGGCCTAATTTACAGAGCATTCAGCTAAAATACTAAAGGCCTAAAACATGCCAAACTTTTCTATTATTTTCCAATGCATTTAAATTCCTATCATTCTGGAGAACTTCACAGGGACATGAAGTATTCTGCATTAGCTTTAAAACTACACAAAGTGTTTTAGAAACTTGTTTAACAGCAACTTGATTCATAAACTCATGGTTCCTGCAAAACAGGTATGTTTATGCTTCACCGAATATACTTTTTTATTTTAATTAAATCACCTGTGAGTCCAAGCATTAAGTATATACATAAATCAACAAATAAACAAATCTAAACTGAGCAACAGCCTCTGATCTCTGGGGGCTCCTCAGTTCACTTGATAATTCCTTCAGTGTTTTCACTCCATTTGGCACCAGGACTGAAAAAAGAAGATTTGAAGGGAGAGAAGTAATAAACTACAGAACTGATCTTACTGAGGTGAAAAGAAGGTAAATTCATTATTTTCCCCATAGAAATATTAAACTATTAAGGAAAATAATAATACTTGAAATATTAAGGGGAAAAAAGGTTACAGAATAAAAATAAAGGCCCAAATTTTAAAACTGTAAACTGAGGCTGGATGAATAAAACAATTTCACCACAATATGTCAAGAGATCAAGGGCGAAGCAAGGAAGAGAAGCTGAAGATTCCAGCTTCAAACCTTCCACTCCTAAATGAAAGTAGGAAAATCCTGTGGGTGGAAGATATTATGGTAGCTTAGTGCTCTCCAGTCTCCACAACACAAAAGCCTACTTCTGCTCAACAGCTTAAAAGAATTCAAGATCAGAGCAACAAAGATGAAAAGGTCAGACTAAACTCATTGCTCACACTGTGCACTAAAAATATACAATGCTATGACAAACCACTTGATGAACACAAAAGGCAGAAGAGTGAACACTGACCTCCCCAGATCTAGTGCAAGTTTAGAGACAATTTTAAACACAGAATAATTCTGACTTTTTCAAACAAATATTTGGAAGTACCAGCTGAGACTGAAGAAGATCAAGAGAGCATTTCTTTTTTTGCTTGACACTTTGTGCAGGGTGGGAGGAGGATACTGTTCTTGTTCATACCAACACGCCCCTGACTTTTTTCCACGAAAGATGGAGTTTGGCTTTGATGTCTGTTAGAGGAAGTTAGAGCTTGCAGCTGGCAGATACATTAATAGCATAGGCACTTGGTGGACTAGAAGGGACCTCAAGTGGGTCACCTTAGCCTATCTCTTTGCAGCACACAAATGAAACAAATTCCCTTGTTCACCTAGTGCAAAAATACACAGGCTTAGAATTAGTTTCTAAAGACTTATATTAGATAAAATTTCGTCATGTGACCTTCACAGAAATAGCAAAAATAGTACAGTCATAGGCACAGATAACTTGTTTAAAAAAACCCATTAACAGTCATACAAAATATTTCTACTACTCATGAAGCCTAACGAAGCTTAAACTTTTTTTTAAAAATAAGATATTGTTTTAATTGGGTAAGAACTATTTCTTTAACATTTAAATGATAAAGCATTAGTTCTTAAGGTACTCCTGGGCTTGTCTGACCACCCCAGCAATGTAAAATAAATTTAGGCTTCTCCAAATTGTCTTTGACTGGAAGAACTAAACAGAAGCTATTCTACAAAGCAAGAATGTAAGGCAAATAGCAATGTCCACCATCATCGTCCAGACTATCCTCTCTGATGACACAGTTTGAGAGATGGCTATGTAAAAATGGTGAAATTACAAGTGAAAACTGAGTTTGGTTCCTAGGGAAGAAGTGACAGCATCACAAGTCTGAGGATTTTGGAGCTAGAGGAAATGATTATTAGTCCTAACTCCTTCAGTTAATAATCTGACAAGTATGTAAAGGCCAAATGAATGCAAGGACTCAGACTATAAGTAGAGAAACTTTGGTATTCATCACTTTATTTGTGGCAAGCTATGCTCTTTTTTTGTCTATCCGGAAGCAAAAGTATGCACAGATCTGGGAATTTAGCTGGACATAACCATTTCCTAAAAGAAATACTAACAAACAGTTCATGAATTCTTATATTGCTACATAAGTGGTGGGATTTTACAGCCAGCACTGCTTTTATAAATCCATTAATGTTCTCATAAAAATCTAAGGTATTTTTTTTACTTTAGGACACAAGTTTTCATGCACCAGATTACAGCTTTTCAGAAGACAAACTCTGAGCCTGAAACAGCTTGACAATGTCCTTTCAGCTTGTTCATCAGATTAACTTTCTGTCACACATCAGATGAACAGCTTCCTTGGTTCCTTGCCTAATCTAACACATAACCCAAGCAATTCTCAAGCACAATCAGAAGCAAAAACAAAGGACACTATAACATTCCACTTCTTTCTAATAGCACATTTAGTTCAAAATTTTCATTTCTACCTCTATCTAAGAAATATTACCCTTTTAGCAAACCATTTATAGTGAAGGGACTCTGATTTCAGATAGGATTAAAACAACATATTAGACATATACAAACCAAGCAGTCTGAGTTGCTAACAGGACTAATAATGTGTTATGGGTCCTTTCACATCTAGGTCACTGGTTCAAATTCAGCTTTAGTTGGTGATGAGTGACATGGAACAATGAGGTAAGAACCCAGTCACAAATCTGGCCTCTTATCCCTGACTCTGCAACATATACTCTTTGTGCACTTGGGCTACTCCCCTAACTACTCTTTCCAGTAAATTCTACAACTATAAAAGAGTAGTAAGTATTATTACAATCATACCCACTCTACAAGACTAATTAATTTAGGATTCTGAAACGACAAAAGATTATAAGAAGTTTATTGACACTTTCAGGCTGTTCAAGCACTAACATCCAAATACATTAAGGGGGAACTTTCTCAGGACAGATCAACACTGTGATGTTAAAAGAACCCACCAAAACACACTGACTACAGCTGTGTCTTTTGATAGGAAGATAAACATGGAAATCAAATGTTGAATGAGCCTGAAATTCCACATTTACTCACAGATAGACAGCAGGGGTTACAAGACAAAAAATGGAAATCCAGGACGACAGAGAGAAAAGCCTGTAGTGTGGAGATGCACTGTGCTCTTCCATTACACAACACAGTAAGTAAATACCATATCAATGTTAGTCAAGAAAGGAGGGAAGGGAGAGAAGGAAAGGAGTTTATCAGTCCTACATCCCTTGATAAAACTTGAATTTCCAAAGGAGCCTGCACTGCTGATGTCTGTACTGTTCTTGTCCTGTGGCAAAATCAAACGTTTCCATTTTCAAAAAATGTGATGCTGATGCATTTTGCTACTTCACCTTAGTTAAAAACAAGGAATGACAGCAATAAAACAGAGCACCAATATATTTTAAATCACTCTTAAGCTAAAAGGTGAAAAACAGTCATGGTAGTTTAGGCACAACAAAATAGATTAATTAAAAACCTGTAACTGCTAGAAAAAACATTATGCCATCTCTGGAGTAGCCCTGATTCTAGAATATTCTTGAACTACAGCTTGTACACAGCACTGAGAATCTTTCATATGTGCTGGGAAATTCAGAAACATTTCAACTATTCCATGTGTTTTTCCTAAGTAGAATTCTTAATATCTTCAAATATTTTAGCCACAGGACAAAAATATGTTTTACTGAAAACATATTTTGTCATTACTCCCACATCAGAATCAGCTGTGCCTTTTTCCAGAGGAAGTTCATCCATAGCAATTCTAAAGCACAAGGAGAGGCACTGTGATCAAGACAATTTAATAAGACAACGCACAACAACTTTGTGCCAAGAGGGAAATTATAAAATTGAAAAATTATGCCCTTATCTTCCAAATCTAGTTACCAAATTTCAAATCTTTCTGCCAGAGGTAGGGAGTAGTATTTGAGCCATGTACTTCAGAAATACTTTGGCAATGGGTGGAACCAATAAAAGCCACAAGCTCAATTCCAAAATTATTTAATGAGCCATGCTTTGCCAGACTCCTATTGACAAAATTATGAAGTAAACATATTAATCAGTGTTAAGCTTTGCACTGAAGTTACTTGCTACTCCCTGACATTTTGTTTAAATCTACATTCAACCTCTTTCCCTTGTCCACTGAATTGCAGAAATAATATCAGTTTTAACCACTGCCCAGTTATTTTTGCCACTAAGCTGTACTTCTGTAAAGTCAGACAAGCTTGAGACAATTGTATGTGATCAACCAGAACACAGAGAAGCTGATCAAAATCACCAGAAAGTGCAGCAAGGAGACAAAGAGGGAAAATACCCATGTAATGCAAAGCGGGAAAGTCTACATGCAATTATCAAGCCTTTGCAAGAAAGATGAGCATTGCTGAGCATCATACATTTGGGTCTGTGCATGAACTGAACACTAAATAACACATTTTTCTGCATTTGCCCCTCACGAGGGTACTCTGACTATTCTTTGCAAGTGGAGAAAAGCAGAATTATTATATTACTTTGTAAACCTTGATTCAGAATTATCTTCTTAGCACACTAAGTCCTCACTATTACTCAAAAAAGTGGTTTTTTCTAATTCTGCACAGAAAACAGAAGCACAAAGGTGTAAAGTAATAGATGGCATCACAAAAATCCCATTATTATAGTCACAAAACAGAGAGATGCAGTCTGAGGCACTGTATTTGAAAACCAAACAAGCATAATTCAAGGAACAGGACAGAGGATCTGCTTTTCCTTCATTTGTGAGCAGTTGTTTCTCCTTGGAATCTATGATAGCCATTAGATAAGATGAAATTTGCAGAGTAGCCTGTGTATTTCCCCTTGAAGCAGCTTTAGAAGACTGAAAAAATAATGCTTTAAATGTATGTGAATGACAGTACAATGCTGAGAAACTGACATGGCTCAAAAATACATTCCCAGCCTTTAGTAAGTGTCTGATCCTTTTAGCAACTTCACATACTTTCTTTTTAATTATAAATGGATTTTCAGAGAAACTGGAAAATAGTTTTGTTTCAAGACTGTGTTAGGTTAGACTTGATAAACTGACTCTCTCAGCCCCCTGTATTTCAACAGAAGACTGCAAGTTACAGTGTGGATTTGTGGCCGTGTAGAGTTTCAGTTCTGATAGAAGGGATTTCTTACCTTCAGACAGGGACAAATCATCAGCTGGAGACACCAGGTCTGCCTGGACCCCGGGGCCACTGCTCAGCGCTGTGGTAATCTGATTCGTCAAGATAACCTGCAAACAGACAAGGACAGGGGGATGGGAAATGAATTTTTGTAGCTACTGGAAGGCAGAGAGAAGCCCAGGACTGGAATCCTCCAGGCATAGCATTGAGATGACACTCTATTCTGATCTTGAGCAAATTCAACACTCAGAATATTTTGAACTACCTGCAGAAACTGAAAGAGTCAATTACAAGAAGTGGAGGAAAAAGGATATTGTTTAAAAGATGAAATACTGAACAAAGGTATGCTGATACATACAGGCACCTTAAATGAAACTACTGCTTTAAAGAGCTTCATCTTTTGCTCATATTCCATGAACACTTTGATGCTTCTTACAAAAACCCACCATTTTCTTCACAGGCAAATAGGAAATTATTTTCCAAGTAATTTCCACACAATTGACACACTTTGTTCCTTTGGCTGAAGCACAGTGCTCTGGAGAAAGGTGTGGTAGGGGTACACCCCCACTGATCTGAAGCACAAAAGCACTAAATGTTACAGGGCTATCTTTACAAAAGGGGATTTTTTAGTGTTTTTCAGGATCACAAGATACTGATAAACATAACTATAGTACCCACAGTGCTCTCCTCTGACAGCATGAGCAATACTCATGCCTACAAGAGATGAACAATTTCTTGCACCTCTGAACACAGACTGGTTTTTAGTAACAGAAAACATTAAGCAAACAGAGCAAACACCACGGAGAGAAGAGCATAGCTATAGCCACAGTTATCTTGCAATGCTTTGGATCTCTAAACAGCTGCACTTTCTGCATTAACAGTTGGTCTCCACTTTGCTGACTGACAAACTTCAAAAAAAAATGTTTTAAAGAACCAAAATGATTCTTCTACTTGCACTGAGAGCAGACACACTCCAAACAAACTCTCTTTCAAATTAATGACCTGTCTTCAGCTGTATTTGACAAGGGAGAAAGGAATCCTACACAATACTTGGTTGAATGCAGTTTCACTGGAATTTACTGGAATAAATGAACAGATTACCATTGCTAAAAGGAAGAGGAATTTCTCTGCCATTCCCTCCACTACTTGTCCCTCCCTCTGATCATGGCTTCTTCCTGCTTTCTAACACTTCCAGCAGTAAGATATGACACTCTCTCCCCTTTCTTTTCCCATTGTGAGACCCCACACAAGCTGTTTCAGACCAACAAGTTGTGACCCCAGCAGTGGTGCTGCAGGGTATTGTGTCTCCTTCAGGCAGCAGACATGAGGTGCCAGCAGGGTGATGGAGTACCTGACCTTTACAAGACTCTACCTCCCTGCTCATGGCAGCCCACCCAGCTCAGTGCTGCAAACAGGCATGATGGTGCCCGAGAGCTGTATGGACTGTATCAACAGGACTAAACTGAGAAGTGCCTAAGTCAAATCTTCACTTACTCAACAGGAGTTCCAGACCTTCAGAACTCCATAGTGGTGCCCCTCATGCTCATCTGCTACTGACTGCAAAGTTCTGAACAAACTTGAGCTAGCTGTGATCGCTCTGCACAGCATAACCACAGGATGCAGCTTTTGGGACTGGGCATTTATGATGACTGCAGTGAACATGGACAGGGTAGATAACAGCCTTGCTTGGTCATACACCTTGGCTAAGGTACAGCTTGCAATACTGCTAACACCAAACACACAAGAAACACGTTACACCCCGCTGCTGTTTCCCCCAGAGTTGCTATGTGCACCTATAAGCACCCAAAAGCAGACAGCAAAGGGTCTGGTACACACAACTCCTTGCTGCCACTGATGGCTGACTAGTTCATAAGATTACAGGGTAGGAGAATTCAATTTATTAATAAAGAAAAAAAAAAATCACTTTTCCCTTTTTTCTTGCTAGGATACTGGTCTTCCATTTTAGTGAGCTAGTTCATCCTTAGGATAGGATGGGCATCAAAACCAGTTCAAGGCAAATGAAAGGAGTAGGCAGCCAAGAGTCATTAGGGTAAGAAAAGATGTGAGACCTTTCCTTCTTGAAACCATTCTCACTTTGTTTCCACTGTGTCACAAAAGCCACAGACTCACAAATTCAGAGTATCCAGTACTAGAAAATGTGCTGAAACAGAACACACTAACAAACTTATACTCACACGTACTGGTGAGGTATGAAGTTTTCATTGGCACACTTTGCAATGATCACATTATTAACAAGTATCAAGCTCTCTAAGTGATTCAGTCACCGCAGACCCGTTCCAAGATAATCTTTGTGCTGTGCCATCACGTATTTTATTATTTATGTGCCACATTTTAAAGAAATGTTACCATGATTAAGGAATGTTTTTAATAGAAAAAAATACCTAAGCACGCTATATTTCATATTGCTTTCCTTCAAAGAAAACTAACTTTGAAGGATTAAAAAAAAAAAAAAGAAAAGAAAAGAAAAATGAACAAGAAGAATAATGCAACTGCTTTTTTTTATAATCTTCCAGAATCCTCCTTAACCAGGAACTTCACAGCACTGTTAGCTGTGGACTGAAAGTCTTCTTCACCTTTTATATTTAAGCCAAGCTATGCCTCTGAATCTAGATTTCAATTTCTGATGTATCCTTCAGTAACTATTCAATACTAATATCCTAAATTCACTGCTATACTGTTCAAAAAAATCAGTTTAAAAAAGCAGAGTCTTACCCAAGTAAATGTTCCTCTCCAACTTGCTCTGAGGATGGAAATTAAGCATATTCTGAGTCCTATGACTTCACTGACAGTTACACATTTGCTTAAATACATATCTAAATACTATCTTGAATAAGTACACTTCCTCTGAGATGAAACCATATGCATATACAGAATGCTTATTTTGGAATTAATTGAAAATTATTCCCCATTTCTCCAAGCCTGCAGAACCAACGTGGATGCAGTTCTCCCATAAGATGAATTCAGCCACAAGACAAAGCTGTTAGTTAAGCACTAAATTTGGCATCAAATTCCCTGTCACACTTCTGCAGCCCCACTTACTATAAAATTCTTTTGTCGGGTACAGGTATTCCTATTATCATATATATATGTATATATGTATGTATGTTCACATATCTTTGTGCAGCTCCCATGATACAGTTTGAAGCTCACTTTGAGTGTGCAGAGTACTCCAAACTCTCACTAACTCAAACACGCTGTGGGTCACTAACAAAAGAAAAGAGCTGCTCCTTTGCTGCAGTTATGGGAAAATGAGGCACCCAGATTCAGCAAACTCCTCAGAACAGATACATCTGTCTTCAAAACTTCAACCCTTATGCCCTTACTGGAAAGTGCCAAGTTTTACTTCTCCACGAGTAAAACTTCGGGCAGTGAAAAGTGCAATTTAAATGAGACCATACATTTTCAGCAGTCACAAGTCTTTACAGGCGTTCAACTTGAAGCCCTGAGTACTGGTACCACATGGCTCCAGTGGCACATTTAAAAATATATTCATTTTTCCCCAAAGTCTCCTTCATGCATCTGAAAGAAATGCTTATATTATATTCTGCCAGCCTTTGAAATGACTTGATGTATTCAGAGAGCTGCAAATAGGTGTCTGAGGGAATGGTTAAACTTGTGGGTGATATGGAGAGAACATCCCGCAGACAAAGGAGATCTGATGCCAAACAGCTCTGTGACTTCCTGGTGAGGAATCATATTTGTGCATGGACAGCATCAGTTGAGTCTCACACATTGCTTCATACACGTGTGCTCAGCCTATCATGCTGGTTTTGATGTTTATTATGCTGTTTCTTACAAACCACTCAAAAAGAAAGTCTGGGTCGGTCTGATAGGTGTCACACTTGAGAGAAACTACCTGCTAAACAGTGCTTGGAAACAAGCTGGGCTGCCAGTCCAAGCAGACTTACTAGAGAGTGCACTGAACTAGCAATAGCACTTCAACTCTTCATTGTAGATCTGCCATTAATTTAACCTGTTTAGCACAGGAGGCATGCCAGGTCCTCAAGCAAAGTGGGTAAGGAAAATTAGCCTCTGTTGGGGGTTTCTTTGGACAAATACTGGACAGTTTACCAGCCAAGCACAGCTTCCTTTCAAGAAGTTCAAAGCCAGTCATATGTTTATTAACTTCCAGCAGAACACTCAATGGTGAGAATATTTTAATATGGTATTTTGATGTTATCATACTGAAATACACAGTACTTTAAAATATATTGTATTTAAAAAACAACCAGTATTTTAAGAGGAGCTCCTATTTCCAACATCAGCTAATGGAACAAAATATTTTCACTGCCACTAAGACTCACATAAAGCCATCATACCTCTCCACACACAACTGTCCCCCGACATGTGCAACAAGTAAAGAAGCTTTGTTATTGCTTTTCTATTCCTACTTCCTGATGAACAAAGGGTGCAAGCTTCTTCAGTCAGCAACTGTGCCTGAATGAAAAACACTCCACTCCTAAAAGAGGGAAAAGAGTCAGCTAGACAGCTCAGTAACACTAGAAACATGCCTCAATGCAGCCTCCCATGGTGTTCAACAGACCACTGCCTTCACTGCCTTTAACTTTCAGCCTACTCCTTTGCCATTGGTTAAGAGAGCTATTTGGCAAGTGAAAATTTACAGTCCTCAGCTTTCCAATTCTGACAGAATTACCAACTCTTTGAGAAATTCACTCCAATTCAGATTTCAAAATCCTTTCTGGGAAAAAGTCTACTACTTAAAATACCACACAAATGATGGAACACACAATTTCCAAATCTTTTACTTCAAATTTTACTGCAGCATAGCTACCTCAGATTGTAAAATAACCCCATCCAACCATTAGAAATGTTATGACAGCAAGAAGAATTAGAAAACCCAGAGACAAACACAATTAGACAGTGGGAACACTTTTTCAACTTCCTAATTTTTGACATGTTAGAAAAACACCACAACTTCCTCCTCTGATTACTTTCTCACTTTTTATAAGCACCAATACCTGGGAAAAAATGGACACAAGGATTTCTCAAGGAAAACAGATTCAGTTTCCACATAGATCATTGTTACTACTAAGATTTAATCTAAAAGTCATCAACAGTGTTACTATCCCAATGAAATCTTTATATGTTGTTGTGAAAACAGTCACCTTCCACTGATGTGATTTCCGCAGATGCTAGTTTTTTTGGAAGCATATTAGAAAAGTTAAAAAAAACTTATTTATTGTTCCTAAACTCACAACACCCTCATTTATTGGGAATAGGAAAGTTCCTGCATATTCAGAAAATCCCTGCAGGTCCTGGGAGAGAGTTGGCCTAAGAACTTCACACAGAAGAATAAGCAAACTATTTTTTGTTTGGTTATTTATACAGTACAATTTTTCAAGTACTCCTCCTGCCCATCCTAGACCACACTGAAATTACAAAACCTGACTTTGTCATCCTTGTAAATCCAGTTGAGTAAATAAGCTGCTTTCTGTAAACTTGTGGTCTCAGCCTCCTTGTTAGTTTATTGCAAAATTAAAGGGAGTTCAGCACGGAACTATCAATCAGTAACCAGCAAAGGTAGAAAGTCTTCTGGAATGTACCAAAAGGCAAAAACCCACACTATTTCATGAAACGGCTGTTTGTTAAAAGAGTGAAGCAGAAATCCCCATTTTGCATGCAACATTAATTAGGAAAATTCTTATTAAAGGCTTCCTATTGAGCTGGGAGAGCAAGCACAAGAACACTTGCAATAATCCCACAGTACTCCACCCTTATTAGCCCATGAATTTTGTGGTTTCCACTGTGCCCAAGAAACGTCACTAGAGAGCACCAGGCACAAGTGACAAGTCAGTGGGGCTGGGATGATGACCCTGCATGCTGGAGGAGGAGGGAAGGAAGTTTTACTGATCCCCAGCCAATCTTCCTTCCCATCCCTGAGAAGGCACCTCTCTCCTTTCCCTGAAGAACAGAGCTTTTCATGAGGTATTCAAGTAATGGCTCAAAACAACAGAGGACAGTGCACCAAGCAATACCACAAAGTCAGATGGGGCTGGCAGCAAGCCTGAAAACAGCAAAAGGGAACAGTGAGAAAAATAGGGTGAAAAATCATGCTTCAAACAGCTGTGAGAGCAACAGCCTTCTCCTTGAAAACCTGTTAAATCAAGACTGGCATCAGTCTGCTCAAGGAAGAATCCAAAATAATCACTATCTGTGACAGTAACAGGGTATTTGTGGCATTCATCTAAGCTACACAATGAATTAGCTTTTTCTTCAACTTCTGTTTCTTTGGGGAGATTTTCTTCAGCATCAGTGGCCATTTGACACAAAAGTTGTTCAAGACCTCAGCAAAACTTCTACTTAATATTCACAAGGAATAAAATGTGCTTAAAACAGCATTTTTGGTGAAATCATGGAGTTACAAACGGCAAAAAAGAAAGGTCTGAATGCAATACCAAGAGCTCCTAACCAAAACACAAGTTTTGGAAGCACCAAGTTTTCAAGAGAGAATGTCAAGTGCCCACAGCTACAGCAGCACTTGAAGCCAGTCACTGCTCCACAGGGCCTCACCTCACAGGAGACTGGCTTTTAGTGACAAAAACCTCTAGACAGTCAGACAGCTCTGGGCACCAGGACCAAATTAAACATATTTATATCACAACTACTATAATGAAAACAGATTAAATATATATACATATCTTCATTCTTAGAAAATGCAAACTATTTTGGCTCAAATAAACCAAATACAAAAGAAAACACCCAACAGTTTATCATCTGAAATCCAAGTAAATCACCACCCCACCCAACACTTATCCCACTAGGTGTCCTGTATTCCTAAGCTGAGCAGCCACCAGCCCCAGAAGCTCAGGTTTCTGTGGGGAAGAATGTAAATAATGTCAAATACTCCACAAAGCCCAGACATCACAAGTAAAAAAAATTTCTAATACATGGAATTTCCATATCCAAAGTCAAACACCACTTCTGGTGTTTAATCAAGGCCTAACTAAGATACTCAAAAATATCTTTACAGGTTTTACTAAAATGGTTGTAGCACAAAGCTGCTACACTGTAGGCATGACCAATACACAAATGCCCACATTTATCAGCTGTTGCTAACCCAAATCAGCTGAAAGACAAAGTACCCATTACAGCCATCTTGCCCATAACACGACAGAGGAACAGGCTGGTAACAGTGAGACATAGACTGGAAGGAAGCAGGCTGATATTTTCAGACACAGCATAGCAGCTACCCTGACTGAAGGCAAAGCCAAGAGCTGTTAGAATTCACATCTCAACCAATATGACCAGAATTTGGCATAATTCCCTGAATAACAGATATATACACATAAACCACTGGAAGTCTATTGAGAACCACTTCCTAATCCCATATGCAATGTATACTCCAACAAGTGCTGGCCTTGCCTCAGAGGAATTTCAATTGCACCTATTGTAATCAGAATCCAGAGGGGAAAAAAATAAAAGCAATTTAACAGCACAGAAACAAAAAAGCACAATTCTCTGGAAGGCTCACTAACACCTTTTAAAAGATTAGAGACCTGTTGATCAGGACACTGTTGGCTAGCTGCAACCTTATTAGAGCTCTTAGGAGAGAGAGAACTTGCAGCTCTTGTTTTGCTAAGATATCACTACTCAAACTTCTCCTCTTTCACCCCTCATAGAAGCAGAGGTGGTTTTATAGTTATTGGATTTCATGGAAGAAGACAAGGTATTCTTCAGACACTAGTCACTGTATTTACATCGAATTTATTAGCTTTGCATAGGAAAAGTACAAAGTTATGCAATTCTGTGCCATAAGCCTTTTGAAGAAGTGTCTATTCACATCTCTGCCAGCTGCTTAAAAAGCATCACAATGAATTAAAACTCCCACCAGAAAAAAAAAAAAAGAAAAAGAAACAAAGCAAAACAAAAGCATGCTGTTCTTAGGCAGCTACAAGCCTTCAAGTTGAAATAGCTACCACCCAGCAACAGCCTGAGGTCTTTAGCCTTTCCTACTCTGTGAACAAGGAATGCAGCCAACATAAACGTAACCTTCAAAATCCCCACCACAGCACCCTTGTGCCATGCTGCCCAGGAGAAGGGTTTGTGTGCCTGCAAGGCCTTCACATCCAGCAGCCTGCACAGACCTGTTTGCAGAGATGTGCATCCCCCAAGAGGGATGGCCACCCGCCTTCATGGCCTGGCAGGGGCCCAGAGCTCCCTGTTCAGTTTCCAGCAGATCTTCCTCTCCTCCACCCTCTTCTCCAGCCCCTGCTTAATGATGGCTTTCTGAATTGAGCTTTCTTGTGTATGTAGCTAGAGATGGGCCACAGTAAGACTGCTCTGACACTGGCTGAGGAAACACAAAGTACCTCTCAGGAAATCGCTGTAATCCACAGGCAAGTTTTACAGCCAAAACCTGCTTCACTCAAAGCAGCGAGCACCACTGCTTCAAAGGGAGTTTGCTGAGAAATGCCAAATTGTCTTGTAACAGAATAAATAAAATAAAATTACAAACTCAAAGTTCACTCTTAGACTCTGATGTTCTCTGCAACAGTGCTTTTGGTTGGTTGAATGTTTCGTTTTGAAGGACAGGGAAGAATGGAACACCAGCAAAGTCATACAGAATTTCAGTTCTGCACTGGCATGCTCTTGACTGAGAGGAGAGACATCTCCTACACTTTCATAAGACTGCAAGGAAGTAAAAATTTATGCTCACTTTTTTTCCCTATTAAAAACCTAGTTAAATTTATTGGCACTTGTCATTGACAGATGAAAACAGACTGAAGGCTCTTTCACTTGCTGTGTTCAGACTTTCTGCCATGCATCTACCCTCCTTCATCCAGCACTTAAAGTTTACCTAGACCTACACAAATTCTTTGGCATTAAATCTCCCTACCTGCTGGTGAAATAAATGTATTGTTGGCCCTATTGTAGAGACAGATGCACAGACACTGAACAAACTGACTAAAGGTACCACAAATGTTTACTACCATTCCTAAACCCTGATTTTAAGAGCAGAGTTAAAAGTTGGAAAGGGTCATACTCCCCAAAGCACTCTAGAACACCTTAAACTATGTAGTTTGTACTCAGAAAATTATATATTTATAATTCTTTCCATATTTGGGCTTTATCTTAATTAGGTTTTTTAATACCTGTCTATACTTAGCTTTTTTCTTAACAACTCAATGGCAACATGAAGTAATTGGAGAAGTGTCTATTAGTCATTACTAAACTAATGAAATACTCCTAACAAGGTCTGCTTAGGGCTCATGGCCCATTTCATGTTGGTAATTAGTATACCAGCATTTTAAATTCATTTTGATGTTTTGACAAACCCATCAGAAAGACCATTTATACTAATATACACATTCAGGTCTAGAGAGATATAACATATACAGCACTACTTCATGTCATTAATTCCTCAGAGATTTTCCAATTAGTTCCTTCAAGCCTTCAAGGCAGTGGGTTACAGGAGTCTCACTGAATCTTGGATACAAACAGAAACAGCTCAATGGGCTACTGTAATTTACAGCTTTGCTGAACAGTTGTAAAAACACTTTCCCTAGCTCTACCTAATCCCACAATATGACTCTATTCCAACGTTCTTAAAAGGAGGACAGTGTTAGTTTAGACCTCTGCTTGGTATCTTGTGGAAGCAGCAGAAAGTACTTCTAGGATGTGCTAGAACATTTGTTCCCTTTGTCCATTCATTAAATGTTACATGCAGGTAACTACTACCACCATCACATGGCTTACTTCCTTTTATATACAACATACTTTATCAGCACCACAGAAACAGAGCAAATCTTTTCTAGCCTATGGTTACGTTAGAGAACACAGACTGTTTTACACCACACCTGTTAGAAAACTTTTCTTACTGTGTTATGGCCTTTCACTGAACATATTTCAAGACCCAGGATTTTTGTACTTGTCTAATGGCTATGCTTAGATAATCATGTAGGCTTTATTTTAGTGCATGTAGCAGTCAGTAGGTTTGAGTAACAGGGAATTTGGATATATAACTGCATTCTCCCATTCACCCAAGCGATTTGACAAGTCTGTAGAGTATTAAGGTAGTGACTGATACTGCACAGAAGTCTAACAACCAATATATACACATATATTTTGTATATTATATTTATATATTTATATTTATTATATATATTTATATATATAAATATATAATTTTTACAAAACAAACTAGACACTGACTGTCACAGCATACACACAGTCTATGCCACAGTTGAGACTGCCACAATACACAGAGTATCCCCATACAGCTTCAGAAAGCTCCAACCCATAGACACTAACACCATAGCACAGCAGAAGGCTTCAGGTGCCTACCCATACAGAGGAACATCAGATCACTTCAGAAGGCTGCAAGCATCTGCCCTGCTTTGTCTTTAGCCCAACCTTTTATACCCCTCACGTTCATGCATTGCACCTGTGTGCCCTTTACTGATTGGTCAGTGCACCTCAGCACTCCAGGTGTCATTCCCTCCAATGCTGCTCACCTGCTGCTCACAGCTGCAGCCCATTGGGGATGAGGCTGGGCTGCAGCCCCACTCCCAGTTACCACAAGCTGTGTGCCTACAACTGACAGCAGCATTTAGTGCAGCTATGGCTGATGTAGTGAACGCTGTGTTCCTGCTGATTTTAAAGTTCAGTTATCAACCTCTACGGCTGTAATGGCTGCAAAAAAGTAGAAGTCATACAAGAAACAAAATACCCAGATGCTGAAACAAACAGCCTCTTGAGTTGCTATCAGTTTCCCTTCCTTCTGAGTCAGTGCTCAGAAAGCTAGGAAAGAAGAGGTGAGAATGAATTAGATGTATTACAAGCTGTAGATATCTATTAACATTTCACTTTAGACATTTTCATACACTGAATTGCATTTACACCTTTAGTACCTAACCTCCAGTTTAACCAATAATCTTTCTGTGCCAGAAATATTTGTAGTATTACAAAACCATCAGTAGCCTCAGCCTCCCTTAAAATGCAACAATGCAAAACACACCAGTGTGAACACTGGGCAGTACTTTTCTTCTGTACCAGTGACTGTTTTCATAACCAACATATTTTACTCCAATTGGACTGAAACTCCAAGTTTTACCACCTAGCTTTTTGAGCTTTCTAATATATCAACAAACTTCTAAAATGCAGTGCAATATTTTTATGTAAAAGAAGAGTACTTGGGTATATTTTATCCATCTCCTAAACCTGCAGACCTAGACAGTTAAGAGCTTAAGCTTTGACATTTTCCTCTTATAATATTCCAGTCAGGCAGGAAGTGCATCTTCAGATGCACTGGGTGTGGGTCCCGAGGCAGCAGCTCAAGATGCTGAGACACTGGGATTGGTGCTGACAGCAGAATAGTAGGTCAGTGACTTTCTCAGGAAAGGATAGGATGTACTTGCAGGGTCTCCAAAATGAAGATTAAAGTAATTCAATGCAAGATACTTGAACTTCAAAGCACGGTGCAGTAGCAGAGCAGAGTGTGTGACAGATTAAAGCTAACTGCTCAATTATATCTGAATCTCAGTGAAAATTTTTTCATGTTTTGCTGGACACTAATTTACAAAATAACTAGTGTGGTGTGGAGATGTACAGCTTCTGAGACAGAAGGGCATTTATAGCAGACACCCCTTCAGTTACACTGTCTGATTCCTGCCATCATCCAAACATACTGACTCTAGAAAATTGTTTTCAGTAGTAATGCTATCAATTCAATAAAGTTCTTTTTTCATTGGCTATTCCTTGGGTCTAATTAAAGATAAGTATAGCTTGTTTTACATTAAATTTCTCCTTAAAAAATTTCTCTATTTCTTATTGTTTTTCTATTTAAAGCAATCCCTGTCTGCTGTTACCAAGCCTTAAAATTCCATGCATGAGAGGAACATCATGTAATGGATAGATTATACTCCAGCTGCCTCTTAGACTTATCTCGTCCTCCAGAAAATTAGATACTCACTGTAGAAAGCCTGACAAGGTAAGTTCTCATTTTGAATTTTATTAATATTACTCAGTTTTTTTTCCAGACTATGTAAGATTTATTGCAAGGCTAGTTTTATTGATCCTAAAGGAGTTACATCAAAGTGAAACATGATCAGAGATTTGTTTCTGTCCAGATTCATCCTTTTGTGCATAAATACATTCACAGAGAAACAATCAGTTCAGACTTTTTCTCTTCTTATTAACTCTTCACCTCGATTAATATTCAAGCAAGAACAGGAGGGAGCAGAAGTCCAATCGCATGTTTTCTAATCCTGGTTCTGAGGCTAAGTAGCTGCAACTGCTTACAGATACAATAAATTCTTTGTGCCCTCTTTTCAAAGCAGGCCTAATGCCTACCCCATAAGAGTATTGTGGGATTCAGTATTTTGCTTTCCTAATGCTTTGAACTCAGTGCATGAAGTGTGATTAAAATCACAGTGCACCACCACAAACCACCCTGTGTTCCCAGAGTCTTCCAATGTATATCTGGGCAACATCTAAATACAATTTATCAGTAATAGTTGACCTCTGTAGGTTCTATGCATGGGCTTGTTGGTCTCATAACAAAAGTCTTAAAACTTCCCTCCAGAAAACCCACTGGCTTTTTTTTTTTTTCCTTTTTTTCTTCTTTTTTGGCTGGGTAGGGGGAGGAGTTGATCTGTTTCTTTAAATCCTTCTCCTTTGCTTGAGTTGGGAGTGAAAGCATCACTGGTTTGCACTGCAAGTTTGGGAAGGGTAAATCTGAAAAATTCCTCGTGGCTCAACTTCTGGTATGGTGTACAACATTCTGTAAAGTATTAGCACTGTATTTAAAACAGACGGAAAGTAACAAATAGATGCCAGATTATTATTTAGATGTTAGCTATGAACTGTGTTCTTGGAAACAAGTTTTGGTCTCTCTTGAGCTTACTGAGGGTGTTTTAAAGAGCTGTTTAATAGAGCAGGGAGTACTGAATAGTTCCAGAACAGCAAAGAAAACAAAATAACAGCAATGCAGAATAGCTTCAAATCAGCCCTGTACCAATTTATTTTTTGAACTGGATAACTCAGATCATTCCTGTGCCAGTAAAAGGCAAATAAATAGTTATTTTTTAGGGTGTTACAAGATGTTTGGACTACTTTTTAAACATGAGGCTCAATAAGGAGCTGTATATATCAGAATAAGCAGCACAAAAAATATTCTGTTCCTCTCTGCAAAAGCACAGGATAAAACACAGACACACAGAATGATCAGGTCAGTGCTGAAATAAAATACTCCATCTCAGATGTAAAAGCTGACTTTTTAACAGGCTGGAAAAAATATCACCAATTACCTATATTTCAGTCCAAACTCCAGCTCAACAGCCAAGAATTGTTGCTGAGGAAAATGCAGCCTGCAACAGCTCACTGAGAGCTGTGCCTGCTCTAAAGTTTCCAAGAGAAAGGGGAAGAGAAACAAATAATAAAAGAGAAGGCATGATTTACAGAAAACAAACTTCTTCCAGGAATGAACACTGCCTGGAATATCAGCAGCAAATATAAATGGGAGGAACAGAATTGGCACATCTAGAACATGGCAGGGCACAGAGTCTTGAAAATTGCTGCTTTGGAGGCAAAGCGCCTGCTTCAAGTTTCACGACACTTCAAAGAATGAGGCCATAAACAGAAAAGCCATTCTCACCAAGCAAGAAGCCATCCACTCAGCAGTACAGACTGAGAACTGTTCTTGCAATGACCATCACAAGAAAGATTCACCATTCATTTTGCCAGTTTTTATTCTGATTACAAATAGCAAGAGCCAGCCTCAAGAATAAATGCAGACCAACACATCTAAATGCTTTTCAATTTGATAAAAATGACCAATGACTAAATGGGTCACAGTAGCCCAAATTCCACAGACAGTACTAAACTACAAGCTCTTTGAAAGATATTTCTGAAATTCTGTGTGGATAGCACCAGATTTAGGTGATTAAAAGATAATCTAGATACAGATAGCTGCCAACTCCAACTTGCCAATGTGCAGCATTATTTCGGGGAACTAGAATACTAGGAAGACATTTTATGCAAATGAACAAGGTCAAACAATGCCCATTCTTCATTTTCCTTAAAACTTGTAGTACTTTGAGGATATAAGGGAAGAGTTAATAATGCATTGTATAGGATTGTATTCTTAGTTGCATTCTGGTTTGTGTCATAAGCAGATTCTCTCTATTCTTGGAGATTAAAATTTTTTCATAAGCTCCTATAACATTGAAACAACTAATGTAAGAGGAGTGCGTGAAACACCTCAGATTACCATTACTGTGGGATTCATAGTGAAATCTTGAGAACCCATAAAAATAAAGTAGAAAAAAGCTAACTATTAGCTCTCTTTGCACTACAAATCTAGTTTACCAAGAAGTCTAGCCATGACACAGTTCAATTCTGAAACCTACAACCATAATTTTATAATGCACACACACGTGTACACACAGCATGTACATGTTCTTTGCCTCAGATGTGGATTATGTCAGAGGCTTGCCCAAGCATAATCACTCCCTTCCCAATTCCTGTCCCAGGTCAAGCTCAAAAATTCCCTCGCCTTGCAGTGTGACATTGTAGGCTGGAGAAGGGCAATGCCACTCAGCTCTGTGCTACCACAAAAATTCCTTCCATCTCCCTTCTCAAACCAGGGACACAGCATTCAAACATAAGAAGAACAATGCAGCAGAGTTATGCTTGCCCAGTAATGGAAGTATTTTGCTAAGCCTGCCACTCTGCCTCCCTGCACAGCTGCTTTCTTTGCCTGCATCTAAAACTGCCTGTGCAAAAGATGGAAAAGTATAAATTGAGGCAGAAACCACCTTCAGATTCAATAAGTACTCAACAGTATGAACACTGTAATATGCCCTCGATATTCACACAAGCAGTTACTCATATATATGAGTATGAGCCATGAGTTATATATGAGCCACCCAACAAACACAGACAATGCTCCCCAAAACAAAAAGCCCAAACCCAAAAATTGTCCTTGTATTATATTTTTCATAAGAGACTCACAAAACATTTTACAGTCAAGAAAATGAAGAAAAGTCTGGGAGACTTTGTAAGCATTAAAGGGCATCAAGTATCTAAGAGGTCTTTATAAAAGACAATAAAAAGGCAGCAAATCTAAAGAAATGAAGAACAGTTTCAGGGAACAAAAACTGCAGATTTTTACAAAATGCCCACTGATCCACAGTACCTGAATTTTATAAAGTACAAAGCATAAGTTTGCCAGTACCTTCTCCCTTCTCTTTTCTAGCAAGAAAATAGGAAACTACACAAGTGTTTGTTAGAAAGTGAAAAAAAATGTGCTGAAGGAAGGTGTTTTAGCAGATGGCTTTAAAATTCAAAGCTTCAGAGCAAAACATTCAGAGACAGACTGCCCAAAATTGTTCAGACTGTTGTCTAACAGCATCATAGTTGGGACTATGTGGTTGTGCAGGAAAGGACAATAACACACAAATTTATTAAAAAGACCAGGCAGAGCATAGTATACTCTTATTTAAATCTCCTAAAAGAACTTTTTTAATAGTATTTTCACGTGACAGAAAGAATGATTAATCTGACTAAAAAATGACTTCTACACTTTTCTGATTTGGTTTATTCACCACTCAAAGATAATGATAGCTTACCTGGAACTTTTGTAGCTATGTACTCTGAAATAATTCTCTATATGAGGCCATATGACATTTCTCAGTGTCAAATAGCTTTAAAAATGAAACTTCAGACTGCCAAAAAACCAAGCAGCTTTATATGTACACTGATGCAGTTTACGTCAGTGTTTCACAAAGATAGGGTGGATTTTGATTCACCTTTTTTTTCTCATTATCATTGCAACTGAATGAACATTGAGAGATAATTCTTATAACCAAATGGGTAATGAAGAGTGTATTAATACTATGTAAGTATCTTATAAATACACTGAAATAATGGTAGTACAGGCCTATCTTAACACTTTCAGTTGACCAAGAAAAACAGTGGACATAGGGCTGAACAGAGAGGAAACAATACTATCTGAGGCCATCAATGGGCCAACAAATCATCTTTAATAGGCAAGAAGTAAGAATATGTGTTATACAATATATAAAAGCAAAACTAACATGTCTAGGACACTGAACATGCACTATGAAGTCTGGCACACAGTGTATAAATAAGTTAGCAGCTAAGACATCCTGCATGTCCCAATTTTTCTCTTTTTCTTGAAGTTAAGAGGTTTCAAGTCAGGGAAAAAAAAGACATATTGGGGAAGACTCAGATAAATCACATCCTTGCAGAAAGTTTGCAAATCACCCCTCCCAACTGTATTTTACTTGCCTAAGCCTGGATGCTGGAGATACTGGAACAAGCTGATATGCAAAATTAGAAAGCTTTTCTAATTGTCACAAGTATTTCTGTGTTGTTGGATCAAACAAAGTTTATGTTAAACACTTCCAGGAAAACCATGGATCAGGAAATTGTAATAAATGCTCCAAGAGCTATAATTCAAAAGGGATGTATTTGTGTTCCTTTCCTTCTCCTTATCCCAGCTGAACATAGTGGTTTTGCATTATACATCTTTTTAGGCCATTATGGACTTTGTTCCCAACAATCATTCTTTTGACTTCACTGTTTTCAGAAATATTATTGAAACAAACACAAAACGCTTTAGAACACTCAACCAGGATTGGAAGAATTCTTTTAATTACAATTGAGAAGTCAGAAAAGCACTTGCAGATTTCTCTAAACCAGACAAAGCCTACCTCCCCTCAGAAACATAGACACAGTTTTTCTGTTTTGAAAGTTGTGAAGTTCACTAAAAGCAGGAGAAGACTGTAAGAGAAGTGTCTAAAACCCTTCTAAAATTTCTTCTCAGTTCATTGGAGATAGTATAAAATGTTGGGCCCAGAACAAGTTAGTAGGGCAGAATTCACACATATTTCTAGAAAACAAAACATCAAAAGAAAGAGCAAAAAGAACAATCTCAACAAGTATTCCTACTCAAGGCAGCACTTAAGCATATACTCAATTTAAAGTATATGCTTAAAACACTAACTAAAGTATGTTTAAGTGCTTTCCTGAGTTGATATCAAATAATTGAATCAGACATTGATGCAAAATTTTGGCAGTATTTGTAGCATTTTATTTAATGCTGGAATGCAAAACAGTTATTTAAAGACAAATTGCTGTATGAGGCAGAGGCTGTGTGTTCTTGCAAGTGTAAGTTGCAGCCAACCTGGCTACTACACTCTGGAATTGCAGTCATAAGAATTAGTACTTCAAAGGAAAAAAAGCATTATAAAAGAACTGGAAGATGGACAGAGATCACAGAAACAAGGTGTTTCAACAACGTTTTACCAAGTAAATTCTTGAAATATGCACTTTTTAACATACATATACATTTACCATACCACTATTAAGAGCTTAATGGAAATGGGCCAAATCAGAGGATGTAGCAACAGAACAAGATTTAGGCAAGCTTTTATGCTTAAAAAAAGGGCTATGGAACAAAAATCAGTATCTGGCTACAGAGGAAGAAGTGGGTTTTGAGTAGATCACAGTAATACTGCACTGAGAAAGAGCAGAGAATGTATTATATTGTTGAATCTTCCTTAAGACAAACCCAAGCCACAAAAATATAATGAGGTTACACCAAGAGTTATAATTCTCCTCCATACTTCAGGAGAAGGATAATGAGTATAAAAGTTGAGACTAATAACACCAATATTCCTACTAACAATTAAGACAATGAAGTCTATTAAGATTATTGCTTTTAGTAATTTCATTTACAAACTGTAATCAATGGTCAGCACTGAGCATTTCAGAGATACCTGGCATTACTGGGAAATATCACAAACAATCTGACACCAGTACCCCCACAGCCGAAAACTTCAGATGCTAGCCTAGCAATGATAAATTCAAAAAAGAGAGATGAAGTTAAAAGGATTTCAGCTCAAAAGTTATTTTAAAAACCTGCAGTTTTTACAGAAGGACTACATCTCAGAAAACACCGACAGCCCTAATAATAGAGGCAAAGATTTAAACATAATTTTTCATGAACAACTTAGAAAGACCTTAGAAAATGAACATTCAGACTAATACAGCAGATTGAGAGGAAAATGAACTATAACGGTCAATACATAAGAATAAAATCTAGGGAGCTGTGATGAACTGAAAAAGGAAATCAATGAAGACAAAATCAAAAACTCCTGAAGTATGTAGTCTAAAGCAAGTCAACAAAGAATCTACTGGCAAGAAAAAAGAGAAAGGGGATAAGGCTCACTTACAGAAGCAATACGATTGTGTTAAAGAAATTCTCAACGAAAAATTGCACACAAATACTTATCCTGATCCCACAGCTATTTTCAAGTAACTGAGATGAGGCATTTCCAGGAATCAGGGGATCAAAAAAGATAGTAAAGCAAAATGCATCAAGTGGGTAGCCTTGGTGGGGGGTGGGAAGTGGCAAAGTTCACACTGAAGAGGATTAACTCTTAAATTCCACTGTAAAACAGCAGCATCACAACATACATAAACACACCCAAGTTCCTCTTCTCACTCCATACAGGCACCATATTTTTGCCCACTTGTACACTTATGCTCCATATCATTACTTTTTATACAACACAAAATAAAATTCTCTCATAAGCATTGGCATAAAGCCACCTGCATCTCCTTTGTTCTCAGGCCTCCACAAACTCACCATTTGATGCACCAAATGTGCAATGTGAGGTCATTTGGGCTGAGATATCTGGGAGTTCTTTTCCTTCTCTTTCACAATGTTGATTGGTATAATGTATATTACAGGAGCACATCTCACATTTCAACACATGCACTGTATAATAAAGAACATTTATGTAAGTTTGTGATATCTCTATTTTGAGGCTTTACCATCTGTGTGTAGGCCATTTTCAGCCATTGAAGATAATATCAAATGCAACCTGAATAGAATTTTTTTCATAAAACCATTTCAGACATGTTTTTAAAATAATATTTTGAGGCTTTACCATCTGTGTGTAGGCCATTTTCAGCCATTGAAGATAATATCAAATGCAATCTGAATAGAATTTTTTTTCATTAAACCATTTCAGACATGTTTTTAAAATATGAAAACACAGTATTAACACAACTACTGCTCCTGTGCTCCCTTGGGGACATCTTTATTGGTACCCATTATGGGAAAAACCCCCACAACTCTAATCTCTATGACTTCTAGTATCTTTTCTACACTATGAGACTGTATTTTCACATATGTTTACATATGTTTTAAATGGAGTAAGATGGGACTGAAATGAGAAGCTACTCTGCCCTCTCCGGTATCTCATTTCCATCCCTGAACTGCTGCCATTCCATGCAGGAGGACATTTCTGTGGATTTACACCGAACAGGCCTAAACTGATGCAGTTGCCCAGGCTGGATGGAAGGAGAATGGGATGGCTCCTTTCAGCCATCAGAAATGCTGTGTTACTGTGTGCACAGAACATTTGTAGAATTATAGGATAAGAATCTACCCTAATGCAGAGGTCACATCAGGGCCAAAAACAAGAGAATAAAATATCCCACCACTGCTATGGTTTCAGACTTTCAAAGGAGAACAAGAATCCTAACTGCCCCTATGTTAGGCTCTTTTCCATTGCTACAATGTGGGAAAACACCATTTCATTACATCCTTGTTTCTGGTCCTGGTAGTTCTCAAAGGTTTAGACCAGCCAGCTATGACTGAAGAATTGGCTACAGCCGAGTGCATACCTCAAACTCTCATCCTGCTTGAGAAAGGTGAAGGAAGCCGTTACCTAATAGGCTGCCTATTTGTCTTATTTATTTTAAATGGTATTGTCTGGAGGTGTTCAGAATTTTGAACACTGTAACTTTTTCCCAGGGAGATGCAGATGAGAAAGCCAAGGAGCTGCTAAACAGACCATGAGATATTAAATGCAATTCACAGCTGCAGCCTCCCCATTCTCCAACCCACAAGACACATCTTTCACACAGTCTTTAGGCTTTGATTGTTGTACAACACTGGTCAAGATTTACTAGTAATTTCCCAGGGAGCTTATTTCTTCAAAGATTACAGCAAGACTGCCCATCAGAACAATGCATTTCGTGGCTTTTCTCTAAAAGGAAAGTATTATATCTAGGTAATATTTACACAGATCCACTTTTGCTGAAAATAGCATTTGCTACACTTCAGCTGGTGACTAACACACTGCCCATTCTGCAACAGCAAGGCACCACTTATAATCTCTTCAGAAACTTTCTGTTTAATAAGCATTTAATTATTCTACAGAAATAAAAAGCAAACAGATTAAAAATTGAAGAAAACCTTGTAGCACACAATTCCATGTGTTGGGAATTGCCTGTTACATTCTGTTAAGACAGCTATTTAGAATAGCAATTGGTCACATCTCACATAGAGGCATCTGTTTTTCTCTCCAAGTTCATTGAAAGAAAGTTCAGCATGCCAAGAAATCAACTTCTAGTGAAGTTATTCTGCCACCTGCTGTTGCATTTATGGACATACTAGATATTTAAATCTGAATATTTTCAATTTTAAAAAACTAATAAAAAGGGAGATATTTCCTCACTGGAGAAAAACTGATTATTAATTATGAACCATTAATATATTAGACTTTTTTCCGCTTTTTGATTTCTCAAGAATGTGACCCAAATATGCTTATCACCAAGACTGAGGGGGTCAGGGGTTAGGAGGAGGGCCTTGAACAAGGGAAAAACCTGTGGTTCAAAAAAAAAAAAAAGAGAGAAAAAACATATGGAAGGAAAGAACTCTAAAACCTCATAAATCAAAGTATTTTCATGAGTGTCGTAAAATTCACACATGAATAATTGTCTAAAACCCTTCTAGTCTGAAAACTGCAATCCTAAACACTGTTGGATTACTGTATCAAATCAAAGAACAGGTTAAATGAAATACTGAATTTCACCAGTTTACACTCACTGTCTGAGTGGGGGAGAAACTAGAGCAAGTGGTATTGAAAAGGCAGCTCCTCTTACATTTTCATTTCTGTCAGTAACTTGACAAAGTCCTGCTCCAAAAAGCAAGTGACAAAAAGGTGGCCATCCCAGCCACCAGCACCCATCCTTACTTTTGGGATATCAACAAGTGCCATCCCCTCATATATGGCCATGCACAAAACCTTTCCACAGAACTAGAGGGGCTACATCGCATGCTGCCTTTATGTTGCCCATTGCTTTGCACATGCTTAGATACTTGTCCACAGTGCAGGCAGGTATTATTAGTATAGGAAGAGTTTGGGGAAAGGATGGAAAAAAGATGGGACACCCAAAAGAACTGCAGAGGCAAGTCAGGGAAAGCAGAGTTACTTGCTGAAAGATTATCCACTCACTTGAAAAATACCTTTGGTTTTTCAATTATTGTAATTAATGAAAGATAAAACTCTAGAGGTAACTTAAACTGCAGGATAAAAAAAATAAATCCCTGACCAGAGACAGAAACTTTGATTCCACAAAACAAATATCAATGCAACACATCCCTACTCTGTCCTACAAAGGGTTCCTCATAGTAATGGGACAAGAGAGCTGCCTCTCATCCAAACACATTGAACTAAACTTCCTTAGCTCCAGAGACCAGAGGGGGACAACAGGGTTAACCACTCATTGTATGAAACATATCCACTTGGTCTACTCTTCATTTGGAGCACTACTAAAAGCTTGCTCTGCTTTGGCAGATACCCACTGCCATTTACAATGAATATTCAGCTGTTTCTTTAGGCTCTTCATCCCTTTGATATCCTATTGCCTGTTATGCATTAGACAGGAGTACAACCCCTGTTTGCAAGCAGTACCTGCATGGCAGCCTCACACTCTTTTAAATGAAGCCTCCCAGCAATTTGTATTTTGGCTCCTGGTCAAGTACAGGAATTAGCTCTCCAAACAGCTCTGCATTTCACTGTTGTTCTTCTCAGGGAAGTGCTCCAGCAGCCCCTGAGTGAAAGAGCACCTCACCTGCTGCAGGGAGCCCCACACAGCTGTGCCCATCCCATTCCTGGGATGGGAAAGGGGTAAGGACTTGTTGGCCAAGTTAGAGGAGCTTGATGCCTTGTGAAGTCTGACCTAGACCAGAGGCTAGACAGAGCTAAAGAATAAAGTAGGTATTTATTAAAAGGCCTCAATGTACACCCTGGGCAGCACAAGAGCCCAACCAGGGCTACACACAAGATGAACCAAAATGGTCACAACATGGACTTCCAGTCACGAGGTCTCTCACTTTTATAAGTTTTGGTCAATTAGCATATTGGAGTTAATTGTCAGCTTTAGGTTATGAAGTCCCATCATTCTTGTTTTTCTCTTCATTCTGCAATTGTTTATGCTCTTGGGCCTGAGATTTGGATCATGTGTCCTTGGTCCCCAGCTAGAGAAAGAATTGTTTTGTCTACCTGCTCTGAGAAGAGAGTAGGTAATGAAGCTTAGAACTACACACAAAAGCAGCACAGGATCCAAAAAACATAAAAGCTAAAAACGGAGGCATCAAGCTCAGCAGTGGTTTTGTCTCTTGCTTACCTGATTTCAAGTAGACTTGTCTCATTGCTCAGCCCAGTGAGCAGAGTTGCAACATTAATTACTGCTTTTCATTTCCAAGTTAAATTCTATTTCTAATTTGCATATCGTGGGAAGGAGACTTTAACAGACATTGATGTATTTATATAAATACATCCACTTTCACCTCTCCATGTGTAAAATAATTTATGTATGCTAAGCATTAATAGCGCTATTTTTTGGAAGCAGAATGGAAAAAGAGATTAAGACATAAGCAACAAAAACCTGTAGGAGATCTAGTTCCTAATACAGATTTTGGTCTGTCTTTCCCTTGTAATGAACACTAAATAAACCTGAAAAATAGCATATTCATGCATAAAAATCAAGTTTTTTTAAAAAGTATTTTTACTAGATCTGGTTTCAGAGTTGTTTTCTGTACTAAAATGGAAGGTCATCCTGTACAAATTCAACTCAGTATTTTTTTCTGCTCCTGAATTTTGCTATCATTTGCTGCATGTGTATATGCAGTTGTTACTTTAAGATTTATGCAGATGTTTTACTTTTTACAGTAAGATAATTCCCTTATTGTGCCATAGATGGAAGCCAAATAGCATTTCTTCCAGCTATTGCATTCTGGCATGATGAATTCCATTATTCCCCACATAAGGTATTTTCCCATAGGAATTTCTATAAGGAATGTTATTCCATGCAGTGCCCTGTTCATATAATTCTTGTCCCTTTCAACAAGGTAGATAATTAAGTACTTTTCCCCTGAAGCCAGATTATCTATTGATGAAACAACATGTGCTACCAAGGCCACACCCTATGATTTGATTAATTTGTTCTCCAACCTCTTTTTAATCACACTTGGGACTTCAGTTTTGTAAGGAAACACACCTGGGTAGTGCACAAAAAGAGAGGGCAAGCAGATGACATCACAAGCTGGACTGTGCATCCTCCCTACAGCGATTTAAAATGTTTATTTTCTTGCATTTAATACTGCAGAAATCACACGTGACAAACTCTTATCAGAGCAAAGGCATTTTTGACACAGTCCTCATCTCATTCAATTGCATGTTAATAAATAACCACCACTAGAAAGACAAAATCAAATCCTACTGTCCATTACTGAGTTAAAATAATCCATAACACAGCTGCAGCAGGAAGAAAATCATGATTCCCTTTGATTTAGCTTCAATCTCCAGAAGGAATGCTTCTCTCACGATCTCTTACCCATTAGTTCATTAATTCTTCCATGTATACACTAAGAGATCCTAATGAAAGTGGAGCAGCAGAAGTGCTGTTGTCCAGTGCATTAAAAGCTATCCAAAGACCATACAGAATCTACTGAATAATTTCTCATACACTGAAAAAAATCATTATGCTTTATCAACTACCATACTTTGTCAAGAAATTATTTATAGTGCCGCTGAACCTCATGCTTTGCTGTGACTGAGTCATTAAACTACAATACAGTGTAATACCTATGAAAGGAAAAGCAAAAGCCCTTCTGTCAAGTCGAATCTGAAGATTATTTTAGGGAAGATAACAGGGATGGTCTTTCAGGATTTATTTGAAACACCTAGGTCTCTATCCAAAGGACACCGGGTACCTTGGTGAGCACAAGATGTTGAAACCATGGGTTTGCAGCTCATCCATCATGCACCCTTTCCAGCAGTAATCTTTTACTCCAGGACACAGGCTCAGAGCTGACTCAGAGGGAAGAACACTTCTAACCAGAAACTGCCAGCAACAGCTCCCGAGTACAGGTTTGTTACCCACACACCCACCCTACACAGGGCAGCAGTCACCCATCCAATTACTGTCCAGACTCAACCTTGCTTCATTTGCAAATTGTGACAAAAATCACAGCCTGAGGAGGTGTACCTACATAACCTGAACATTATGCACCTTTCATTAAAGAAAGTGTAAAGTAACCTATTAATAGAAAGTGCAATAAAGAAAGTGCAGTAACCTATTAATAAATATATGTTGCAGGACCTGAAAAATGTGAAAACAAACATTTCATAATACATATAAAAAGGCCTTCCAATTAACATCCTGTTTTGAATAGTGGCTGATCCACAGTAGCCCCTGACAACATCTCAGCCCAGCATGCTTAGATACTTCTGGCAATGCTTCCATTCCTCTACACATCAACAAGTCAGCTTATCCAGCTTACCTGATACATAGTGCAATGCAGCCAGGACCTCAAGCTATTTCCTTGAGATTTAATAAGTCAAGACATGAAAATTATTAACTAAAATGAAGAGGTTTAAAAGTTGCAAGAAAATGGCCATAAGTAAAGTCTCTGTAAAGCAAGGATTGCACCATTTGTAAAGCTGGGGCTTTCCACAGACTGATAATACTGGGGTGCTTTGCTATTTGTCTCTCAACATTGTGGTAAGAACAGTAGACAGATAGACAATGGCTATTTATCTCTGATGCTCCATTCAGCCCAAGAGATCTACAGGGCACAGTTCTATGACCTTTTGTAGGTGAACACAATCCTGCTGTGCCTGTGGTCCGAGCAGAACGGAAAACACGTTACTGCAATGCTGAGACCAAGCTAACACACAGCACATCTCATGAGGCTCAAAGCAAACCACATCTACCTGCAGCCCTAGACACTGGCATGGTGTGGAGGAAAAGAGCAGGAGAATGCTGTAAATGACACACATTTACATTTGTTGCTGTAGAGAGGCACCTTGCACCTGACTCTCCTGCCCAGCTAAAAAGACAACATAAGTAGCTAGGGAAGATGCTGGTACTTGACTCCTGTGCCTGCTAGAGCCTCAAAGTAATTAAAGCATGGCCACAGCCAGTATCAGTTAAAAAAGAATGCTAGTTATCATTCTAGTGTTCATCCACGTAAATCACATGGCAGTATTCTAAGTATGAATGCTCTAAGAGAGATGTGGCACTCAAATGATGATAGATTTTACACCTATTTTCTGTGTCTTAAACTGCAACGGTGCTATACAGCATTATTTAAAGGGAAGAGAGAGACAAAGTCAACAGTTTTGAGGGCTGGCACTCAGCTGGCACTCAAATGATGATAGATTTTACACCTATTTTCTGTGTCTTAAACTGCAAAGGTGCTATGCAGCATTATTTAAAGGGAAGAGAAAGAGACAAAGTCAACAGTTTTGAGGGCTGACACTCAGCTACTCTTCTGTGAAAACATGTATGAAACAAAGAAGCACACTTAGGCACAAGTAAATAAAACTTAAAAGAATTTGCTTTCCTCAAAAAACCATTCTCTTTACTGCAATAATAAGCTTGCAATGCTCCGAACTCTTACTTAAAATTCCCTTCATTCTATCTTTTGCATATTTATCTATTTTTAAATATACATATTAAAGTTAAAACCCATTTTAATATGTATAAACACATCTATAGTTTATATAGGGAACGTCTTCTACTTTCAGACAAAATGTATTTTTTTCCGAATGCTGCCATTGTTATAGTCTTATACAACAAGAGCTTCACCACAGAGATTACTGACAACAGGGACAGGGCAAAATAATTTTTTTCCATGCTACCTTATCCCAGAGCTGCTAAACTACCTCTGGTCAAATTCTTCCTCTGTAAACATTGAATCCTCAGCTGCTGAACAAAGGACAATGTTTGTCCTGCCAAATATGTGCAACAAATTTCACACACATGAAAGAACAACTAGATGATTGTAATTTTTGTGCACCTATCACCTGGCAATAACCAGAGGACTATAGTTTAATATGTTTTGGCTGAGTGAGCAGTCACTGATAAGACTCTTAATTTAAACTTGGGAAAATGAAATGTTTTTCTTGCCCATTCTTTGTTTTTTCCTTGCATCCTTCCAATTAAGCTAGAGTTACAATAGTCCTGTTTACTTAGCATATCTCCTTACAATTACATTTGAATTGACCAGGGATCACCACCTCAACAAAATCCAAAATAGCACCTCCTAAAGACATTACAGGACCACCCTTCACAGCCTCACAAGAGGTGGAGAAACCAGACTCAAAAGCAGATTGGGAATATCAGTTTATGTTCTGGAGTATGGAACCTACCACCCATAACAATGGACACTGTGATCACACCAAAAGAAAGGGATACTCAGTGACTTTATTAGGTCACCCACTAAAAGGAAAAAAATCAGTGGTGATCATTTACTTAAACTGGGCCTTAAATCTTTCTCTTTAACAGCTGACCCTGATGAAAGAGTCTGCTTAGAGACTTCAAGAAAGGCTGAATTTATAGTGTAGGAGCTCCTGGCAGTTTTCATCACCTCAAATTATGCAGTGATTTTGAGCAGTGCAGAGGACCTAGAAGGATGAATTCTGCCCTGTTTTATTGAGTCTGACTCCCCTCACAAGCTCCTGACGCAGAATCAACAGTGAGAAAATTTCCTTCTTCCAAGATGACCTTAAATTCAGCAAAGCCCAATCCCATCTCCTCTCCTCATTAATGCTTGGATCCAAGCACACACATACATTACTTATATCCTGTTTTGGGATAGCAGAGTGACATGAATCCCCGTAGTCCCCTTCAAATTTTTCTCTGTGAACACACACAAGACCATTGGAGAAGTTGCAAGGTGTCCTGGGTATCTTGCAGCCTCTACTTAGTTTCATGCAATCCTTCCTGACAAAAATGAAAGGCAGCTTTAGATCACGTTAGATGATCTTTGCAAAGGCAACACTTGCAAGAAGCAGCAGCCAGCCAACAGTCTGATGTCACCTTTTACTGGGCATTCCTTCCCCCAAAGCAAAGCAGGGGACTGCTTCCAAGCTTGGCTGGATTCAACACCAATTGCAGGTTCATTACCTGCAACAGTGCTCTCAACTAATTAAAGGCAACTTCTACTGTAACTATTCCTATCAGGCAAAGATATTTCCAATTTCATCTGCATTTTAAACAGCTCTAGAGGACATCACTCAAGTTCCTTCTGTGTAGAAGTGATGACGAGACTAGCACAGCAACTATAATTATCAAATGACCTTTTTGTAAGGCAAATTAGACCAGCGAAAACTCCCACGTGAATGTGCCACACACTCCACCTCCTCCTTTGGGAAACATGTTCAAGCTTTGCTTTCAAGTTCATAACACTCTGCATTATCACTAGGACATAGACATCTCCACAGTGTTAGAAACTGTGCAGCTGCCACACAGGTAAGGGAAAGGGACATACTGTTTACAGACAGCCTCCAGACAAAAATCTCACATGACTGTGAGCTTATCACACACATTGCTCTTTCCTTCCATTCTTCCAACAAATTACAATCCTTCATTGACAACAGTTAAGACAACCATAATAGTAGAAGAAATTATTATTTGAAATAATTTCAGAATTTTCCTTATTTTAATCTAATTTTGGCAAGCATCAGGAGATTAGAAAGACATATTCAATTCTCCTCTAAAAAATGTGAACTGCAAAAATCAGGGTGACTGAAATGTGTAAGGTTTGTAATGCACCAGACCTGTGTTAACTCTGCTTCTCTATATTTTCCAGATGCAAAGCAAAAATACTAAGGTCTTTCCAGAGAGCATGATTTAGAGACACCTAAAGTATGGACTTTAACTATATGTTAAGAATGACTGAATTCAAAATATGAGTCTTCCTCCATCAGCATTATCATCTACTGAAATGATCTTTTATCCAGCAAGATTTCAGGCCTACTTTAGGCATTTTTTTCAGCTTGGACAGAAGTTGTACTTCGATGAACTTGTATGTATCTGTAGTCAATTCACATTCATGTATTATCACTAACAAAGTGATGTGTGTGGCAAACTCTCAAAACGCATTACCTAAACCTTCCTTTTTCAACAGATTTTTTTATACAGCAACAGAAATATATCACTTCACTAGAGGCCTAGACTCTCCACTAGAGGAAAAGTTTTTTGGGGGGATTTTTATTTGCTAGAACTCAGCCTGGGCCAATATTATAATGTAACATTATAATACAGTGTTCCTTTAGGAAAGATATGATGAACCAAAACTAACACCATATTTATTCAAACTCATATAAGGACAACAAAATCTCATACCTCAGAATATAAACAGTTGCCACAGTTGTCATGGGAGTGTTTGTCTACTCAACCCTTGACTGCAAGGACAGGGTGAGTAAGGCAAGCAAGGAGATGGTGCCTTATTCTGAGCTAAACAGAATAAATAAGACAGACAGATCTGCTGTATTAAATCTTATGTTCCTTAGCCTTTGCCATCTGGCAAGTGATCCATGGCTCATGTGAAATGAGTGGGTGGTCATGGTCTGGTTTGTACTAGACATTTCTTGGGATCACAGAAAAAGAAAACAAAACACTGCAATTGGCACCAACCACAGCTCTTGTTAGCGGCTTTCAGCAGGCGAAGGACCAAACAAAACTGAAGACTAAACCTCGCCCTCCTACAGAACTGGTCACAATTTCAAAAGTCAATAAAAGCAAGTTTGCATAAGGGAGAGGAAAAGTTTGCAATGCCTCTGGGTCTGTCATTCTGGTAGAGGTAAAGAAAGCAGAGATTTCAGCCCCTGGGACAATCAGTGACTTTACTATCTCCATTCTGATAATTCACCCTCCTGTGAATTTCAGCTCTGAAGCCTCAAAGGGCACATGAAATTTATAGCACTGGTTTCTTTTTCTGAGTAGATCTGATCCTAAAATATTAAACTGACATTAAATATAGTTATTAGCAGAAAAAATAATTCATCTTAGCATAACAGGCTCAACATAGCAGGGAACAACTACATGCAAGACCCAAGTTAGGACACTGCTATGAGCCTTAAATTAGTTCTAAAAAGAGCTGTGAAAAGTGAAAGGGTTTTTTTTTTAAAAAACTTAATAGAGGAACAACAATGCTTAACAGCAGGTTCGCTACATTGAGTAATTATGTTTCAAAGGTTACCCCACTGAAAAAAGCCAAACACTACAGCATATACATTGTTTCACATTTAATATATGCAGATATTCAAGCACAAATAGCTTTAAAGGAAGCCATAAGGTAAATGCCATCTTGCTTTTCCCTGACAACCTGGAATGTTTTCATTCTGAACTCAGAGTCAGAGTCATAGAATAGAACTCATATCAGAGTCATAGAATAACCTGAGCTGGAAGGAACCCACAAGGATCACCAAAGTCCAGTTCTTGGAACTACACAGGACACCCCAACAACCACGTCCGGTGCCCAAGAGCATTGTCCAAACACTTCCTGAATTCTGTCAGGCTTGGTGCTGTGACCACTTCCCTGGGGAGCCTGTTCCAGCATCCAACAACTCTCTAGGTGAAGAATCTTTTCCTAAACATCTCCTGACACAACTTCAGGCCATTCCCTCAGGCCCTGTCACTGGTCACCAGAAAGGAGAGATCAGCACCTGCCCTGATGCTTCCTCTCATGAGGATGCTGAAGATCACAATGAGGTCTCCCCCTCAGTCTCCTCCAGGCTGAACAGACAGAGCGACCTCAGCCACTCCTCACGTGGCTTCTCCTCCAGCCTCTTCACCATCCTCATGGCCCTTCTTTGGACACTGTAATTGCTTAATGTCTCTTTTATATTGTGGTGCCAAAACTGCCCCCAGCAGTGGAGGTGAGGCTGCCCCAGCTCCGAGCATAGCAGGACAATCCCCTCTCTTGCCCAGCTGTGATGCTGTGCCTGGTGCACCTCAGGACATAGTTGGTTCTCCTGGCTGCCAGGGCACTGCTGACACATTTTGATTTGTCACCAAGCAGGATTCCCCAGGGACATTTTCACAGTGCCACCCTATATTCCTTTTATTTCACACACATTTAGCATAGAGTCATATAGTGAAATGGCACCATTAGATATTTTTAATTCAATATACCAACTCACTGAGCAATTTAAATTGTATTTCAGCTGTGACTGAGCAACAAAAGCAAACCTAACTTTTCTTGGCACAAATAGCATCAAAACAATTACACAAAGGCAAGCTGGATAGTACTCTGTTTCCCACTTCAGGGAATGTATATTAAAATAACATTTATTTACTTAGTTTTAAAAACTTGCTCAGTATCTTATAATTTTGCAATAAAGAATTTAGACAAATAAATTTTTGAGTTCTCCATGGCTTTTGTTTCACAAACCAAAATTTACACAGGAGGACTAAGCATCCAGACAAAAATACTAGTCTAACTAAATCTATATGAGATTAATAAAAGAAAGAAAACTCATCAGAGAATTGGTCTGTTAAGGTCACGTGCTTCAAAAGCAGCGGTTTTTGTTTTGAATCTATTAATTCTGAAGGAGAGGTGAAAAATATATTGCTAATGTCCTGAGAGATAATATATTTGTCTGATTTTAATAAAGAAAATATAGCGTTCACATCTGCACTGGTTTGTTTTTTTTTCTGCTTGCAAAAATAGTTCCTAGTTTCTCCAAATCTCACTGGGCAAGATTAGAAGATTTAATGACTGATCAGTCAGCCATGAGCCTCAACATTTTAAAAAGCAACTTATACAGGAATGCTACACAACTCTGTTATGACATGTACAGCTTTTCTAAAGTCATCAGATTTAGCTGCTATACAATTTTAAACCAGTGGACAAAGCAACATAGATATCTTAAAACTTGGCAGGGTTCTGAAGAACAGGGGAAAAAAACCCCACCAAAACAACCCAGAAAACCTCACTAAAAACAAAACCCCAGCAAGACCAAGCTGTTGAATCTCTGCCAACACACACATCCAGCAGTGCTCTGTGAAGGAAGGGTAGGGGAAGGCCACTGAACTGTTCTCAGCTATCTGCCCTTTTCTGTAGGGCTTGTATATCCCTTAAAGCATATATCCATGAATTAAGGATGGATATTTCTCAATTTTAACAAACCATACATGTTATCTGTGGTTGTCACAAACAGGGTAAGTCCAGGGTAATCACTGTCACCAGATGGAAAGAGAGCACTTTCAAAAACTATTTTAGTATCTGAAGTTACTCAAGTAGTAGTTAAGGAAATTTCTTTGGATTAAAACACACAGCATGCCAAGAGCTGTTATACTGATATCTTAATTTCTAAAAGTCTTTCATTCCAAAAAAGTAAATTATACAACTTACTTCCATAGGCTTCCTGTAGGATGGATTTCTACTAACATTTTACTAGAGTGTAATGTGATGCTGATGTCAAATGAAGATCAACAGCACTACTCTCTTGAAGGCAGAGAAAACATCAGCACCTTGTGAAGAGAGAGAACAGCACTGATTTTTCCAGTAAAGCTGTTCAATGAAAGACATTATGGAATTACAATTTAAACTAAATAGACATTTTGTATTTTTTAACACCTGGATGTTAAAAGATGACTCTTGAGAGTAAACGTAAGTTCCATACTGTCACTGAAGTATAGCAACACCTGATGAAAGAAGAAAGCTGCTTTTCAAGAGCATGAATGTTTCCCAACTGCTTACCACAAAATTCCAAAAGCCATATCTTATACAGCAAGGACAATATAAGTAAAGAAAATTCAGCTACTTTAACAAGAATCTGTAAAAAAAACAAAAACACAAACTTAAAATAAAAACTTTAGCCATAGCAAAGTTTTTTAGCCATAGCAAAGCCCATAATCTGGGCTTGGCTTCACTCTTCTTAATAAAAACTGACTTTAAACCATGTAGTACTCTCTTAAACTTTATTCCAAGATCTATTGTCCCATCATACTATCCTACCAACTAGGAAGAAAAGCAGTTTGAGACTGCTCTGGCAAACAGTGTCCCAGCCCCATTCACTCTCTCCTGGATTATCTGGCAAATTCATAACCTGATACCCAGCAATGGTGGCACTTCAGAATGACTGTAGCACAAAGGGAGCTGCCTTCAAACAGAGAGCACACCCAGCCCCCAGGTATTTTGAAAAGGATGGTGACAACTTGTCAGGAAAAAGTTCTAAAAGAAATAAAAAAGTTTTAATGACTGAAGAGACCGATGAAAGATTTAAAGAAGTAATTACAGAGCTCCTTTAAATAACAAAGCCTAGGAAGAGGGACAATAGACAGCAAAAGAGTACAAAAAACAAAATTATCAACAGACAAATGACTTATTCTTCTACAACGAACTGTACTTTGAAGATTTATTTAATTATTTATATTTACCTCAGAAAAAAAACTGCCCAAAACCAACTGAGTAAAGTTTACCAGCTGGCTTTTATGAAAAAACAAAACAAAACAAAAACAATAAAACAACAAAAACAACAAATGCCTCATGGTAACAGAGCATAAAGGTGAAGAAAAGCACTGATGAAAAATAAAGAGTGGAGAGATATTTAGGGCATTGGACAACTCCTATCAACTATGGAAGAACAGAGGATTAAGTTAACCCTGCCATAATTTGAGTCTAGAGAGTGGTTTTGAGCAATTTGAGTGGTTGTAGAGAAACAGGATTTGAAATGTAATGCATACGGTGCTATACTGGGCATGCTGACATAGTCTTCTCAACAGCTTCTCAAAGCTAATCATATCACATTATATAAACGCTTGATTGGACTTTTGGAAACCAATAGGGAGAAGAAATACTTAGTAGCAGTTGAAATGTTTTCCTTGTCACTTTTAAATCACACTTGCTGTGATGCACTAAAAAAATAAAATTGATGGTTGCTTCTAGATTTTAGATTTATTTTGAAGAGGAACATTTTCTAAGTGTCTAATTCACGTAAATAGTGATGTTCTTTCTACTTAATATGTTAAGACTGTAGCTCAACACCAAACCTCAGGTGGGCCTGTTTCTTAGGAAGTGTCTGCATTTTCCTTGTACAGCTACAGAAACTCTTAAAACCAACTGCTATCAGAACCGCCAAAGCAAAAAATATCACTGAAACAACCAGAAAAAATTTGGAGATCACCTGTATAGCCATACTTCATATCCATAGCTATCTTGTAACACAATATAGGATTAGATACAATTTTTAAATAACTGCTTGTGTAATACATAAATGTAGCAAGAACACCATGCTAAATCAAACACTGTGTTCAAATGTAACACAAAACCAGAATGAGACAATGTGGTTTGTAGATTGTTCAGGCTGCTGCTAATGCCCTGTGGATCTCAGTCAAGTAATCACGATCCAACAGCAGGTACTGATCCCTGTGCACAGCTCAGAAGGCAGTTGTCTATCCCAGAAGCTGATTACAAGCATCTACCTACGTTAGATGGATTCAATCTTACAACCCCCACTTCAAAATGAGAAAGTTCTCCCAGTCAAAATATGAGTAGATGTAATCCAGACTCTCTATGCCCTTCTGTCCATCTCTGGCCTCTACTCCTCTTGAACACACACCAGTTTATACACAGATGTTACTTACAAAAATGTCCATTTGCACAGAACACCAGTCTGAGCAGGATCTAGGACTGTTATTTCAAAACAGCACACTAATGATTACAGCCAGACTCTTCACTCTTCCCTCTCAAGTCCACGTATGTCAGCAGTAGATCTTGCTCCCACCACAGTGACTCCTACAGCAGCCCATTACCCAGACATGTACACCAGCAGTATCATTTGTGTTATGTTAGTGCCATAAACTATCACAAATCAAGACTGTGCTGCACATCCTATGCTGTACAACCTAAATGAACAGATGGACAACAAGCCTGTCCTGCTTCAAAAGGCCTTCAGTGAACACTCATCCAGAGAGTCCAATGCAATTCTGCCTGCTGCATGCTGTGCACAAGGAAGTAGTTTCTCTTCACAGTGGGGTCAGAGCAATGGTTTATCTAATCCAGCACCTTGTCCCTGATAGTGGCAGTAAGAGAGCGTGTGATACTTTGGAAGGTGGCTGAGCTATTCCTCCTAAAAGTCCTTACCAGCTAACAATTTTGGTGGGCATCTCTATCTATTCCCTTTAGAATCTGTCACTAGCATGTGTTTCTGAATATGCCTGACCTCACCTGCACCTGATTTCTGGATAGCATTTTCTTTAAGTTTTTTTCATTTTCAATAATGGACATAAATATCTTATTTTAAAGTTTTTCTAACACTTGCTTCTGGAATCAGTATAAACACACTTTTCAGTCATCAGTAATGCAAGTCTTACATGTGCTACACTTACATGTGCTTCTTCAAGCCACGCTCATTACTCATTAGCCTTAGGTACACACATTATGTTAAAGAAGAACTACATAAATGCAACCCATCTTAAGTAATCAGCCTATGTAAAAAAAAAAAAAAAAAGACCACTTCCTTGCAGATAAGGACCAAAATATGTGGAAGGTAAAGCTCAAATTCACCTCAGCTAGGTACCCCAGTAAACTGCATGGGCTTGGGATCTGCCCCTTCCCAGGATTCCTTTAGAGTAACAGGGAAAAAGATGCAAGAGAACATTATTTCTTGGAAGAAACAGAGATATCTGGGACTACTGTGTAGTCATGGGAAGTCTGAAAAAAAAAAAGAAAAAGTGCCACACAGACCCAATATGACAGCCTGATTCATTCACTCTCCCCCGCTTTGGACTTGACAAACACCATCAGAGCCTACAACAGAAATGTTCTTGTTGATGTTTACACTTCTCAAAGCCTCAGTAGCATTGCTCATTTTCTTAGGCTTACCCACAGTAAATACCAGTTGCATGGACAAGGAAGCTGCCACAAAATACATAATTAAAAACAGTTAGAATATGTTTATTGCTTTGTGACTCCAACCCAGAAGCTTGAAACTTGAGCAGAACTCAGTTTATTCTCTTTAATGAATTCTTTCTGCCATGCAGCTGATTTCACACATTTCCTCCTGCTCTCATTATTAAAAAGGAAAAGCAGCTAGTATAAACATCAAAGAGTGGCATTATTGCACTGTGTGACTCCAGAGTGTTTTCCAAAGCTCCAGGTAAAAAAGTGAACTTTGTGATCCCTTGGCAGGATGGGTATACAAAACCAAGTAATGCACTAGTTTCCTAAAAGGTATTATGTACATGTGCTGACTTTTGGGAAGCTGGGGCTCAGTAACACAGCATGACAACAACAGCAGAAGAGAAGTACCACACATCCACACCACCCTTCACAGGACTACAGCTCTGCTCCTGCTACAGTGATGAAAACATCCCCTCATAATATTTTTTCCTTTATTTTCTAGTCCTTTGAAACCCTACCTACACAGGTACATGTATCATAAATTCATTCAACTCAGTATTAATTCATGCCACTTCTAACAATAATGATGCTTCACCTTGATTTTTGGTATAGTATAGGCTACACTGAGGCTTGCAGTCTCTCAAAACCAACAAATACCAGCAAGTTCTGCCACAAAAATAGTTGTGAACTGTTCTACTACTCATTTTACTCAACCACTTCCTCCCAGGTCAAAACAGATAACTTGTAGCAATCAGCAATATAAACTTGTCCTGGATTACACAAGATTGACAAAAGTAAAAACACTTTTTTGAACATTTATTCTTACATAAACCCCCCAAAAATACAATACTCTACTGAGACTCAAAATCTCAGCTATTGTCTTGGAAATGTTTTCCTAGGCCAGCACCACAAAGAACTCCAGTGCTCAACACTTCAGACCTTTAATTCCTTTCCTTCCAGAACACTCAATTCAACTCTATCAAGCAAAAGAAAGCAGCTTTAACTGCAGGACAAATTTCCTAGGAGATTTCATTAGATTAAATCAATTTCTACATCAAAGTTCCATGACTTGTATCTGCCATTTCTAAGGCTGAATGAAGAAAAATGTAAATGAAGAAGGAGCCCCTCTAGCTCCAGAGCTGAACAAAACGAGCTCCAAAGGCCTCACTGCCAGCACCACATGTGCACACAGAGCTCTGGAGCAGGCTCCTCAGCAAGCTCTCAGCCTGAGAGCCTCAAAGCACAAATATCCAGGTGTTGCAGGTACACCCCGAGTTAATCACAGCTGTGCCCATCTGCACCCGCACATCTGAGCACTGTCATCCATCTGACCCAAGCCCACTTGAAACCCTTTGTGAGACGAAGTCAGGCTCCCAGTTCCTCCAGATGCCCTCTCAGCCACACTTGCTGCAGGAGAAGGTCCCAGAAACTCAGGCTGGAGAGGAGCAGGTTATGAATCCACAGCTGAGAGAAGTCCCAGCCGTAAGCCGGTGGTGTATGTTTCAAACAGACTGCGCGGCCCCCTCACGCTGACGGGCACTGCCGCTGGGGCAGCGCGCGGCCGCCCCCAGCTGATGGCCGACCTCAGCGGAGGCCATTCCAGCTGTCATTTACCCCTGCACACAAAACGTGCTGTACAGCTGCAAAACCAGCGATGCTGCAAGTGTGGGAAAGCCCCACACCATTCCTGGTGTGCCAATCAGTCTGCAGTCCACAGCCTAAAAACAACATTACCTAGTCAACAGCACACAGCATTCATCTCCTGCTCCAGTGTTCTCAGGGTTGCACAGCCAAAGGCTGGAGTTACACAATCAAGATAACTTTTCTATTCCACCCTACTGTCAGATGCTTGCAACTTTTCATCTGGAGGAAAAAAAAAAAAAAAAAAAATCGGTATTTTCTTAGCTACTCCCTTGGAAGTCTCACTCTGCACTTAACAAGAGAAACTAAACAAGGAAATGTCAGTCGCTGTTCTCACTGGCATGAGACTGAGGGCTTCCATCATACCCTAGGTCACATCCAACAAAATGGACAAAATGAAGGCAAATTAGAATAGCTGTCATTTACAACTTCATCAGCTGTACACAGAAAGGCCTACAGGAAAAAACCAGCCTGTTTTTCTACCAATAAAGCACTGTCTTCTCTGCAGTATGTTTTCAGTATACCAATGTAGTATAAACTTGTTTTTAAAAGTTCCAAATACAGGAACTTCTGCCAGCTCCAAGGAAAATTTACCACATGCTTTCACTGGTACTTGGATCCTCAGCCAGTCACAGTCACACATACTGAACCGAGCCAGTTATGCTACACATCCTTCATCCAATACAACTTATTTCTAGACCTAATGCCATAAATCCATTTGAAAAGTGTTCAGTTGGAAGAAAATATTCAAAGAAAATTATTTCCATATACAAACATCCTTCTAAGGATCTCAATGTCAGGCTTCATTATCTTCAAATAAAAATGGAAATCAGGAGATATTAAGGTAGTCATATGTCTTGTTTCAGAAAGTAGGAAACATGGACTGACCACTGCTTATATTTAAGACTACACAGAAAGCATAGGGCAAAGCCAGGAGCAAGGTCAGGCCTGCACAGTACCCTTATCCACCAATTCCACTAGGAATTTTCAAACTCAAAGGTGGTAAAGTTTCAAGGGGCCATGACCATCCTTTCTTTATGATATACCAAGTGGGAAAGAGGAAGGAAAGGGAACACCATATAGAAAAATCTGAAAGAACCATTCAATTAAGCTGTATCTGGAGGAAGTGGCAAGTAGCATGAAAATATTTCCAAAGAAGATCAAGTGAATCATCAGCAATTTAAGCAAAACTTTTTACATAAAAGCACCACATTGGTATTGTTTTTATGCTTGGAAATGCTTCCCAGAACAAAGAGATTTGGTCACTGGCCTTTTTTCTCTTCTTAGTGGAAGTTTCTTGAAGAGGAAAAGAGAAAGAAGACATGAAAGTATACACAGAAGTGAAACATCTGCCCTTCTTTTTGTTCTCACCAGTTTAGAAAAATATAAGAAAAAATGGCATATTTTTCTTTCTGAAGTCCTAATGTGGAAGACTTTTGAATCAACACAACTTACAGCTGTGCAGAATGAATTGGATTTTAATGACTCTACCAATAAAAAAAACTGTGAATCACTTTTGAAGTCACAGTTGAGACAATATTCTCCTTTTGTCCACACTTAAACAGTTTTAGTGCTATAAAAAAGAAAAGGAAGTTTTACTTCTTCCTTTAAAGGTTTGCTAACTTTTCTCCTGTCTGCAAAGGCTGATGTGTAGCTAGGCTGATCCTTCTTCCCACCCAGAAATCACGGATGCAGTGGAAGTCAGAACATCTCTTCGAGCACAAAACTTAATTTCAAAGATCTCAGTCTTTACCAGAAGTCTCCCAGTTGCAGCAAAGCCACAAGCATTTTACCAGATCTAGCTGCAGTGAAAACAACTCAATGGATATAAATATCATCACACATTTGCAGACACTGGGCAGAACCCACAAATCTTTCTTTCTGGACAGCAGCCAGTGAGAGTTTCAGAGCCTGTAAGGCTTTGCAAAAGGAAACAATTTAGCCTCCTATAACAAATGTGCTGTCCCTAAAGAATAGTGTCATGGAAATCAGAGCACATAGAAACAGGATCTTAAAAAATAATGTGCTACAGTCCTAACCAGCTTTCCAAACAATCCCTTAAATGTAATGTTATACTGGGAAGTTATATAAAATGTAGAGAATTATTCCTCTCTTCACATCATTAAGTAAAGTAGGTGTACTTCTCAGAATCGAAAAGCTACTTCTTGGAAAAGATGGCCTGTCCCTTCTTGAGCCTTGCTATATCTTAAAATGCCTGTTTCTACCAGAAAACCAAAGGGATAAGTGACAAGAGAAGGTTCCATCATTTTTTCCCCTTATGATTCCTGGCTAACACACCCAATTTACAAATCCATGTGTCAGGCAGCCTTTTTACCACAATCAGGCTGTAAATTTTACATGGAGTCACATCTCTGACATCATACCAGTAATTAAACAATTTTTCACTTGAAAATTAAACATTAATTCACGAAAGAGAAATAGTCTGAATTTATTGTTTTCTTAAAGATGTCCTTGTCCCCCTGAACCAACCTACAGAAGTTAATTCTGCATATCTGACTTCCAAAATGATACAGAAATGAATATAATTTTTAGTCAAATTTCTGGCCAAACCAACACTTTAAATACATCCCCTTCCATGAAAAAAAAAGTGGAGGGGGAAAAGAAGAAAAAAGGAATTGATGCTGTTAGTTAATTAGTTCTAATGAAGTTCCTATCCATGTTGCAGTCATATGTATCAGGTAAAATTTTACTTATCTATTTCCCACATTGTCATTGGCTGAAGAGGTTCACTCTGACACAAACATTTACTGAACAAGCTGAAGGGGTGTTAAAAACAACAAAGAACAAACTGAAGTACCACCCACCTCATGTATTTCCATACAGAACAGTAAGTAGTGGACAAGCAAAGACATAAATCCATTTACTGGCTTGTCATGCTTATCCACCACTAACATTTACAGGCATAAGTTTGTGAGCTGTCATTCTTCTCCTACAACACCAATGGACCCAATTTCACAGTCCTGAGGAGTACTTTGCATGCCAAATAGTTACATTACACAGAAGTTTATGGAGAGTACCCACAGTTAGTTTTAACGCTTGAATAAGGCACTACAAAAAGGGCAGAATCAGACTCCAAGCTAAAAATTAATAGAAGAAACAATCTCCTGTGAACATCTGTTTAATCATGCAGTTTGAAGCAAGGCTGAGACCAATCCTCTAGATAAAGGTGGACTTGGCTGTTTTCTACTTCAACTTATCTTATGGAACAACTTCAAATAACTCAAATAATAAATGAATAGCCTATAAATATTGTTTTAACTTTCCCCCCTGTAAAACAACACCTGCTTTTGGTTCTGCTCACACTTCCATTCATGCATGAAGTGTATGTACAAAGAGGGTTATTGTGTCATTGAGTAAATGAGCACTGAAATAAAACCAAAACTAAAAACCCTCAATATTACAGTTTTCTGGTCCCTGTGCAAAGGCAATGAGCTCTTTCTAGCTAACTCTACACATACATCATAGTACTGAATTGCAAAATAATAGTTATTTGCAAATCATTACTTCCCCCAGTATGAAAACTCTACCACTTAAAGGCAAGAAACATTGAACACATGGACTGCATTAAAGAGATCTGCTATTTGAGAAGCCAAACAGACAGGATTTCACTTGTTGGCATGCTCCACCTCTCTGCTCCCAGTGCTCTCTTACTTAACAGACTAAATGTACAGGACAATGTTCTTAAATATTAATGACAATGAATACCTTCCATAAAGCACAAGACAGGTCTTTTATTTATAAACATAAAGCTTTAATCTTTACTATCTCCAACACTGAAGGCTGTATTTGATTAGGTTATGGAAGGCTCAATAGAAACTTATAGTCTGTGTTACTGCACTTCAAAGCAGATTTCCTTTCCAGAAATACCCACTCAACACTGCAAATATATTATGCTAATGGACTGGGACAGAGGACATTAGGCACTTCTGCACCAGCACTGTACCACAGTCTTGCCTGGCTGACACTGTGATCTCTTTGGGCCCTGCTGAACAAAAAAAGTATGTTTATACAGTGCTAACTTCTATCCTGATAAGTTCCCACTTCTCTCTATTGTTCCTTACTGTCCATTTATTCTTGAAGTGGCAGAGCCATGAGAGCCATGGTATGGTTACAGCTTTTATGGCAATTTGTTTTACAGTTTCAGGCTTAGGAATGTCTCTGCTGGTTTCAGTTGGATTAGAGTTTATTTTCTTCACAGTGGATAGTACAGAACTATGTTTTGGATTTGTGCTGAACAGAGACTTAATAACATAGAGATGGGGCTTTTTTATTACTGAGGGTTTATACAGAGCCAAGGCCTTTTCTGCTTCCCGTATGGCTGCACTGCTGAGGAAGCTGGGAACCCATGGGAGGCTGGGAGGTGACACAGCCAGGGCAGGTGACCCCAGCTGACCAAAGGGACATTCCAGACCATATGACATCATGCTCAGTATATCAAATTGGGGATTCTCTCCCTAATCCCACTGGTGGGGGAAGTGAGCAAGCAGCTGCTTGGGCCTTGGCTGCTGGCTGGGGTTAAACCATGACACTGTCTTACACAGAAGTATGTATAAAGACTATTTCCGAGACATCTGCTAATACAAATAGTATTACTCCCAAATAGATTATGTCTAAAAAAACCCCACCCATCTTACATACAAAACAGAGTAAGTTGCATGAAACGGGTTGGTAACAGCATTCATGTTAATGTCAGTAGCGTACTGACATTAACATCATTTAATACTTAGATATCACAAGGATAAAAAAGTAAGTATAAAGCAGGAGTATAAAGTATAGAGTAAGGATAAAGCATAAGGTAGCTGTTGCACATGACAGAAGCAACTTGTGGATGCAGCTCCAATGGCAACTGCTACTGTATTTGATCTCCATTATTTTCTAAATTGAAGGCTTCATGTTTATTCTTCTAAACTGCAAGCATGATAAAACCATAGTTTTATTGTCATATTTAACACAGTACAGAGTTACTCAGCTAATATATTCACCATACACTACAACGATGTACTCTTTCACTAGACCTTAACACTGCTTGTTAGACTGTATCTTAGACACCCTGAATATGTTTTGGATTGAGGTCACAGAGTGAGTGACAGTGTAAGTAATGGAGAGTAGAGGACACCCCCATTACAGGAAAACATAAGCTCAGGAAAGCTACCCAAAGGAAAAAAAAAAAACAGCAACCTGCTCAAGAAACTGTTACTCCCTTTCAGAGACAACAAAACCTGTAGAAGAAAACAAAGAGCTGGAAGCAACCAAGGAGGTACTTTTCTCAAAGCTCTTCTTTGCTGGCAAAACAGAAAGCAAAACTAATAAAATCAAAAGAAACTTTTGCAAATTCGAAACAGCCTAACTAGGATTATTGCAACTCACAAGTACCAGGAAAAACCAGCTCTCCTTTCTGCTTTTAAAAGGAAAGAAATTCCTTTTCATACTCTAATGGGTAACAGCAAGGGAAGGTGTTAACAGCTTTTTCACCAATAAGTTTTATAATTGCACAATTTATGGTTTTGGTTCTGAATGCAAGAAATGTCAGTCAGGAAAACTTCTTTGCTTCCAAAGTCCCTTCTCTGACATATTACTGCCAGAAACTCTGCTGGTTTTCTCAAAGACTGCATCATGCTCACATTAATTTGAGTAAGTATGAAAAGCACCGCTCTCAGATATTTCTTGAAGGATCACTTTACTAACTTCCTTTAATTCAAATACATTGTGTTTTTTCCCATAACTGCAGCCTAACCCTCTTAACATTATATGCAATATCTTTTTCCTTTCTTTCTGTCTGCCTACCACCATAAAACCAGCTTCAGGACTAAAACCACAATCAAGCTCCCTCTACGTGCCACAGGAGAAAAGCAACATGGTCACTTGATCAAGATTAGACAGATTACACACATGAAAGTAGTTAGAGTGGTTAATCTGCTACTACACCTACAGTAACTGGGTGTAGCTGTGCCCTTTCCAACGATGTCAAGGTGATTTTGTACTCATTTAGCCAGGACACATGAAAAGACAAACAGTTTCTGGGACTGAAACCTACCTCAGTCTATTTAGACCACGTGAGTTCTCAACAATGATTCAGAGCAGGAGAAGCCTGAGGTCACTCCACAGCCAGACATGACGACTTAGGACTAGAATATTTTAACTCCCTGTGAGTTGGGTTGCTTTTGTTTTGAAGCAGTGCCTCTGGCAAGCAGAAAGCAGCAATTAATTTAGTGTAATAGAAAAGAATTTGATTTCTAACAGACCTTTTGCTTCAAGAGATGGTTACTCAGAACAAATGTATATCAGAGCTGATTCAATCGGACCTGGAATAGCAATAAAGGTAATACTATCAAAAAAAGCTCACCTTCTAGAGGCTTAAGATATTTTTACTTACTATTTCAATTAAAGGACATAATTTGCCATTTACTTATTCACAGATATCTCTAAAAATTGATCTGCATGGAAGCAATCTTGGGTTCTAAGAGATATGTAAAACACTTAGCTGCAAGAGATGCCTCTACATTGACCATCCCACCACGTGCTTATCTAAACCAGATGTAGAAAGCTGATATGGGAGTGGAAAGCAATAGAAAAAGCAATACAATTTGCAATTAATATTAAATCTATGTTTCCATTTCACCTATTATATGAATATCAGGTGAGCACTGCACATTAAGTGATATAAATGAAATATTAAGCACAGGCATTCAGTGACACACACTGATTATAGAATCAGATACACACAAAATATTAGTAATTCTTATATAGAAAATACTAGAAAAGAGAAGTACTGAAAGGTTATGAGCAGTTCACTAGCTAAAATTCTGAAGCACAGCTTTATCGCATTTTAACACTACTAATTTTTAGTAAAATCTGTATTTAGAAATACAGTTTTTTCTATTAAAAAAATGAAGATTTTTCTCAGCATTGCATTTCTCCAGTATTGTTTCTTCTCTTCTAGTACTGCTATCAAATATTACACGCACTGCTGAACAGCTGTATTTTGTATTTCAGCAATCCTGAGAGAAAAAAATCGAGTGCTCTCCAAGTGTGCTTTGGTTTCCTCATGACGTAATGGCCTACAGACTAACTGTTAATAATTTTCAGAGTACTATGTTGAGTCAATCTTTACTATTTTAAACAAACACAAATCCATAGAAACGGTCATGAAACAAAGCTGAAGACAATGCACTGCATATTCACAAACATCACAGCACAGTTTGGGGCAGAAAATAGAAATGCTACAAACACATGAAATTCTGAGAAAATGTAGCAGGCAATGTCACTGAGACATGGATGAAACACAAGTAACACCCACGCTCATGGGAAATGTTACTTTTGCCAAGTGCAGAATCTGGACACAGAATAATTACAGCATTTAAGGGAACATGCGTTTTTAATTTAAAAAGCAATTCAAAATAATTACTCTTCAGATGTGAAAGAAGAGTTTTTAGTGAAAGTCTGTTTTTCCACCCCAACAACTGAAATACTGGATTTCTATTAGCTGTCTTTAAATTTCTGATCTGCTGGAGCAAAGCAGAGGTAGGCCATGAAGATAAGAGAGCTGGAGCACCTCTCATGAAGAGGTCTGATGTCAAACAATTGTCCACATCAAATGGGGACATAGAACATGACAGTCTGAGCTGCACATTAGAGATTAAGATGCGGCTTGTTCAACGCTTTGCAGTTCCTCTGTGTGTCCACATCATCATGGTAAAACATTCTTTTACAGAAAGCTTATGGCAGACCTAAGTAAAACTGGGTGTACAGCATTTTGTCCTGCCAGAATTTTTTTAATATATATTATAGGTAGTAAATGGCAAAAATACAGTCAAATATACCAGTTTTACATGTATGCTTTTAATAGTACCAAGTTTTAATATATGCTTCCAGCAATTTAGGACCTTCTCAAAGACCCCCAGAGGCCCAGGCAATGCTTCCACAGATGCTTCCCTGTACAGCACTGACAGCCTGAGCAGCTCACACCAGTACTGCTTCTGCAGCACCACATGTCAAGCTGGGAGAGTGGTCAGAATTCAAACTAACCCCATCTCTTCTCCTTTCTGCATGGCCTTTTAAGATTCATTTCTGTTTCTTGACCCAGCTCACAGGTGGCCCCTGAGAGAGCTGCACCAACCAAACTGAATCCACAAGGGGAGAAGTGCATCACAGAAGTGGCCTTTTAGATGACACCAGTAAGCACTGAAGACACCACAAAGATTGCCACAGTCCTTTTAGCATCTATGGATGGGAATAATCACTGTCAGGGCAGTTACTTAATGCCTCTGTTTCAGCAGCAAAGCAGGCTTAAAAAATCACCACCCTTACCTTCAGCTACTCTTTATTGTCTCATGCCAAGTTTTTTCAGAAGGTTATTTTTAGCCTTGATTATTTCAGCAAACTATTTGACTGCATGGCACCATAAACCCTTAGGCTGGCATTGAAGGGGCCGTGAAGCACAGCACAGGGAGGGGACCTAATATCCAGCTTTTTAATTAGCTCCACAACAAATACCAGGACTACCTGTAGTTATTAATATCTTAAGTTACCACTACAAGTCATTCAAATTCTCTGACAGCATCTGAAAAATGACAACAATAATGAAATTAAAATAGTATTATGCAAGATACAAAAAAGATACCATCTGGAAGATTATGCATTTCAAAACAGGATATGACTTCTGGACTGCAGTTTCAGTAAGGCCGCATCTGGAAGATTATGCATTTCAAAACAGGATATGACTTCTATGGAAGGACAGGACTGCAGTTTCAGTAAGGCCACTAAACTCACACAGGATAATGAAATCTCAAAATAGCATTTTTGATAGCAGCATCAACAGGCACATCAGGAATCAACTTAAACTTTCAGGGCTCCCTAAATACTGGAGATCTTCCCATGATCCCTACTCAAATGTTTCCACTTGCTCATATTAACTTCTCTGCTCACTGAACCCTGCACTAAGCCATTTCAGCATGCTAACCTACAGAAAATTAACCACTTGTTTTGCTACGTGTACTTTCTTCTTGTGCTAGTGTATACAACAGCTCAGCAGAAGACCAGACAAGCACTGAAACCAGTGCAAAGGGGAGAAGCTGAGAAAACCATCTAGGAATTTTTTTTCTAGGTACAGTGAACACACAAGCTAGACAAAGGTATGTCAGAGGGGCAGAGCACTGGGTGAAAAGACCAGTACATCATCCCCCTTTGCTCCTTGGAACTGCAGCCTAGGTACAACCAAGTTGTCTTGAGACATTTTTATGGGAAATTTAAGAGAAGAATTTCACTGCACATGCAGCAGTAGATAATGAGAACTTGACTGTAAAGTCAAGTCAATTTGGACTGCTTCAATACAGACCCAAATCCTGCTTCCGATATAGTCTCCAACGCAAAACGAGCACCAAAAATGTGTGTATATATATAATATTCCACTTCAAAATATTTTTTAAAACACAAATATCAAGCCTCACTCCCATATGATCAAGTATCCCTCAATAGCTGTGAATTGCTTCTTTTTATCAGTTGTCAAGCATTGCTTTGTTAAGCAGGTACCAGTGTATTGCAAAGCACTGTGTGTACACAAAAAAAGACAAAGCAAGAGGCCCTAGTTTTAAGTCACCTTGGAAAAGACTCTGGTTTTAATCAGGTTTTAAATAATTGAGAGAATTTGTGCATTCAAGATGATGGTTTTCACCATTTTCTGTCAGGGAGCACAACACTTAAATAGCCAGGCTTGCTAGTTTTGGGGTTATTTGCCCTGACGTATCAGTATTGGCAAGGGGAGATACCAGTTACCTTTCTGCAGGGCTCAGCACACATTACACAAAGAGCAGAGCAATTCACTCAGTCCTCCTCATCCTGCTGAGGGTAAGAAGGTCATCAGTCTGGAAGACAGGATTATGGGTTTCTCAAGCAGGCCTTTAGCAAGAAACACTACACAAAAGAGGAGAGGAGAGAGAGGAGAGGAGAGGAGAGGAGAGGAGAGGAGAGGAGAGGAGAGGAGAGGCTCCTCTGCATCCATGCCTAGTGATTTAATTCTGCACTTGTTCTGATTCATAAAAACCTGATAAAATGCCAAAAAGAATTTCCTTAGAAGTGAGCAAACAAGGGACAATAAATGCATGACAAAGCGGTACAAACAAGCCATGGGAGTTAATTTTTGCCAAGGCTAAGTGCCTAATTTCTCTTTCACAATACCGGTCTGGCTGCCTCTGAACACACCCAGGTGAGCTTAAAGGTTCAAACACTGCTGAAAAGGAAATGACACAATAGGAGAAGAATCCAGGAGGCATCCAGGAGGTCTCAAATTTCCCAAGCCCTTTGTTTTAGCCTGAGGCCAGCTCTACAAAAGCGTAGGTGTATTTGTAATTATGCTCACCCTCTCTTCTTCTCACCCACCTTCCAGAGAGCAGATAGCCACAAATAGGAAGGTTTAATGTGCAAAGCCAACTTGCAAAGTGCCAGGCATTTTTTAGAAGAGGCTGAGAGAGAAGCAGGCAAGGCAAGAAGAAAAAGAAAAGTTTCTTGTATCTGATTCTGAAATAATGACCTACAGGAAAAAACTCCCCAGGAGCATTACCTTTCCTAGCAGTGCAGGAAGTGGCCATCTTTGACACCCCCACTTGGTCTCTACCAAATGATTCAACTTTGTTCCAAAAGAGAACAAAAGGAATGGGTGTTTCAGAGCTGTTCTTGGGCTCAGAGATGCAGATCAGCTCACCTGTGTATAGGGAAGTTACTAAATATATAGCATAGTCTTATAGCTGTCAAATTTGCAAAACAGGCACTGCATCCAGATAAGCAGAGCAGCTGGGACTGATGCATTTGGCCCTCTAGGAACTTCCATGGTCTTTGGGACAGACTTAAGCTCACCATCTTCCTAACATTTTCTCAATGACTCTCCGTAGCACTGATTCCCAAAGAATGGTCTGGAATTGGGCAGCATTTGGCAAACAGCACCAGGAACCACCACGAAGAGCAAATACCAAATTTGTTTCTTTTGGACTGCCTGCATGAAAGTCTGAGAACTCACAGAGTTCTTGTGGTAGAAATGATTGCTTCTGCTATTGTTTAATACACATTAAAACAAACTACCACAGGAAGCGATCAACTTCCAGCACACAGTATCTGTGGTTAGTCTTTGTACCTTAGCTGTAAGGCTGTCTTAAAAGATGCCTGACTAGAAGGCAGACTTCTTTCCTTTACATGCTTTACTGCAATGGCATTGCCTCTCCTGACTCCTAGCAACACTGCAGCTGGAGGTGTCACTCCTCACGTGTAGGCCAATATTCTCTAACTTACTCTTTTCCCACCTGATCAGGAATCATGTCTGCAGTCTCAGGCACTGTCTGCAACAATGCAGCAAACCTCCAGAAGATTCTTCCAGTGAGTGTAAAGGCAAGGGTGAAATACACAATTGTACATTGTATAAACTAGTGTCTATCTACTGAAAGGTACTGGAGACAGAAGTCTACAGCTCAAAGCAAAAGCCTGTATCCTTCAGCAGTAACAAATTATCTAAGCAGAGAATGGGAAAGAGACTCTAGTGCTTAAGTGACATCCATTACTTTTGCTTGTATTTTCATAGAAGCTGTTCTGTTTGACAGCAAGTATTTCAGTTTGGCTGCATCTTCAGGTTGGCTTTAGCTGATTAGGCCACACCATGGCCAAAAGGAGCAGCCCCTTACTGCCTGTGCCATTTGCATCACCATGGCCTCCTCTGTGCCAGTAGCTGGCCTCTGATGGGCCAGCCACAAATAACACTATGAAAAGAGATTTGCAACAAATGGCAGACATGAAAAATCCTCTCCAGTAAAAAACTTCAAATCCAAAAACTTGTAAGAGCTGTACTTCACCTGATGATCAAAAATAGGCACACAAGCCAGAAGTAATGCTTCTAATCCGTAATCACACTGCAGAAAAAACATTCATGATGCATATACTCAGCTGTGAAGACTAGACTGTCCCAAGACCACTACTGAAAATTTGAATTCCACAAACAAGGAGTCATCATGGATAAATGGGTGCTGGAAATAGCAATACTAATATCAAATTTATATCCAAGTTGCTAAATCTATCTCCTAAAGCATATTTTGGACCAGTATTGCAAGAGGAAGGTATTTAACAAAGCAGAAATAAACTGAGGTTCATCAACAGAGCAAAGAACCCAGGAATGAAACATGGAGAGTTTTTGCATGCGTAAACTGATATGCTGTCACAATTCAGCCAGAAAAATTTTCCTTGTTAACAATGAATTCCCATACAAAATACTTTGTACTGGCCACTTGTCACTGATATACTGCATAACTTGCTTCTGTTTCATCAATCCAAGTATATTTGAGCAAGTATATGAAAGACTGCTCAAGTGGGTGTGACAGCTCAAAAATAATTTCTAAAATTTTTTTGCAATTATTACCATTATGGCTTTTTTTGCTGCATGCTTGTTGAAAAGCCTGGTGTAAAGACTGATTTTAAAAAGTATACAGCACTGACTGATAATAAATTTGGCCCACATCAGTCTAGTTACTGCTTAATGTTTGGATGATGCAGGAAGTTCAGCATTGGACTAGATGATGTCAAGAAGTCCTTTCCAGCATAAACAATTCTGTGTGAAAATGAATGTTGTTTAATGTGAATTCCTCTGCTGCTAGGCAGCAATGTTCCATTCAGTCCCCAGCAAACAACCTATGAAAAACAAACTAAACTTAATACATACTTGCTCTGGGTTTAAAAGAGAGGCAAAACCCTTGAGAAATTAAAACCGGCTACCTTGCATCATCTAAATTCCAGATTTCAAATGGCATACAGAAGGCAGGACTGAAGATAAACAAATACAGCTGCATACCAAAATCCGACCTGTAAACCAGTGACAACTCTTGGTTTTCTTGACTGATATCTCTCCATGACCCTTGGCACCACAGAAATGGGATAACCCAGGCCACTGGCCAGCTAATCTGTGATCTTGCTTCTATAGCAATGACCAGCACCTGAACTTTCACTGCTAGGACACAAAGTTCACAGTAACCTATGGCCTCTGATGTAGCCCTGTATGCACAGACATGGAGTTTGGCAGCCTCCTGCTCAGTACTTTGTAACCTGCTGGGTGATTGGAGTTGTCACACAATTACGTTCATTCCTACCAAGGACTCATAGGAAGAAATAGTCCACTTCCTCTTTTCACCTCTCTTCCCCAACAAGCACAACACAATACCCTCATTTAAAGCAGTCTGCTACAGTCAGTCAATGTAAATCAGCCATTTTAAGCAGCAGTTTCCTACAACAATTCCTTATTTAGAAGATATTACACAGTTTTGGTAAAAACTTTTCAGAAGACACTGGTACATGTCTTGAGCACTGTGCTCTCTGCTTGAGATTGAGGCATAATTCCCTCTCACCAGGATAGATCAGTGATATATCTATGTGTGTTTCCAGAACCACCCAACAGCCTTCAGATAAAAATCTGACTAGATATTTAAGCCAGATAAGGGAACACCCATTCATGCATTCTAAACTCAGAAAACATTATTTGGAAAATTTACAGGGTTGGAAGTCCAAAGCAATCTCCTATCAGTTACTGAGGGTTATGAGGCACTTGAGCAGTGCTTCTGCCTGGAGTCACGTTCACAACTGTCATTAGCAGTACACTGCTAGAAAGCAAAACAGAAATAGCCCCCAGAACAGGGGAAAAGGACACTTCTACTCAGAACTATTGTGCAGAGAAGTTAATTCAAGTAACAAAAAACAAAAAAACAAAATAAAACAAAAAAACAACAACAACAAAAAAAAAGGCATTTCAGTCTTACCTAGTCCATCACAGGTTTGCAAGAGCAAACCAACATATGACAAAAGATGAGAGCTTTTTATTAAAATTGCTACCAAAGCGGTGTAAATCTAGGCTTCAGACAGGGCATATTGACCTCGGTCTTACCTAACATAAATTTCAGAGAAGCTTTCTAGCGATAAACGCCAAAGACTTTAAAGGAGTATGTGGATGGCACCTCTGTGAGCCAGAAAAACTCTGACCAGGGTGCAGTACTCTCTTTATTTGCAGTGTGCTTTACAGCAGCCCAACACCACCCACACACACAAGCACATGCTCAGGGATGCTGGGGCAAAACAGACACAGCAGCACCAGCCAGTGTGTCAGCTTCCTTCACACTCTGCATTACAAAAGAGTTACCTGCATGGTAATTGTTGACTTCTATTTAGCACTGTACACTGCATTGTTAGACAAAGACTATATAATGCCTGATTTGAAGAGCAAGTGAGATTATTTGGATATTACATTGTGAGAAGTAGTGGAAGTGTTCTGTTTTGCTTTGACATATACATTGAATGATGTGGACAACTACTGAAGCTATGGTTTCTTTCTATATTCTACATATAGAATCTTGTAAGCTACAATATTCCCAAAATTCCTAGTTAAAAATAACAAAGTCATACTTAAAACATTGATGTATACAGGTATTGTAACTACTAAATCCCTGCATTTAAGTGAAATCCACCATTAAAAAAATGCACATGACATTATTTTCTGTATCTGGCCCTTACATTTTCTAAAACTAGAAAATATCATTTCAGATAATATTTAGGAAGCAGAATGCAATTCTTCTGCATAAAGGCAAGTAGGAGCAAAAATTCAGGACAAGTAATGTCAGTCCTAGTTCCAAATACATTGTCTGGGAAGTAACTGAAAACATCAAATCAAAGAGTTCCATGTTTTAATTGCTATTCTCCCATGATTTACAGAATCTACTACTTCTCTTTTTAGAAAGTGTGACTGGAAAAAATAAGGTCAATACAACTTGCTAGTATCTAGGCAGCAAGACCACAGAGCAAAAAAGCAATGAACAGCAGAATTAAAATAGCAATTTTTTGTTTAGTAAGTATGTCAAACACTAAGTCATGGGGGAAAAAAATATTTCTGAAAGGAGTGGTAAAAAATTATGCAAGAACTAGAGAGAATAAAAATGCTAAACATTTATTAGAAAATATTAACAAAGTATGGTCATATATAAACACCTGTAAGAAACTGAAACACAGTTTCATTAAGGAAAGAAATAATTAACTTATATATTATCATGACAGCTCTTCTCATTTAATGTTGAACATTTCATGCTTGGCACTTTTCTTGCTATGTGGATCCTGTTTGAATCATAACACTCATAACATAGTTTTTTACCTTAAACACATAAGTAAAATGCGGAAAATACAAACGTCTAAAAACCTAGAAAAATATGGCAATATAAAAAAACTGAGAATAGAATAGTTCTTTAATTGTTTTTAGAGCAACTACTATTTTAAAGGCTTCTGCCTCCGTTGCTAAATGCTTAATGCTTGCAAGCTTTTAAAAGTATAGCAAAGATCTGAGATGATTTACAGTAAAGGGTAATGTAAATGTACTGCCAAGAAAAATCCCACAACCATTAAGTTCATTACTCGGCTTATTTAATACTGGGGAAAGGAAATGGCATTTGCAGACAGTGCTTTACCATCTGAATCATCCTTTCTAGGAGCAATTTAGTGGACAACTGTAATTTATGGATAGGTATCTCCCCTTTTATAAGAAAGAAACTGACAGCAACCTTAACACTAAGCTGAAGAATAAAATGTATACAGTATCTAGTGGTCAACTTGGTCACAAAAAGTATACTAGGAGCTATTCAGGTGCTCTCAAAAAACAATGTATCACTGTATGTTAGGCTGCTCAGACTTCTCCCCACTTTACTGTCTGCTTATACAGGAAGGTGAAGTTTTATATAGTAAGGTGGCAGTGGTGGGGCTTTCACAGGTGTGGTGTCAGTATTTCTATCAACAGAAGCAAAAAAAAAAAAAGAAAACATGAATCATGTAAAGGAATTCATTACCCTTGGACAACAAACACCTAAATTACCTTGGAAGTCACAAGTAACCCCATGGAAGCACAGCTTGAAGCTGAGAATGGACTTTTTAAAAACAAACTAAATTGAAAAAATATTTGAACAGTTCTACATTTCTACAAAACTCTACGAGAAAAGAAAATCTGTTCACTCATTTAATTAGATGGAAAATATACCTCGGAAAAACCCTATGTTTTGCAAATCATGAAAATTACAGTGCTATTTCCCTTGCAACTGACATACCATCACTGATTTCTGATGTGAAAGACTGTGAAACTGTTAGGTGGTGGAAAGAACAGTAAATTCTGGGTATTTTAGGATTTAAACAGAACTATTTCTGGTTTTATTAGGCATATCAAAATCATGTCTAAACCTCAGTAGTAGGCTTGTGTTTTTAGGAAAAACGTTGTTGAATCAGTAAAAGTTTATATTTCTTGGCACACAGGCACCATCCTAACAAGTCTCTTTAAAAGCAAGTATCTCAGTGGAGGTAATATTTACTGTTTACTGTACTTCTGGTTGTTAGGGGTTACCAAAAAGGTCCTGGTTTTCCATGACATCAGCTGCATTCCAACAGAAATGTATGCCCAGGAGTTTTAGTAATGACTGTAGCCTCCAACAGTTGAAACCTTGGCCAAAATACTCAACACCTGCAGACCAGCTGAGTAAAATTTTAAAAAACCCACAAAGAATTTAACTGGAATTTTTCTGACTTAGCGCCTAGTAAAGAGAAATTATTATTTTTGTTTCTCAAATCTGTGAAAATCTTTTTGAAAGTTGTTTGGACCAAATTTTGAGGATCTGCTAGTTGTTGTTGCTTGTTCAATTAATTTCTTGGCTCAAGGCCTCAACTCAGTCTATCAGAAGTATAACACATTCCACACCAAATCTAACAGGTCAAAGGGATTTCAAAACAGGGTGCTCAAATTTTTCAAAATTAGTATGTCTTATCTGCCCTTACGTATCTCTCATCTGCTTCTTTTTCTAAAATGCTGTTGATAATATGCCATTGTCATTGAAATACCATGAAAAGCCAACTATTTGTGAACCATTCAGATCCTCTAGTCTTGGGTAAAATCCCACAAAGACAGGAAGATCTGAAGAGCAGGCAATACACTGAATGAAAACAAGTACAGAGCTACACTCTGGGCACAGAGGACAAGCCAGAAAACCATAGCAGTGGTAGAGATCACCCTCTCTGTGGACAGCACTGAATGTGTAAGTGTGTAAATGACAACCATGGCCACATTGAGCCAAGTGTGTCTACCAACAGCAAAGCAGTTTTGGACTCTTCTGAGTTCTGTGTATGCTACAGATCTAACAATTAGCTGTCTGACAAGTGGGCAGCCCCCAGTATCTACTCAAGAGATCCTGCCCCTGCAGCTCACTCAGCTACCCAAACCTTGCTGTGTAAACCCAACACAGCAACACAACCCTGTTATACGACCAGCAGCATCCAAGTGGGTTTATTGAACCTAATGCCCAAAATAAAAAAAAAATCATAATGATACAAGATTGAAGACAACAAAATAGAACTAAGGATTCAGACTCACATTTTCATGAATATCATGTTATCACATTACTAAGACAGGCAATTCCTAGTGCAAGGAAGAGTCAGTATCAGAATTAAAGGTGTGGAAGTGTTTGCATTATAACATGTACCAGTTCCTGACACTACTTCACACATGGCTATTTCAAGTTCTTATTAAGCATCACCACAACAGAGAAAACTGTTTTACAAGATAACTTAAAATATCATTATTTAGTAATCAGTAGGGAAAAAAAATTTAAATCAATCAGCTCAGCTCTGTTCACATTTTAGACTGGTTTCCTTTACTGAATTTTCTTTGTCGATAGAAACATACTACAATTAGTAACACACAAAGCACAGCAAAAGAATCTCAAAGGCCCATACTATATTCTCTGTAGAGCCAATATTAATTTTGAGGGGGAAAAGGCCCTATTGATAAAATTATTTATAACAGACACTTGCAGGCTAAAGAATTGTGTCAAAAATTTTCTATGTACTTCATATAAACCAGTGTTCTCCAGGCAGAAATTATTCTCTCATTGACATCATTCACCTGTTAAGTTTCTCTGATTTTGGTTTTCAGTCAGCATATGCTCCAAACAAAGTCTAGTTTTTTCATCTTTGTTTCCTTAAGTGTTTTTTTAAAGAAGTCCAGTCTTTACTACTGAAAATTGCTATCATCCTAATTTTATATTATTGCATATAGTTGTGTCTGCAAAACCTTAGGTGGAGCTGCACTTATTTCCTGAAGGAAGTATGCTCACTCCAACCAAAATACTAGGAATGTGGAAACTGTAAATGGTTCCAATTTTGGCAGTTAGCACATCAGAAAGAAGAACAATTACACTTAAGAGCTATCATCTTGCCCTTGTACTTTAGCTCTGCCAGAGCTATGTTAATAGAAAGCAAGTTGTACTCTAGTAGTTCAGAAAGAATTTGTGACAAATCTTAAGGGGACTGATTTTGTCTTCACCTTGATTACTTTAACAATTACAGATAAAAGCTGCTTTAACTACATAAACAGGAGGTTTGGAGGTGTCAGCAATCCATGGCTTTTTGGCCAGTTCCACCCTTGCACTGCTCAAAATTGAACTGATCTCTGCTGGGCAGGTGCCTTTGAGGGAACTAAAAATCCCAAACCACCACCTACAAAGGTGTGCTCCAGGTTCCCTGACCACCACACACAGATCCTTGCACCACAGCCATCAGGGATGACAAAAGCTATTTGTCATTGCCAGCAAATTTAGATTTGTGATGCTGAAGGAAACAGCACCAATGATTAAACACACATCCTTTTGCAAGACCATGTGTGAGAGACAAATGATAAACCAGTATCATTGAGTACAAAGACTTTCATGGAAGTCTGCCAGAAACAAAAGTGTTGTCACTGTTTGTGTTAAATTCCAGGGATATTTAACCTCAGCTTATCTCAAAGCCTTGTGAAGTTTTAACTGTACGGTGGATATTTGATATTAGACATCCCACAGGCTTATGCAATGCTGCTCTGCTCACTCAAATGGCAGCTTTACTGCCTCCAGCAACTGGCTGCATACCACATTTTAAAAAAAGGCACACAAAGCTTTTGCCACAAATCTGCAGGCCAATGACCTAAAACGTCCTACGAGACCAAGGCAGCTCCAAGGCCTCTTCCTGCACTCACAGGGCTCAGGCTTGATGCACAGGAAAAGGCAGAGAAGAATGAGTTTATATATACATAAAGCAGGGGTGCAGAATAACACATCAGTCACATGATGAGGCAGATATGGACTGCTGAGAGAGAAACTAAGACCTGAGGCTTTTTGAACAAGTAATTCTATAATGAGGATAGGATACAATTTAACAAAACTCAAGAGGAACTCCTCAGCATTGATGGATGATATCTATGGTCAGTCATACGTTTAGAAAGTATACATATACAGTGAACTGTGATGTTAATTCAGTCACTATTTTATATGTCAAGTAAGCAAAACTTTCTGGCAGGAAAATGACAGATAATGTACATGAAGGCCTATATATTTATTACTAAGTTTAAAGAAGCCAAGATCAGTTTGCACAGACAGTGCTGTCATTACTTTTTTAATTAAACAGAAAAATTCTGGGGTCTAACAACCTACCAATATTCAGATCTCAGTGCTTAGGACTCTCAGACCCTATCACAGTACACAAAGAAACTACTGTATGAGCCATAAAGTGTATAATTAGTTACTTCCCTGTGTTTTTTCACACTTCAATTTGTAAGCTCCATCAGCTCTGCTTCACCTCTGAAATGCAACTGTACCTGAGAAAGTTATTCTTTAAGGAATTGAATGTAAACATCATAAAATGAAGGAACTCTTCCATTGTTCCTCATACTACAAATCTATGTAGATGGATAAAAGACATACATTTCATGAAAGCGCAAATCTTTAGGTCTGGAAAACAAACACAATCATGATCATCTGCTGAGAGTTTAGCAGCAATGAGATATCTCATTCACTATTTCCTTCAGAAACATATCCTCAACACAGTATCTAAGACTATATTAATATAACTACACTTATACTGGAGTATTTATTTCTTCAATGAGAATTTTGACTAGCTGGTCATCACCTCTGCTGTATGTTCAGAAACCAACAGTTCAGACTGTATCTACTTTATTTTGCTTACTGTACGTATTTAGAGAGTTACAAATTTGTTTTTAAACTGGAACTAGTTTGCATGTACTTTGGACCTTCCACCAGATGATTTATTCACCATATACACTCACTAAAGTATTCTATCCTTTGTCTGAAACAGAGGAGAGTGACAGGAAGCTAAAAGAAAAATATTGTCTGAATACCTAAATCCCTACTTACTGCATTATTCATTACTGGTTTTGGTGCCTCAGCTACCAGAATGCTTAAACCAAAAATACTTAACCCGACAAAAAAAACATTAACCACTGCAGCACCTTTTAAATTGTACACACACAGATAGAGGTCCATTCTGTTGCCTAGATAATGGGAAACAACACTTATGTCAAAGCTTCAACAAGGATGAATTGCTGACATCAGATAAATTAAAAGATCTATCATCTAACCAAAAATTTCCACAAGGGTTATCCATTCGTTTAGAAATAATGATAAATAACCATGAGAAGAAAACAAAGAAAATAATCTTGGGTTCACAGAGACCACTTCAATTAGACCACTGACAGCAGTCTATTCATCACTATGGACAGCAATTTTTCCTCTATGGAGCACAAGCAAAAGCCATATACTTTACATGCAGTTCTTTGATAAAATTACCTGTACTCAAAGCCTACCCTCAGCACATCCCAAACAATCTGGGTAACAGAGTAGATCTTAGTATTGGTTACCACTATCTTGTTGCACTAATTGATAATGAAATAAGACACATATGAACCAAAATGTAGACCTTAGTTTACCCACATTTGAGTATTTCTGATTTCAGATTTTAACTCTCCTTCAAATGTCCAAGTCTGTTCACTTAAAAGGGAAGCACCCTTTCCCCCTTAGTCTGAGGAAATTAAAATTTGAATCAGATCCCAGATCCATTTGGGACAAATTCAACCTTGTAGATGAACTAACACTCAAGAAATGTGACTTCACCTTTTTGATCTTCTCCCTTTTTCTCCCTTCCTCTCCACTCCAGGTTGTAGACTAATTGGCTCCAAACCAACAACATTTTTTGGGGACTGGGCTGAGTACCCAGAAATTTAGAAGAACTTCCCAGATCTCAATAAATCCATGCATTATTTCTTTTGCAGCCGTACAGAATAAATGTTGATTCATTTTGAATTTAATATTTATAGACATCCTTCATCGTATATTACTGGTCTCAAGATCAGAAAAAAATAAGCACACTAATGTGAGAGGGAAAAGTAGAGGGGATTTAAGCCAAACTAAGGCTGAGCTAGTGCCTCTCTATGCAATTACAACAGAAGCTGTCAAGGCCAGCTGAACAAACAACTAACAGACAGAAATTCTGAATAGCAGCAGCAGCTTATTTTGAAGTATAACACATTCATTTCAATCCCCATGGAAAAAGTAATCACCAATTGGCTTGAAACAGCACCAAGACTAGTTCAGCAGAACCATTTCCTTCAACAAACACACAGCTTGCTCTCAAGCACAGGAGGATAGAATGGCACACAGTTCATTTGCTTTTGCTCTGCTCCCTCCACCCTCAAATATTTGTGTTTGGAGTAATGTTGACCAGTGGGACATATGTTCCTGTGCCTCAAATTCTGTTGAGCTGAAACTGTGTTCTTATCTTGTTCTACTTCCCTAAAGAGAAATTAATTATACAGAGGGTAAAAGTAAGAAGAGGAACTTTTGTTTCTGCCATGCCTTTCATGTCCAATGATCTGAAAACACACAGTACATCTGGAATTGAACACAGCAGCTCTTCTGCAGCTCACAGTAACAGCATACAACAGACTGGGTAAAAAGTACACTAATATAGCTGTATGCAACTTCTCACTCCATCCCATAGTTATGGTAATTCAAGGTTCAGCCTCCGGCTGTTTTTCCCCATTCATTGCTTCACTCCTGACTTACTTCTGACCTAGATGTTAGGAAAATCCCATTCTTAAACCCTGCCAGAAGTCGTAAATCTCAGAGTTGGAGCAATAAAAGCTTTGCAGTGGTTTAGAACAATACTAAACAAAGCAGAAATGGGTCACAAGAATAAGTAAAACAAAGTAGACTTAAGGAAAATCAGGCAAGAAAAGAGTGAATTCAGAAGGTCCTAGCAAAACATGAGTTACTGATGTACTGAGTATAATTTTAAAAGTGAACATGCATAGAAGTAGGAAAGCAACAGACCAGACTGAATTCCAGATATAAAATTACTGAAAGGGAAGATCACACACTCAGCTACAAGAACGGCCTAAAAGTCTTACCAAAACCTGTCATGCATTGTGTAGTATAAACAACCGTAACAGTTGACACGGAAAAACTGTTATCATGTTCTGCTATTAAAAGCCAAAATTACAATTTAATACTCTCAAGAGAAAGCTTGAGGAAAAAAGAACATGAAGCCTAGACATGGCCAGCAGGTAATTACTTATTACATCCATTTTTCCTGACACTTGAAAAGATACAAAGAAAACACCCACTTTTTGAAGGTTCCCTGGCAGACAAAATGCTTGCAAATCACTTTCTGAAACACAAGTCATTGCATGGTTGCAGTCAAACTGGACAACAGCATGGGTCTTTTCAGGAGTTATACATAACTCTGAGTATTGGCTTGAACTAGATTTTGTGGTAGCGTATCTTACAACTTTCAGAAACACATGCTTCTGGTTGGGAGTAAAGGCCTTTAGGAACAAAATGTATTATGGAATCTCTCATGGGAAGAAGCATCTGAAGGCAAGTAAGAGCTACACCACACTGAGGAGCAGAGCATTCTCCAGACATCAGATCAGCTCTGCAGCCCTGGACTTCAGATCAAGAATTACAGAGATTAACTCTTTTCTAGCTATGTGGTTTCCCAGAGTCATTCGGGTCTTTTAGAGATGTCACATCAGCACATCTGTGATGCCAGGGAGGAGCCAGGTCAAGATTGTCAAGGATTTCAACACTGAACTGAGTCTGAGCTGTGCTACAAGGTCCAGGAACAGTTTCAGATTCGAAATGAAACAGAACAGGACAGACATAAAAGCTTTCAACCTGGAGTGAGCAGTTAAATTCAAAAGGGAAGATATCACAGGAGTACAAAAAGGACAGTGGAAAGAGTAGAGCCTTGAAGGATATGAGTACATAATAAAACAAGCTAGAACAAGCCCCACAAAAAAAGGGAAAAAAACCCCAAAACCTCATGCAGATGGTCCACAGTAGTATTTAATCCATGTGTCATTTAAATCTATTGAAGGAAGCATATTTTTAAGTTAACACAAAGACTGAATACTTAAAATTCCTCAAACTGTAACTTCCTTGTATTATAAGCTCTAAAATAATTTTTTACCAGCTAAGAAATGGCCAAAGAACAGGACAGACATAAAAGCTTTCAACCTGGAGTGAGCAGTTAAATTCAAAAGGGAAGATATCACAGGAGTACAAAAAGGACAGTGGAAAGAGTAGAGCCTTGAAGGATATGAGTACATAATAAAACAAGCTAGAACAAGCCCCACAAAAAAAGGGAAAAAACCCCAAAACCTCATGCAGATGGTCCACAGTAGTATTTAATCCATGCGTCATTTAAATCTATTGAAGGAAGCATATTTTTAAGTTAACACAAAGACTGAATACTTAAAATTCCTCAAACTGTAACTTCCTTGTATTATAAGCTCTAAAATAATTTCTTTTTACCAGCTAAGAAATGGCCACTGTGTTTTCCTTTGCATCGTTCCTTCCAAGTGAAACAAATTTTGCAAGCTCATATCACAGTTGGCTATCCTTTAAGCATGGCAAGGAAGAGAAAAAATTAAAACAAGATTAAAAGAGGCAAACCAGTAATAGGCTGCTATTATTGCCAAGCAAGTGCTAAACACAGAAGAGTGGAAAATAATTTGGATTCTTTAAATGCAATTTTATTTTAATTTTACACTTCAGAAGAAACAGTCAAAGGAAAAATGCTTGTTACCAAATGATAAAGTAACATACAGAGTCTTTATTAACCTGAGACAAGAAACTACACCACACAATGTATCAAAGAACAAAGCAAATGCCAATTTAAAAAAACTCTTTATATTTCCTTACAGGTTGTCAAATCTGTCTATTAAATGGGTTGGAAGACATTGTGTCCCAACAAACAGAGCAGAAATCACTAACATTAACTCAGCACAGTAGTGCTTGTCCTGAGAAACAAACTGAGGTCACTGCTGTCTCTTTTTACAAAATCCCATGAAATCTTTGGTTTGTACCCAAATTCTCGCCAGGGAGCATCACAGCTTAACTTCAGCTGCATAAACAACAGTCCTTCTTCCAAATAACCTAAAAACAAATAAACTGTGCCTTTTAAGTATTAGTGATCCATAAAAATACTGTCAGCAATTAAACATATAATGTAGTTTTCAGTACTCAGGCTAAACTCTTAGCTGGGAATTATTTATAAGCCATTTGATTATAAAATGAGTTGTCCACAACTGGGAAAATAGGAATATCCTCCTTTATAGCATAGGCCAATTCCAACAGGGTACAGAGCAATGAATGAGAGCAGAATTAGCTTGCACAGTGGTGCTCCACACTGTTCACAAGTCAGATATAGCTGAGGAAGCATAGATCAGTGTTGAATTAGGACAAAGACAAGTCCTGCCTTTTGGAAAAAGGAAAGTGGTTTAACCCCTGTTAAACCTGTTCCACCTCAGTCGCTGATTTAACAGATCAGGTGATGCAAGTGCTCCCATCTGCTTCAGTGCAAGCTCCCATGTAAGCCAGCCCAGATGACTTTCTGATGAATGGCCCAAAGAGTATTTATGCAATCTCTTTGCCAACTTGGTGATAATAACAAGCAACACCAGGGTAATTTCTTGCACTGGTACAGCCAAACATGCAGCAAGCCTGCCCACAGCATAAAGATCTCACAGAAATAAATGGAAGATAAGGGAAACCCAGTGATTGAGGAAAGATAAAATTCTTCGCTGGTTGTGATCTGGGTAACAGCAGCTTACATACAAACGTTTTCAATAACACTTTCCAAAAGCATAAAAAAAGGAGATCTAGAGTCCTTTCCAATTCAATGCCTCAGAAAAGCAGGCAAATGGAGGCTCTTCATGGACTATGTAAAGGAGCAGCAGTCAGGGGAATCTGCTGCTCTGAATCACCTCTAAGCATTGATGTGCAACTGCCCCAACCATGTAGAAATCCAAACTGCTTCTATGAAGTCTTTTTGGTACTTAGTTCATTAAACTTCAGTATCCATTCTTGTACAGCGTCCTGAGAGCTCTGAAGTAAAAATATGAGGAAAGACCTCCAGTGAAACCACTCCAGTTTCCCTTCTCAGCAGGACAAAAAGTTGAGTTGACATTGTGCAATCTTTGCAACTTGAACAAACCTGAATGCTACATGACAAAACCATGTTTTTCCCCACCTGGGGGGTGGTGGTGTATATCACAAGTGTAATATTACTTCATATTAAGCTAAGGAAGACTCAGAGCTCAAGATGCTCTTCTTTAGTTGTTTATCTACTGCTCCCATGGTTTTTCAAGATTTAACAAAGCTTCATAACAAATTTAAAAAGCAACTAATTTTATCTCATCTACTACCCAAAGCATGTACAACTAGTTATCTAGGGACTTCTTTTTTTAAACAGCAGCAGAAAAATTGCATATATAAGGTATGAAAAATACTACAGCAGACAGAGCAGTATCTGTGCCTACTTCTCTCCTCTGAACTGTTTTTTTTCCCTGTTGAACTGGACTCAAGAATCCCTTTTCCTAAATTCATGGCCAGAAAAAATACTCCTGTGTCCATCCATACCCTACCTTGCTTACTTGTTTTCTGGCTTCAAAAGTTTGTTAAGCCCATCTCTGCTTTTAAGTCCAGTCATGGATCATCTCATGCTATTAAGCCCTAGATTCATATAAATCTTTTCTATGAAACAGTGTATGACATGCCAGCTCTGAACACAAAGCTGAAATATTCCTAAACTTTAGTCTCAGCCCTCACAGCACTGTACTGAAATCATTCCAGCCCAACACCAATTTCTTTGACAACTTTGGAAGTTACGCAGTATCAACTGTAAAATTGCCTAACACTGCCAACACCAAATAATCTCCATTAGCCATCAATGTCCACTCATCCACACAGAAATATTTTAATTATCTTTTAAACTGAATCGGCACTGAAGAATTAATCTACGCAAACAGAGGGCTGCGACATCATCTTAAGACTCAAACAAGAGCAGCAACATCAGCTATATCCTGGTAAAAACTCCAATGTGACAAGCAAAACCAGCTGCTTTAGCTCCATTAGGCAGCTACACAGTACATGTGGTTTTCCCGTTTTTCCGCTTTGCCTATCCTGACCACTTAAACCATATTTTCATTGAAAATGTAAAGCTATCCCAATCTTCAGGCTTTTATTTCATGGAATAAATATAAGAACTATCTTGTCATGTGATAAGAAGGACCAATTTTTTAAAGAACTGTTCTCCTGGCTGATGTTTTGATTTTTGAAGGTAGAATCTCACACTCCATTTGTTACATATGCTGATACCAAAGAACAATTTTGGAGGCCTTAGTCTATTTCTTTCAGATAAAATTCAAAACTCTATTGGAACTTAAGTGATCTGAAAAGCAGAATGCAGTATCTCACTGCATGAGTAAAAGGATTTGACAAGGAACAAGACTGCTTTATTCTGTTATATAAAAATCTACATAAACAAGGAGTCAGCTACAATGACGCATGAGTAAAAGGATTTGACAAGGAACAAGACTCCTTTATTCTGTTATATAAAAATCTTTATTCTGTTATATAAACAAGGAGTCAGCTACAATGAATCATGTACACTGAGTTTACAGTCTAATCAGAAATAAAACACAATAAATTAGTGTAACAGACAATGCAGCAAGACAAAAAATATAGGATAAAGTATGTTGACAAGACCACCTGCACATTTCCTTCAATTGTGCATCAGAGATTTTACTCACAGAGGTGCTGCAGTAGCCAACGAGCTGGCAAAAATATTGTCAGCATTTTCATTGACTGACTTGGTCATCACATACTTCTCCCAGCAGCAAAATCCTGATGAACTGCAATAAAGTCACAAGAAACTGCATCCTCCTCCACTGCATCCTGTCACATCTCAGCTATACAAACTTAATAAATTTTCCACCTTTGTCCTAATGCAATTGTTTCTATTAAGTGTCACAGATAAACTTATCTGCTTGGTATTAGAGCACACAGTTTGGTGGTTTTAAAAATAATTCTGTCTGCTCAACAGACCCTGGTAATTTTCCTCTTCAGGGCAACAGCTGCAGAATGTTCTGCAATGTATTCATTAAAATCCCAACACAACGAGTGTTCTTTCAGGTCAGACAAGCTGCTCCTGCTTTTCAGCTAACCTACCATGAAATATGCATAAGCCTTCAAACGGAGAAACCGCTCTAGATGACGAAAGGTTCAAACAAACATCCATTGACGATAAACTTCAGTCAGAGGGTTGAAAACTCCAGTGTTAGTTTGTCACTAATTGACTGTTATAAGACTGGATTCTGTACTTGAAAGACTGAGCCTAAGTTGCCAGGTTTTTCTGTACAGACTTCATGGAGGTTACAAATTGACATTGCTCTACTCAGCCACACAAGGCCATAAATGGCTGAAGAATTCAGCTCTCTTAACAAGTGGCCAAGGTATTTAATTTGCAACATGTCACTGACTTAAAAGATTTGGGGGTTTTGACCTGAATCACTTTTGAAAACTGTACCTAGGCCATGAATATCCAATTACCCTATGAAATCTGCAGCTATCCCTTTTGGTATTTTTCCATTGCATACTTGGATGGAAGATTCCCTACATGCTTTCTGCCTCCACCAAATTGCCTCGGCTCTAACCTTTCAACTACAACCATTTTGTTTTACTTCTGAAATCTGTCCTTTGCTGAAAGCTTCCAAAAATGGCTACATAAGAGTCCTTTATAATCTGCCTATTTTGATTTGCAGCACACTGGGAGTTGTCTTGGCCTGACTGGGATTGGAAAGGTAAAATGTAGTACTGATTGAAGTCTTATAGCCTTTTCCCACCATCAAAGTTCACATGTTTTTATGGAACTGCAAACTTTATCCTGTTGGTATATGTACACTCAGCACAGAAACCATGTGCATACTCTCCAATTCCTCAGTTTGATGGGCACAATCCCCTCGATCAATTTTCTCATCATTAACTTTCCAGCCCCTCCATAAATGATATTCAGAAGTTTGTAAAGAAGAGCAGGCATGGCACTGCTCCCAGACACAAACTACTGTTGTTCTCTTGAAGTACAACAGGTGTTACTAAAACATATAAATAAATAAAACCCCAAGTGAAATATTTGTCAACACAGAAGGAAATCTGTTTTTGTTGAAATAAACTAGATTTCAGAATGATTATTTCTACAACAGATAATTAGTCTTTTAGGCAGGAAAGGATGAGCATGAGAAAGATTTGTGATTGACTTGTCTAACTCAGAAGATGGGATCACTTCTCTTATTCGAGATGTTGATCAGAGAAATAGTTACAACTTATTTAATACGAAACACATTACAGAATAACTCTAGGACTTAAGTGAAGAAAAGACAATTGTGAGTGCTTTGTCATTGTAACAATTCCATCTACAAAATATGAAAACAATGCAGCAATTCCTTAAAAAGGGAGCTTTGTGTACTGTGGAACCAGTCAGCTCAAATTCTGTGAGAAGTGGTTTTGCTTTATTAATTTTTTTCATTTAAACATTCAAGTTTCAAACATGCCACATTCTTCTGTGTTAACAGGCATAAGTTAGGATTGCTTAACAAGGTAATGAAAGGACTAACTTCAGCTATACCCCTTTGTTTCCCCACTCATTATCATCACTGTATATGCATCCTGCAAGCTGCAGCAAAGAAAGACACAGAGGCAGCCATTCAGTTGCCAAGAGCCCCAGTCATATTATTAATGTATATACTACTTATGGTCATTATTCATCAACCTCACTCAACGCTGCTCAAGTATCAATTATATGCTTCCTGTCAGTGTGGTCCATGTGGTCCCTATCCTCATGCCACTGCTCCTGGCTTTCTTCAAAGTCCTGCATTCACACCGTGCAGCAGCACAGCAGTTAAAGACGGCACTAGAAGATGACTAGAAGATTTATTATCTCTTTAATTGATTATTTCATAAATATCCTGCAATTTTGAAGATAAATTACAGGATATCAAGAAGAAAAAGAGACTCACAATCATTCATCAGCCATTTTTCCAAAGCTGATCCACTGTGCCTTTTCTTTTTCTGGACTGTTTGCCACCCAGAGGAATGGCATCTTTATTTTTTCTAGAAAACAGATCCTTTTTGCACTGGAAAAACTGGAGAGGTTAGAGATAAATTTGAGTAGCAGCAGTTCTTTAGCATCACCTCACAAGTACTTCAACTTGTAACTCTGAAAACAAACATCTGATACTTTCCTCTCAAATATCCAAACCACAAAGTTTGCATCCAGGTATCAAAGAGACAGAGATTTCAACAGTACCATGTGCATGAAATACAGACTGGAGTGGTAGAGAGGACACAAACACTGGGCATTCTTTTCAGTTAAAACACAAACAAATGGTGAAAGATATTTAAGAACCTAAATAAAAATCCAGCAAAACAAATCTGAGAAAATTAGAAAACATTGCATCAAAATAATTACATACTACAGAATATTGCCTTAGCATCAGTAGCTCTTGAATCAGTTGGCAGCTTTTGAAAAATATCACCCCTATGATAATCAAATACTTCTAAATGGAACTTACATTTTGGAACGGAAGCCCAAATTGTCTGTGTACCTCAGTTTTCATCTGCAGAGCTTGGACATTTTGCATTTCTACAGAGCAATCAGTTATAGCTCTAGTTTTCAGTACTGATCCAGGGTTTCCAGCTTTAGCAATTAATGACCAAGGCTATTCAGTTCTTTTAGAAAAATCACAGCCTATTAAAATTCTTAATTGTTTTCTATATATCAGATATATGAGACCTTTCAATAAGAAGTGACAGGGAAGTTACTGAATGTATCCTGAACTTGGTTTACTTCAGGGAACTGACCTCTCTAGTAACCTCTGATCCATCCTATGCAAAAGTCTGGCAGGAATTAATAGCTGAGCTCTTAAATATTCAGCAGAGCCAAGTGCACATACATATGTTTCTGTGTTCAGTCTACTACTTTCAATCTTTCCATCTATTTATTGAACCTCCTTTTCCTGTTTTATTTACTTAGGCTCCAAAGACACATGGTAAATATTTCACAGGGCAACCAGATATGGCAACTTCACCAAACTCAGCAATGATGGAAAAAACTGTAAAGCTGCTGCTCCTCTGTTCTGTTTCCTTTTAACAGAGTGCAGCTGAAATGCAGCTGGAAAACAGCTGTCAGCTTTAATTTCCCAAATCTGCACTAAAATAACAACTACAGTTTGATCATATGATAATTACCTCTGAATTAGTGCCCTGGGTTTGAGACATTACACAAAACTAGAAATTAGCCAAGAGCCTAAGGATGACAATAAACACAAGGCTGAAAAGCTTGGGGTTTTGGACATATTCCTCTTCAATATTTGTTAGTTCAGTGCATTCTTCTATTAGGTAAACATCTGAGGAACAGCATTAATACTTTGCTCTTCCTCAGTGTTTATGAAATACTGTCCTCAAAAAAACCCCTCTACAAATACCAGAACATTTCAATATGCAGTAGGTATGTACATGAAAAGTGATCATCTGAAGCTAAAGGGAACCTTAGACTTTGGTCAATATATACAAGTTGACTATTGCAAAAGGGTACCTGCACTTTCCTCAAAAGGAGGAAGCAAGATCTGCGACTCACTCTGACTTGAACATTTCTTCCCATTCTTTGTAATCTTTTCCTGTAACCATGTCATCTAGCATTACTTGCCACAACTTTACAACATATAAACATGACTAAGTCCAGAAATGAGAAGCAAGAAAAAAATACACCAAAAAATACAGTGTTTGCTGACCCACTCTGACCATGACATCCACTAAACATCCCCAGCAAGTAAGTTTAAGATTTTAAATATAATGAAACACAGCAGAAGTGAGGTGACAATAACAAGTTCTACACATTAATACAAATCACCACTTCATAAATAATTTACCAAAATAATTTTGAAATAAGCCACATTTTGTGCAGATTTAAGATCTCAGCAGAATTCATTTCACATTGATAAGCAAAAAAAAAAAGTTTCATGACTTTGTAGCAAATGCACTATTGTATTACAAACTACATTTAGTTATTTATGTAATAGAATAGGTTCTCTTAAGAAGACACCAGTGTCCCATTTTCCCCAAGATTAAAAACCTCAAAGAAAGCATTTTGCACATGGCCCCTTAGCATGTAAACAAAACTTCTGAGGGTAACTGTAAGTTCAAAGACATGAACTACTATAGTTTTCAAGTGTATTTACAAAGAGAGAGAGAAAAAAAAATGTTTAGGAGGTTGAGGGATGCATTGTTTACAAAAAGGGTTTTTTTAACATAGAAAACCAAATATATTTGGGTTCTGCTCATTTCAATGACACAGCTGCTTTCAATTTATTTGCCATTGTAAAAAGAAATTATTTCAAATATCTACATCTAACTTCAATGGTTTCTCTTTAACATTCATATCCACTGATGTTACTCCACAGTGTCAAAACAGATTTCTTGATTAAGCATCACACTTGTTCCTGCCCAGCATAATACCAGACTTATTAATGCCAGCCTCCAGCTCTTCTCCAACAGCTGTGCTGCACTTCATTGTTATGCAACACTGAAAATAATTCCAAGTTTTCCCTGTGAGAATGATTGTGAAGAACTAATTTTCTGGCTTTAGAGTCAAGATTTAATGCAAGTATGTCAAGCAATAATCTGAAACCATTCACCTTTTTCACACCAATCTCCCAAGTGAAAACTAAAAAAGCAAGTTTAAAAAAGAGAGGTAATTTACAGCAGCAGTTTAAACTGACAATGAAGACCAATGGCCAGAGGGAAACTTAAGAGTACAGGGCAAAGAGAATTTTTTACAGAAAGCAAGAAGTGCCTAGAAGCAAACAGCACAATAAAGAGAAAATTGTTACCCTAACACCTTTCATACATTTTCCAAGAAACAGAAAAGCAAAGCCCATTCATAAACACACACCTGGACCACAAGGCTCTGGCAGAAGAAAAACAGGATTTTGCGTGGGGTTTCTCTATGCATAAATGGCATGAAATTCTTCAATTAACAGGTTTATGACATGGAAATTTCATTAACAAGTAACTCTAGCAAAATTTTGAAATCCACCACAAAAGCAGTGCAAGAAAGAGAAAAACCAGAAAACAGACTAGTAAGAGTCCCTGAATTTGTTTCCTATGCTTGGACAAAAGACAAACCCAAAAACCATACCCAGTTAAAAGGAGTTTGACAGAGTGTAAGAGGAATTTCAATGTCTGCCTGAGCTGATGAAGAACTCAGAAGCTCAGATAACCAAGCAAATTTACGTGTATGCTATGCAGAATAACAAGAAAAACACCAAACACTTTTTAACAGCTTAAAAGACTGGAAGGTGTCAGAAACTAAGATTATTGACCTGAAGCTCTGCAAGGTGTATGTTTTCATAGATCTAATCCTGAATGTGACCTTTACTTTGCTCTGAAAGCAAATTCTTTAGACCCCAATAAACACTATTGTTCCTTGAGAATTACCTGACAAAAGCAGTAAACAGTCATAATACTACATTTTGTATAAAGCAATAACTTTTATTCTTAGAGATAAAGAAGAAATTTTTGCATAAGATACACTGTCACTGATAGTTACACAGGCTGATAGCAGAGTCAAGCCAGCAGAGAAGCCAAAACTTCCCCTGGGGGACATATGTGTTTTATGAAGACTCTGTGGAGTCCACCTTTACATCAGGCCATGCTTCTCTGAAAATCAAGAAGTCAGGAGTCACCATTTGATTAGTCTAGGCTTAATACCGAGACAAATGTATTCTGATCCAGTTTAGATTCAAGTGTGGGAAAAGTTAAGCCCTACTCTTTGTCTATGCCTGAACTTTATGTCTTGATTGATATGTAGTAAATGTTTCTTCCTTGAAGGAAAATGTAAGTGAAATAAATATGCAATGCTCTAATAATTCAGTACAAAACAACACAATCCCAGATACAGCCCTACCAAGTTCCTTTCACATGAGCAATCCCGTAACAGTTACAAAAAATGAGATTAGTGGGCCTTAATTCATTTGTTTTGATGTTCTGTCTCTCAATTCATATGAATCGATATAAAACCCAACAATATTTATTAAGCAGGAAGTTGAAAAGCAAACAGGATCACCAGAGACGGTAGAACAATGCTGCAGGAAGAGCTCTAGTTTACTTGTTCTAAATGCATAACTCACTTTTTTGATATATTGCTATGACACATGCATTTTGTCCAACAGCAGGACTCAGAAACGTGGAGCAAGTTTAAAATTCACATTTCTGAGGGCAGCTCTTCCACGCCTGAGGAGCATCACAGAACTCCACTTCTTATCATAAAAATGGCAGTTTCCCACGTTTACACAGCTGTTTAATTCACAGAGCAGATCTGGCATGTTTTTGAACACTATTTTGAAGTTTTCTTGACTTCTGCGTTCTAACTAAATAAATTTTTCTACAGGCATCAAAACACATGGTTAAAAGTCACAGCAATTTTCTTAACAAACATACTCCAAGAGCTATTGCTTCCCATTACACAAGGCTAAGGGCCAGACATGTAGCCGTATTACAAGCACCCTACAGAAACATACAAAAACACTCACAAAAATGCATTTGTTTATATGGCAAAGAGATATGAATAAAAGAATGCTTGTCAGAGAAACTACCATAATATTATTAGAGTTTATTCAACCTGCAAGAATTTTATCAAATCTTAAATCATATTCCCTTCCTTCTTTCCTCCCCACATGCATCAATGGACTCCTGTGTTATGGTTTGCAAATATTTAAAGTGGTGTGTCAAGTCCTGCTGCAGAAGCCTGATGGTCATGCTATGCTATGAATAACAGACTGAAAGCAGGGAAAACAGTTCCTAAATCAAATTACAACTCTTGGGGATAAACACATTTCCAAATGATGTAATTATAACAATATGTCACACTCTGCTGAAGACCTCATATAACATTAAAATAAAGAATGAGTGGGTAGGAAATATAAGCAAAGGATGACATAATATTGCTCTGTGCCAGTTTCTGCCTGTTTTCAATCAGGCCAGACTCAGAGAGTAACTTGGGAGGGGGGGGGGCAAAAAAAGCATCACTAACAATCAAGCGAATTTCTGTTTCAGTCAGAGGCCTGTGCACCAAGATTGCATTTGACCTTGTAATATAAATAAAGTAACCTTAATGAAGTGTGTACAGAGCCTGGGAAAGACAAGCCCCCCTGCCTACCCCCTCATACTAAGTCCCAAATAAATATACCAATATGACTTAAGACATGCTTGCAGAAAAGTTTATTATTTTATTTTCACCTCTGTATACATCCCATGCCAGTAACAACTGCTGCATCACAAGCTCTTAATTTAGTCCCTTCTAGACATAAGAGGAACTTGGATGGTTGATCCTAAACATGCCTGCACCAAATAACTCATAAGTGAGCCGACAGAAAACACATATCTCAAACTCAGTGAAATGCTTTGTGTGCACAAGTGAAACGAGTTGTATCTGGTTCAGACCTGAATCCTTGGTATGGTAGTAAATCACATTATCAGCCTATAAAGTGAAGTCACTTGATTCTATCAAAACTGAATAAACTCCATTGTGGCTTTGCTGTAATCCCCTTATGAGAACTGTGTGCATCATTATTTACCCAACTGTTATGTGGGTGGAAAGAAGAGATGTTCACCTCTGGCAAATATATGTGCAACTTCTCTCAAGTCAATACACTTGCACCTGCTTAGACCAGCAATGAAGCTTGTCTCTGATGACAGAGATATTATCTAGAGGTAAAACAGTTCCTGTTTTGTCTGAAACTTTAAATACTTCCAAGCATGTCAAGTCACTTACAAACGCTGCCCACAAAGGAAAGAGGAAAAATTTGGAAGTACTAATTCCACAAAACACTGAGCTTCTGGAGCTGGAAATCTTGAGGAGATTCACACCCTCCCCTGTGCTCCCCTTCTGCTAGGAATCTTCCATGACAGCTGTGACATACCATGGCTCTGGCTTGGACAACAAACAACAGTGTCTTTATTGGGAGCCCAGGAAAGCTCAGTGCTGAAGACAACTGCCAGAGAAAAAGTAGGCAGCTCTCTGCCTGTTTAGTGGCATCCTTCCAGGTGCTGTGAAGAAGCAGCAAGACAGAAGGAAAATAACTGCTGACTAGAAAAGGAAGAGGAAAAGGGAGGGAAAGCAATGACAAACCAGCCAAGCACATTTCCTCTGCCAGACCTTCTTACAGATTCAGCCATTCACAAACACCTCTTCCCTCAAACTCCCTTCTTTGTCTCTATCACTTTCAGCCTCATTAAAAAACCTTTTTTAAGGGTTTTCAAGCCTGAAACTTCAAAGCCTGAAGTTTCTTGCAACTCTGGCCATTCTCATATACTCCAAAAAAACCCCAAAAACAACACAAAAATTCCAACCCAAGAAAACCATAAAAGTCACCTCACCTCATGCCATTACTTACTTAACTACTATGACCACACTTGCTACATATTTCCTCTTCCTTTTACATGTCTGAGTTATTTTTCATAGTACGGACTTCAAAACACCTAGCACACTTGGGAATATCATGATGTAATTATGTGTTTTAAGGATGACTACAGTCAGGATTATAAAGACATCATAAAACCAAGTTTCCCTTGAGTGAAATTCCTTCCTTCCAACCAGTTTATCAAAGGAATATGGTTCAAAGCTCCCACTGTCTACTAATAAAGACAGCTGATCTACCAGGACTTCCATTCATACAGAAATAAAAGCTGCCCTTTAAATAGGATCTGGCAAGAAATACTGGAATTTCTACACTTTCTGATCTTAAAAATACCAACTAAAAATTGAGTGAACTCATTCAGCTGACATCATTGGCTTCTATTTCTGGGACTTGTCTCAATTTTAATGGAACATATACCCCAGTTTTAATGAACTGGCTGTCCAATGATGGACCAGGTAGTCTGAAAGCCTTGCCTAGCTCATTCTGATTTGACACTGGTTGGGTGAGTGCCAGCAGCATGAAACAGCACCCAGTGAAATCTGCATGTAACATTTTCAGAAACACATGATAAATTTTTACTATTTTTATGTGATCAATTACAATAGCCATGAGCAGGAACCACTTTTCCTGGTTCATGTAAGCCATGATGCATCTGCAGAGAAATACAACTAACCACAACCTGCAATTCCTAATTATTATGGGGGCTAGGTACATAAAGATTTTGTTTAATTAGTTGCTGATATTGAAGCACAGCTGTTTGGAAACAACCACTCAGTGAAACTTTGCCAAGATGGCCTTCATCCTCCTCTACACAACATACAAAAACTTTGATCTCTTTGTTGTGGTGACCAGCAACAGGACCCAAGGGAGTGGCATGAAGCTGAATCAGGGGAGATTTAGGTTGAAGGGTGATTGGGCACTGGAACAGGCTCCCCAGGGCAGTGGTCACAGCACTGAATGTAACTGAGCTCAAGCAGTGTTTGGGCAATGCTCTCAGACTACTGGGATGTCCTGTGCAGGGCCAGGAGCTGGACTTGATGATCCTTGTGGGTCCCTTCCAACTCAGCTTATTCTGTGATTCTGTAATATATCTAATAAATAAAATACCTACAATAAATACAGTGAATACAAGTTCATTGCATCCTATGAAATTAGGCATAAGCACCAAAACCAAGTCCGTGACAGACTGAGAGCAGTCAAGTAACTTACCTGGTCCTTAATCCTCAGGAATCTTCCTACAGTCAAGTGAATGCTGCTACAAAATTAACAATAAACTCAGACTATAAAGCTGATATGCTTTGTTGCATTTTCTATACTACATCTAGTTAGCATTCACGAAAAACAGTGCAATTTACTTAAAGTTGCATTCAACATCAGCCAGTTGTTTTTCAGCAGCTAAACAAAACAACATTACCTTTAATTCCATAAAATTTTTCAGGCCAATGCATCACAAAGCTTTTTGTTCATTTACAAAGCTGTTTGTTTACAAGGAACTCTGCCCTATACTTTAGGATACAAAGTTTCAGATTACATCTAATTAGGCTGAAAAGAAAATCCTGTACAAAGCACAAGGTTTCAAACACTTGATTCTACATAAATATTGCCAGTATTTCCTCTATTATTATTCCTTTTTTAACTCTTAAATGGTAAACATGATATGTCACATGTGCCATAGAAGTAAAGAGAAACATGTCTAAAAATTGTGCTTGTATGACTTAGAGAGGCGTATTTAAAGTTACCTAGTGGCAATCATTCTTCAAAAGCTACAAACTGGTCTCTCTGTGTGAATTTCTACAACCTAAATGTAAAGTAGTGATCCTCCCTGCCATCTCCATGTTGTACTTAACACCACTTCCTTTTTCATTTTGCTTAAAGACTCTGGCCCAAAAATTAAACTCAATTAAAGTAACTGAGTGACACAAGTCCAGCTAACAGATCTAATTTGTTCTAAGTTCTAAGAAACTCAGATTTTGAAAAGCAGTTCAATGTCAAGGTATTTTGCCACTCAAGTCAATTGAAGTAGCTAATTCTCCTGATTTTGTGAGTGAATTAAGTCATTTGGTATCCATCTGGCATGCACATGCATAAAAGATGTAGTAAAAGGAACAGTGAAAAGTTTCTGAAAAAGAATAAAACTTCTTTTGACTTCCATTAAATGCAGTTAATCCAAACTAACTGCTCTTCCTCTCTATTAATATTTTAAGTGAAATGTTGTAGTGCCTCACTCTACATTAATTTAATCATCTTTTGAAAGAAATAGGCTTTTCTTCATGTATATAAAATCTACAAGCTCAAAAACTGTGCTTCTGACTTGTGACTTATAGTCCAGGTATCTCCCCTGCAAAGGACATTTATGTTTCATTCCTTCAGGTGCTTGTTGAGTAAACTGTCATACTTGGATTAAATGAGTCCTTCTCATTCGTTTGGCAGCTAATAATGCAGGAAACCAAAACCTCTTCCAGTTGGTTGAGTTCCCTCAATAGATGAGCTGGCATAGACTCGCACAACTCCATTTAAGTGGAACAATAACAGTATCAGGTTACCTTCTAACAATAGCTCCAGTGTTATTTGGCATTGCTGTCAAATGTCTCAAGATGAAGACAAACATGCAAATTCATGGAGATCTCCCAAGAATGTTTTCCCATTCAGAAAAAAAAAATGTCCAAGAATAATAATAATGGGGACAGGGGGGCGGGTGGTGGTGTTAATTTTTGTTATTCCTAAGAAATAAAGGAGTCTTACAAACACTCCTACCTTTAGAATTACTACCTTTCTACCACCACTCATATAAGAATTGAGTATTATCAACAGTACCATTTCATAGTAGAGGATACAAAAACTCAAAGGAAATAAACTTCAATGACATTTGAACATTGACTAAACTACAAGGAAGACACAACTTGAGAATCTGAGTTTTCAGACCCTTCCACTGCATAGACTGTTCCAGGGATCTGGAACAGATCAACAACTGCAGGGTGTTCTTGTCTTCTGATGCTCAAGAGGAAGTTGAAGGGAGAAGCATAATGTCATTGACACAGGAAGATGATTTCTGAGCATCACAATCACCTTCTGGTTCCAGGCCTAAGAAAGCTGCAGCATCACACACTGAGGAAACAAACAAAAAAACCCCCCAAAACAGGCCTTGGCAATGTAAGGGCAACTGAAAACCACCCTTCCCATTAATCCTTCCCTTCCTCTCAATTCAACTCTTTTTGACTGCAAGATCTGGACTTGGAAGGAAAACAGATATTGTCTTTTGTTAAGTTATGGTGAATTCCTCAAAACCACTGAAAGAGGGAAACAAAAGTATTATTTCTGTATTATTTCATTTTACTTCACTGATGTGTACAAAGTTCCTCACAACTGCCAGTACTTATATTTTTCTCTTCACATCTAAAAGCTTTCTGAAATTTTATTAGGTTTTTCACTCCTCAGCAATTGTTACTCAGCATTGCTCCGTTTCCTTCAAGCAAGTTAGAGTGATTTAGACTAATATACCAACAAAGGAGGTAGGAAACAAGTAAAGATAAACAAGCTGTTAGAAGCATGTTCAAAATCTGGTTTTAACTCATGCTGAACCCCCATTTCTACATGCAGACACAGCCAAGATCTAGGAATGCTTAGTAAGATCAACAGCAATAAGCTTAGCTCAAAAATGAATACTTAATAGGACAGGCTTCTTACAGCACAGTTCATTGCCCTTCCCATACCTATATACTACACATGTGTTGAAGAAAATAGACTCTGCTTTAACCAAATTACACACTTTCAGAAATGTAGTTTTTGAGCAAATACTAGCAGCATGGCTAGTATTGTAAAAAACCAGTAACTAAACCACATTGGCTCAGATACAGCTCAGCCACACAAACGTGGCTTCCAATACACTGCATTACTCACACACTACTAGTCAGCAGATGCTTCAAACAGCTGCCATTTGAACCAGAAAAACAATCCTAGAGGAATGTTTGTTATTTTAAATTCCTACCAGGCACCCCAAGCTACAAAAAGGAACAACTGGTATTTTTTATATTTACGTAGTTTGCTAATCTGGCTGTTACTCCAGAAACAGGTAACTTATCAAGATAGTCCAAAGAAAGAAGAAAAAATAAAGCATAAGGAGCAAACTTCCAGCAATTTACTAACACTGTGTAAAGGTGCTCAAACATATTTGTTCCATCAAGAGGCTGTTTGAAGCCTTGTTAATTGCTTTATCTGTTAATCTCCAAGTATGACGTTTTAAGTCTTCAATGCAAGGAAGGACGTCTGGTAAAAATAGGTAGTGGCACCCACAGGAAGGTGCTCACATTCAAGCCAGCCATTATAAATACAGAAGGCTAAAACAAAACACCAGAAAAGATTAAATAGGGGTCCTCCTGCTCCCTCAGCCTCCCACTAACCTAGGAGAAGCAATCTTTTCCAAAAAGGTGCTGATAAGTTATCAAAGATGAGCTGTGAAGAGCATGTTTTGAGAGACATCAAAGGTACAAGCAACACTTCCATGTAGCGAACACTCAAGGACTTCTTGTTCTCACTTCTAGACTTTCCTGATAGAGAGAGAGCAGAAAAGCAGCACTGAAGCAAATTAAAACAGAGATTGGGTCACAAAGTTTATGAAAGCCAAACCAAGGAATATAACAATAAAAAAATACCAGGTAGCTAAATGATATAATGTAAAAATAACCAAAATATTCCAATTTGTAAACTTCAAAGGTCATCACTGAAGAGAAATACAAGAACAAATGTGACACTAACATCTCTCTCTCCCGTTTTCATATTTTAATAAGGAGTAACAAAAAGCCAGATGCCATTAGTCAAATGGTTATTGGTTTTAGCTGCCCCCATGACTTCTAATGCTCCACACACAGAGCAGCCAAGGCTCAGCTCTGAAGAAATTAAGGCATATCAGACACAGGAAAAAATTTGTATTAGAGAAAAACTCAGAAGTATCAGCAAGCAAACAGTTTATTGACATAACTGACAGACACAGATGCAGCAACATCAGAACATTCTCCAAACATATGAGAAAGAAGAAAAAAATCTGGAAACTTTGGGTATGGAAAAGTCTTTTTCCAGCTGCAGTACTTTGGATCCAAAAGGGTCTGAGACAATAACATTTTCCTTCACATTGAAAATCCCGAGGTCAAATGAAATGCAGAGTTAAAATGGCACTTTGCAGTTTTTTTACAACTTCTTTCTTTAGAGAGGGTAGCAAATCTACAGTTTTTAAGTAGAGAGGTATAATCCCTATTTTACAGCAGGGACATGCTGTGACTTGTCTCTACTGAGAACTAAGTCTAGGACAAAGGCAGGAATAGATTTCTGACCTTGTGATTTCCTACTTTTAGACTGTCACCACAAAGCTACCTCTACCTCAATACAGCTATTACCTGTGAAATCTTCACAAAACTGTTGTTCTGAGACAATATCTGAACCTGCCTCTTATCAAAGATTCAAGAAACTGAGACAGATTTCACAGGATGTTTGTTTGTGGGACATGTATAGGCAGGAAACATGAACAGTCTTAAGAGCTTAAGCAAACTACAATCCATTTCTCCAACAAAAAGCAAGAAAGAATCATGCCTAACTGGGTTTCAACAAGATAGCCACTGCAGGAACAGGAAACATTGCACTGCTGACATGCACAATTAACACTACAGTGCTCATTGTTGATCGCGTACTGTGGCACTTGAACAAACCTGTTCCTTCTGTGAGCTCTTTTAAAAAAGCTTTTGCTGGAAGTCAGACACAAAGGTTTATTTCATATGCTTCTGTTGATAGTCACATGAACAAACCTGTTAAGTTTAAATACTCATCCCAAAAGATTATTTACCATGTCTTGTCATTTGTGTAAATGCTTACTAAGAATCACATAACTGAAGTATGGACACCCTCTATACTTGAACATACAAGAAAACCAGTAATAACGAAAACACAGGGTCTGAGCAGCAAGGCTACAATCCAGTAAAACACAGGCATAGCACTTGAACTATAAAGGTGGAGGAATATGTTAAAATCCTATTTAAGACAGTAAACAAAGGCATTTTTACAACTTAAAAATACACAACTTCTTGTCTGTCCACAGACAATTACAAGGTCAGCAAAAGGCAGACTCTCTTGATACTTTTGTATCCTGCCTTTGAATAACAAGGGGGGAAAAAAAACCAGAAAAACAAAAGACTAAGCCTTGTCAGCATGAGCTCCAGTCCTCTTCTGGCACACAGTGCAAAGGCAAAGAACAGCACTGAGAATACCTGTTACTCAGATGCACTAAGGAACAGCAAGCCTCCGAGGCTTTCTGCACTTTTTACTTCCAGTTCATGCTTAAGGATAAATGCAACATACCCAACAGTATATTGTAAATGAGTCTAAATACATGTATTTTTTCTGAAAACATGAAATGTCTGTCCCTGATTAAAGAATTTTGGGTTGCCCAAGGAGACAGGCATCATATCCTTCTTTGGTACAGTAACAGCACATGTAGCAGAACTCTGCTATTGATCCCAGTCCAGGAAGAACTGGGGCATGAAGGACTCTGCTAGCGCCCTACACATACATTGGGCTTTTGTTGCAACACAACATCTACAGTATCTCTGGCTGAAACAACTGAATTAATTACATAGAATGAATACTAGTAAGTGAGAAATATAAAAGTTACATATGTATATGTATGTAAATACATAAAGTATATAAGTACTTCGAAAGTAAAAGGTTTTTCCTGTTTGCCATCACAACTTCCAAAAAGTCAGTCATACCAGTAGAAAGTCTGTATTCCCAGTGTACATAGCAATTAACTGTTAGTAGGACTGAAATATTCTCTAGTCATTACTCTTCTCAGGTAGCCCCACCTCCCTGAAGATACTGATTATTTTACAGACTGACATTCTGAAAGCTAGGCCAGCCTAAAGCAGTCAGATGATAAGGTGCAGTAAGAGGAGAAGAGAAGCCCAGCTGAGTTGATGTGAGAAATCAACTGCTGCAGGAAAGAGGTCCCATACTCCCTACTCCTCTTACCATTTCCCTTTCCAGCCACATATTCCTCATGCTTCCTTGTATGAGCTACAATTCATGTAATCCCTTCAGTAAGCCAACTCACTGGCAGAAGCTAATTTATCCAGAACAAGCCTTCTGCAAGTTGATAACTTCAAGCAATTTACCAAGGGATCAGATGAACATTGGAACAAGCAAGGGAAGGAAAAGATGAAGGACTGCTCCCAGCAGCAACAAAATGCTAAGTCTGCTTGGCTGTCCTCAAACCTGATCTTTAATCTCTCAGAAATACCACAGAGCAAAAGGAACTTTCATAATGAGTTATCAATGTATTTTGTTGCCTAAAAGGATCCCACCCTATATTGGAATTCAGCTACAGATTCTTGCAGTTATTTGGCTCAATGTTAGAAGAATGCCACATATTTACAATCTGCTATTCTTGCACATGTTAAGCAGTAATTTTTTTCTACAAGTAGCACTAGTGAAGATGGTAGAGCTTTTCAGAACATGATATCATTTTACAGAAAGGCATTAGAATCTGGTCACATTACAAAATATGAATTTAATAATGATCTCTAACACAAACTGCTATTTAGTCTTTTCTACATAAGACACAGTAAAGTCAGAATGTTGTCATACAGAGAATGCACAGGGCACAGAAGAACTGCTTGGTAATCTACTGGCAAAAGTCTAGCTATTGAGTCCCTTTTTCCTGCAGCATCTGTAATTCAATTATGATGAATTTGTCTTCAAGATAAATTAATCATTGTTCATCACGGCTCCTGTTGCCTCACCACTCAGTTTGGTTAACAACACATTATTTAAATTAATTCCCTGATTTGCTGCATACTTTCATCAACACTACTTTTCCCATGAGAAATTGACTTGCCTCTCTACATGTACCTTAAGAACAATGTGGTAAGAAGTTATTCTTGCCAAGTAACGTTGATGCTTATGTATGCGAACACATAACTTCCATTAATTAAAAAAAGTTATCAATGATGTAGTAAGATTTGAAAGTGTCTTTTGCATGCTTTTATTTAATATCAGGGGAACTTAAAAAAAAAAACCAAAACCAAAAAGGTGTACTTCTTTTTAGAGAAAGAATTTGTATCATCATTCCTACCATAATGTACTTAGACTATGCAAAAATATTAACCCCACTAACATAATTTTCTTAGCTTTGTTATATGAAAAATGCCTTCTTAAATTTCTTTTTGTGATCCACATAACATAAAAACATGAATTTTGCATTTCCATAAGGCAGATATCTGAACAGAACTGATGAATGGACTCCCCAAAACTTCAAAGAAACTGGAGAGAACTTTACAAGCTAGGAGTCTCCTTCTGAACTCTACATATCGCTCCTCCCGCCTGGGGTTCAACAGAGCATCTCAGCCCTGCTCACCGTACAAGGTGCCACCAGAGGGTTTTGCAAGCACATGTGTCAAAGCAAATTACTAAGGAGTCAGGGAAACAACTTTTGGTTTAAGCCTCTAAAAGGTTAATTTCAAACATAAGCAAAGATACTCTAAGTAACACCTGCTGCTTTTGAGTGTCGTTACACACTCCGGTGCCGCAGTGAGCTTTGCATGCTTTTCACACTGGAAGTTCAGAGGTAAGGGCCACAGGCACACTAATTCATTACATATAAAGCACTTGAGCCCTCCATAGTTCATAAATCACATGCATACAGTTCAAAAACAGTAAACCATTCTTCAGTAGAGACAGCATTATCAGTAACATCAGAACTCCAAGAATAACAGATCTGAGTTCAGAAGACAATTCAAAGCAACCAAAAGGGGGTAATCTGCAGACAAAATGCCAGTCCATTCTTTCACAAAGACAAAGAAATTACCAGGAAAAACAAACACTAAAATTTTAGGATCAATGGGATCTTTAGTTATAAAAAAAAGAGAAAACATCACCATCACACAAAAACACCCCAAACAAACAAAGAACCAACAAAAAACATTCACACACAGTGCCTCAAGCAAAGCAATCCTTTGAGCTAGGGGAACATCAAACTACTGTTTATTTAATCTAGAGACTGTTCCCAAAGCAGGACTCAAGTCAACAATGTCAAAACTTCCACCTAGTTAGAGAAATGTACAGCCATTCCCTACACTTTTGCCACAGCCTGCCTTCTAAAATAAGCATTACTTGATTCAGCAAAGGAGCTCAGCTCCTCTTCTGCAGCAACCCTCTGAAATACTGTACAATGAAGTACAAGCTGCAACAGAGATCTGAAAATTCAAGTCCTCAGTTTTTCATAGTCTTCTGCAAATGCATCTTAATTAGATGCAGCACAAATATAAACCAACTGCATGCTGATGGCAGGAAATGTGGAATCGGGTCTCAGGTTTCATTTTAGGTACTTTTTTATTTACTATGTGGTACTAGGCAAGTCACTTCCCATTATTTATAAGTTACATCTAATTATCTGGGAAGCCTAATTAACTCATTTGGAATGTGATTTGAAATGCACAGATGAAAGATACTGTGTATTTCTCAACTCTTGTCATCTGTGCCAATAAAATGTCTATTTCACAATATCTATTTCACTATTAGCTCTAACTGTATTTTTGATAGCTACTGCCTCATCCATAGAAATTCCAGCTCTGGAAGTCACAGACAGAAAGGCTCATTGGGATGTAATGTAACAAAGTGCTATGTGAAACATCTATAGATAAGATTAATATTCTAAAGGCCTTTTTGCAATCACTCAGCACACAATGAAACTTTCTTCCCAGTTAGGTTTCCCTCAAATGAAAACCAAGAGATTTATTTTTAAACAATCATCTGTATCACAGTGAGCATTTCCAGCACAGGTCTGTGTCTGTCTGAAAAAAAACCCAAAACCTGGCCTAGGAAACAATCTACTCTTAAGATTGATGAAAATGTTCTAGAAAGGTTTAGTAAATGTGTCTTATTACTTCATGTAGAAGCCTTACATTCACTTTTGGAAAATTTGTGAAACATGACTAGGACCCTCAGAACAGACAAAAAGCTTAACCTTGGGGCAGGGTGAGATGGGCTGAAGTAAAATGGGGACAGAGTAGGCAGTCTGAAGCACTTTGGGGGTTACACCTCCCAGGCTCCAGCCCCAAGGAGGGATCCCAACAGCCCACAAGCTGAAGAGAGGCTCACTAAACCCTGCTACTCTTTCCAACCAAGTCTACTGTCCTGTCCCTACAATAGCTGGCATGGGATGTTTCAGCCAAAATCCTAAGAAATTATGTGGGAAACAGGGAGTAATCAATTCAGCATGTGAATCTCTGGTTAAATAAATCAAAGAGCACATGTCCTAAAACACATATACCCATCTGGTTTTCTACATTCTAATCCTATTTTTAACCAAGAATTTTTTCCTTCTCTGTATGAACTGGTATTTCCAAACAAGCCCAAATTTCAATGTTCATTTTGACTGTAAACATTCTGCAGCCCAAGGCAGCTCATCTGGTGCATGTGTACACACATTAACCTAATGTTAATTAAAAATCAGCCTTATTCTACCATTCTACATACCATTGGAGTTAAGAAATTTAAATATAAAACCAGGTATAGTCACAGTCTACTTGGCAGGATATTTTTTAAAAGCCAAATTATTTTCAAACACGTAACAACACAAAACACTCTTTTAAGTAAGAAAATGGTGCAATTTTTAATACATCATAACCAAGACAAAAATCACATGGTTTACAATTTCCCCTACAGGAGGTCCCATCTCAATATTTAATTCACTCCTTCAGGCAAAAGAAAAGAAAAAAAAATTTCCTTCAATTTACTGTAGTGCCTTGTTGCTGCTGGTAAACATTATCTGCTGTCATCTTCCTGGAAGACGATGTCCCATAGAATCAGGGAGGTGGCTGCTGCTGCTACAGGACTCCAAAGTAACAGAGAAATCTGACTCTATCAGCATGTGAAGGAGGTGAGGCAGGGGAACCTGTCACTGACTCGATTGCACAAGCGACCACAAACACAGTCAAACCAGCTCACCATCTTTGCATCTTTCCTCCCTGTACTTGTCCATACTTCTGTTCCTTATGATTCCCATCACGTTAGACAGAGATGAAAAAGCAAATTTAGATTATTTTTTGTGGTTGGATACAACCCAAGAGGAAAATACATTGTTTTCTCCTCCCCTGCTAGACTCCATGTTTCTCATTCCCTCATTTCAGCTACATCCCTCTTTTCTCACCAAGCCACAGGGCAGGGAAAATGCTGCTGCTATTTAAATTGCTGGGCCTCTTAGAGCATAATAAAGTCAATTTTGGCTCAGAAAATGTATGGCAAGATGAGTATTATTGTTCCTTTTCAACAAAACAAAATCCTCCTACAAACAGCTTATATAAAAAACACTGTGCACACACCTGACCACTACAGCACAGCTCTGCTTCATGTATTTCTCACCAGTGGCAAGTGATCAGTATTTCCTTCAAACACAGGTATTAGGTATATTTTATTCTTGGAATTTCTCATAAGATGTAGTAGAAATCAATGAACAAAGAAAATTGAATTTAAATATGGCAATCTGCATGAAATCTTCTGTATAGAAAGGACACAGAGTGGGGAAGGAGGTGCTAAAGTGAATTTGAAAACTTTGGTGCACTTCTAGGGCCTTACCTGGTGTGCCTGCAGACTATCAGCTAGCTACATTCTCTTTCTCTCCTGTCCACAAGATTCAGCTTCTGCACCCAACTCATCACAACCTCCAAACATCAGCAGCATATCCCAAATTTACTGAGATGATGAAAATTCAATATACTCCCACTTTTAAACTGACCATAATAGGAGAAATAAGGAGTTGAAAATACATCTGACATTCAATAGTGACTATACCTAAGTCTTTCAAATTATGCAATAAAGTCATGAATAAATGGTGTGTAACTCACTGGGCAGAGGAGGCAAGAGGACACTTGGTGCCTCTTACCTTCAGGAGCCAGGAACACAGTGCATAACACAGAGTATGTAACTCGTTCTTACATCTCACTAGCAATTAGGTACTACCAGCTCTACTGTCACACTAACACAATGTTTAGCTACCCAAGTGGTCAGGAAATAATGAGGCCATCAGATTATTTCATGTCCCTTATTGCCACACAACACTACTAGGAGTAGGTGCACCTTTTATTTCTCTCTCTCTTTCACGCTGTAGCATAGGCCTGAAGGTTACAAACTAATAGAGACATACAAAAATATCTGGATGCTTTTGTATCTGCTACCTTAACAATATCTACCATCAAAGAGCATTTTCAAGGGAAAAGCTTCTGTCTTGCCATCCTATCAGGCACTTGAGATCCTAGCTAAAGGGCAAAACCAGAATACAGTGCTTCTATGTGATGTGCATGCCATATGAGTAAGGCTTATCCACACAGTACATGAACAATCACAAAACAGGTTGCATGTGATTCTGCATTATTTCCTTTCTGGCTATAGCATCCTTCTGCCTGGGCCAAACACAAGAGAACATATTCTTCCCTGCTGCAATACCTCACAACAGTATTCTGCTTTGCTGCATTGTTAATTACTAGCTCAACTGGGAATAAACTACTTATATTGCAATCACCAAATAGCTAATTACACCATATAATTTTGAAAACTTTAAAATACTTTTCAAAAAAGTTTTTCCTCACTTTCTGATACTGCAATGTAACTGTTTAAAGAGTATACTTCTTTGCAACTGAAAAAAAAGGGAAAATATCATTATGTATCTGTTTCTGCATTTATATTCAGGCATTTAAAAGGTAATTCCCTGCAGAGCACTTCCCTGACATGTAAACTACACTTCAGTTATTATTTCACTAATTTAAGATCAGCTACAGTTAAAATATAAACAGCTCACTGCATTCAAAACAGGTGACATTGTTGTGACAAGTGGACTGAGTGGAAGATGACCGATTAGGTTCTCATTTTTAAAATGATTTTTCAACAGCTTTGAAATCCTCTGTTGTGATTTCAAGCTGCCCTGTCTCTGGCAGGGTACTCTGTCTCAGCTGGGTATTACTGCCACCAAAACATTTTGGAATATCAGCAGTCCCTTGTCTGTTTCTTCATAATGGCATTTCAACACTGCAACACAGAATGGCAAAGCCAGATGTTAAAACAAACTCACAGAGAAAATGCAAGCTTGTGACAACAGCCTTCCTATGGCTCCCAAACACACCAGGCAGCAGCTCAGCAGTGACCCAGGAAGGGCCGAGTCCTTCCTGGACTCACAGTCCCAGCAAACCACACTGCTTGTGCTGCTCAGCTCTCTGAAAATGTATGTAAAGAAATTAAATTGACTGGAGGGGCTGCATTAAAATAAGCAGCAATGCAGTTTGAGAAATTAGCCTCATGGTGCTCTGCAATTCCTTCAGTGTTTATGAAACATTCATATCATACTTATAAAACTAATGCACAAGAACACTTATCAAGATATGTCTAGTCTCCAACTCTCAGAGCTGCAACAAAATACAGTACTTTCCTCTGGCTAATCAAGGGACATTTAAAAATCACTACTCTGGGCAGATATATTTATTAATATATTTTAGAATGCAAAGCCCAAGCCTCAAACATGTTTGGGATATTACATTTCCCAGATTGAAACATGCAAGACTCTTGACTCTTGTTTCCACATGTACCAGCATACATTCAGATATTTAGAATTAAACATGAAGTGCAGAAGTTTAAACACCTGCAGAAGCATTTGCTGGATCTAAGTCTAAAGGAGAAAAGTGGGCGTCTATTTCTGGCTAGTCTCAAGAGCTCACTTTTCAATGTTCATACTGGACTGAATTATACTTCTCCCATCTGTAAACAAGGGAATACAATCAATCTATAAGAGAGGTACACTTTAAAGCTTAATTAAGTGGCATTGAAGTGCTTCAAATTCTTCATATTCAAAAGATGCTAGATAAGAGAGAAATATCATTATCACTGCTTTCATTTCTCTAGCAGACTTTAGTAGAAAATATTTCTTTCATCCTCATGCCCTGTATATACAAGAGATGTCTCATCAAGGACCACATATAGCTATTTGTTGGGCTCTGGAGATGCTAAAATACTTAGCCAGTACAGATAGATTTCACTATATAAGAGCTGTTTTTTTCTTTTAAAAATCAATGCTATTGGCAGATGTGATAAACTAGAACAATCTATAACATGCTTAAATTCTCTTTCATACCTTAATTAGGAAAGTTACATTAGCACCTTCTGGACATTAGTAAATATTAAATCATATTTAATGATTTCATTGATAGCCTGAATGATGGCCAATATTGACCAAATTTGGTCTATTTTAAAACTGCTAAGAAAAAGACCAAAAAAATACCAAACCATAAAAAACCAAGCATCCAAACAGTATTTTAACACTCAATGTTCACATGTTTGATTCAGCTTTCTAGACAAAGATTTAAGCACAAAATACTTCTTTCTCTAGTTAAGCTTGCCCAACCTTGCTGCAAAGGAAGCAGCTGAAATGGCAAAGCCAAATGCACAACCCTAAGGTCCACCTCCACCTTATTCTTATACTCTGACATTCAGGTGACTCAGGCTGCAAATGCTGCCCACGTGCAGGAATCAGCATGGGCTGCAAGTACAGCCCTTCATATGTGGTCCCTTCTTCCTCCAGAAAAAGACAGCAGGATACAAAGTTTCTGATGGATTTAGCCCATGAACTACCAGCTGGAACACATAAATGTATAAATGTAAGTGTTTGAAGGAAAAAACCACACCCTTCAAAATGCCAAAATAACAAGAAAAAGATGACAGAAAAAAAGTTAAATATTTCATGACAATAAGCCTATGGTACAAAACACTACTGAGTTTTTAAGCACTGTGAATAAAAACAAGATGTAATCATGTTCTATACTCACTAACATCAAAAGCAGTCTTTCTACATTTGATCAATGTTCCTACACTAATTACAAAGGCTCCAGTTATTCCACAGGTTTTTTTCCTGAAGCATAAAAATCAGGTCTTCTTTGATCAATGTTCCTACACTAATTACAAAGGCTCCAGTTATTCCACAGGTTTCCTGAAGCATAAAAATCAGGTCTTTGAACAGAATTCATAATGTTTTCCCAAAGGTTCTAGAGCCAGAACATGCTATTACTACACTCAGACCATTTTCCTTATTCATTTGCAAGAGGTTAAGAGAGTTGAGGACCCATTAAATGCTCTCCCATCATTACAGGCACATTCGTTTTTTATCACCTTCTTACCCTGGTCTTCTACTCTCACCATATTTGTAGCAATTTTTTTTTTCAAATCTTCTGACAAATCTGGCTGAAACTGGCCAGAAGTTTAAAGGTAATTTTGCAAGCCTATTCAGAAGCACATGCACATAACATGCATGCAATCCAGTATTCTGGCAACAGGAATAAACTATGAAGTTCAGTGAATGTAACTCTTGGAAATCAAAAAACTACCAAAAATAGTGAAAACTTTTCCACACATTCCAATACTTACCTATATTTTTTCATCCTCAGATAGTCAAGATACAATTTTCAATTCATTCCCCATCATTCTATTAATAAAAAAAAGTACACAGCAATACTAAATGAGATAGATCAATGTGCTGAATAATTCCTAGAGTCAGGTTTCAGCAAGCTAATCATGAAATCAAACCCATTCTGCAAACAGGCCTCTGTCTACAGGTGTCTCTTATGTGGTTGGGCTCCTTCACGTCTTGTTCTCTTTTTTTGCTCAGTATTGGTAGGAAGAAAGCATGTCCACTCCAATTTTCAAAATCTTGCACTCATTGCAAAGCTAGTGTATTAAAAATGCTTTGATAACATTTGCAAGCCTAAAGAGATGGACTTCACTGCTCAGAGCCCACCTGTGTTTGCAGGAATTAATTTAAAGACTACAGAAAATTAATTCTAGGCTTTCGGTCATGTGAAATGTGCCAAGCCCAAGTCCTCAGCAGCTGCAGGGTGTGAATACCCATCCAGAGAACTCTGCCTGCCATTCAGAACAGATCTCAAAGCTCAGTCAGGCACTCTTCACATTCATAGATACGAAAGCATTACTGCACATTGGCAGCTTGGCTTTTGTCACAGTTAAAAAAAAAATTTAAAAACAATCAAAATACTAGAGCAGTTAATCCCTGGAAGGCCTTGTGATCACATTCCTTGACATATTTGATAAATATGGAAATAGTGAAAATGTTCTGACATGCTAAACTTGCAGTCTCTTTAAAGCATTTCTAGGCCCCAACATGCACAGACTGCTGACTTGGCACATCCATAGGACTTTTGCTCACCTTCCTCAATAGACCCACACTGATAAGTCTGAGTTTCCCCAAGAGCAGAAGGAAGCCATGCTTATTAAAATGTTGACTGAATCCATAAAGTAGAGCAGTGCTCTTGTGAAAATTGGTATGTCAGAGCAAATCTCCACAGGCCCATGTATGCAACCGTAGATGATAAAAAATTAAACTGGAATTTGAACTACTCTCATTCTTTAAAAACAGACTAGACTATAATGCCTTTAAGGTTTTATGGAACACTGACCTCCAAAGAATATCACCTGCTTATGCATACTAATGAAAGAGATAGAGTAACAAGACTGAATAAAATTTAACTCACAGCTATCATTTTTACCCTAGTGTATAATTCACTAGCCATGGGTTCAAACAACAAAAACATGTCCAAGTAACTTAGATCACCACATAAAATTTAATTTGCATAAATGGACATGGATACATGTATCAGATATAAGACTATTAAAGCATGCATGAGTTCTACAGTACCTTTTACCTTACCACACCAATTTACTTTTTTACACTCAGCACAGTAGATTGTTTCAGCCACAGCAATAAAAGAGCATAATATAAAAGGAGTGGGGGAAAAGATGCTAATTCCTACATACTACTGACTGCTAAGTATTTGGAAAAAAAAAGAAACAATCAGCCACAGATTATTGCAAGTTGTGCTTACTAAGCTGTTTTCAAGGGACATGTCAAGATGGTTGATTGTGTCAGCCTAGCTTTCAGCTATTCTATTTGAAAACCAAAATAGTTTTTTGACACTTATAAATTAGGTGTTTTTAAAAGGTATATGGCACATTCACAAGCATGTCAAAAGAGAAAACTGTTTCCATCAGACAAGGTAACATTAAAGGATCATACAGAATCAAATCACTTCTCCAGTCAATGTCTGAAAAATAAATTTTTAAGAAACTAAATTTGCACAGCTGTGTGTGTTGTCTCATTTACAAAATAAGAAAAATTCTCTGCACATCATCCTAGAACCTAGATATCTGCCAATCATTACAGCCGAGATAGTGAGAGTAAAAAAATTTGTAATACAATAACTTATTTTTATAACTTATATTTACAATCGGAATTATATTCTTAGACAAGTGGCAGTGGGGTATTTAAGCCATCTTCTCAAGATAGGCCAAATTCTAATATTCACCTTGCTGTCCTAGGAGTACAAATTTCCTTCTTATTCAGCCTATTTTTAAATGTTATAAGAAAAAAAAAATCTTATGCATTAATGCAGCTATGCCAATTATTAACTAATGATATTGGCACAAAGTTTTGTATTGAAAGGATGGTTTATAGCAGAAGAGTTGAAAACAGTAAGAACTTGCTAGGAGAATAAAAAACCAAGACCATAGCCTGGTCTGGTTTACAGATTATAAAAAAGTCAGCATTGCATTTTACATCATTTTCCACTATTACTGACACTAATTTTAGGACAGCTTAAGTAATCACTGTAACACAGACAATTTAAACTTTAGGTAGGTTGCACAGATAAAACTAAAACCAGGGTAAATAGAAAATTTGCCCTGCAGTTAGTGCCAGGTTAGTCCCATAAATCCAATGCAAGTACAGTGTATTCCATTCACTGGGGTGAGAAGAGAAGAACTTTGGATTCAGAAAGAAAAATTTGGTTATATTAAATTCCTAGAAGTACATTCCAGTTATGAATCAGATGCCAGTGAATCTGATTATACCATTAACTTGAATACTGAAAAAAAGATATGTGAACAAATATTCAGCAAAGCACCAGCAGGGCACAGGTAAATGCAAACACAAAAAGCTCCGAGAAGAGAGCAAACATTGAATACCAGCACAGTTAAGTAAAATAAACACAAAGAATAAACACAGAAGGAATAAAGAGGTAAGTTTAACAAGCAAGGACAAAAACACCCCACCAAGGTATCCCCATTATAAATACAGAAAGCAGCCACAAATCAAGCAAAGATACAGAACACCATAAAAGAACAAAGTATTTCACATTTACATTACAAAAAGCAGAATTATACATTATTATATAGATATTTCACTTTAAAATGAGAAAGAAGAAACCCTCTTCATGTTTACATCTCACAATTCAGAGTATCAAGTATTTATCAACAGCCTTGATGCAAATAAAAAATAAGCACACATCCAAGTGAAAACCAGAACTAAATAAAGGAAAATACAGAGCAGAATATGGAAGGGCACAGATGAGATCAAAAAAACCTCTAGATATTTGATTTTGAGACTGAGCTATAGAAATCACCAAAGAAAAACTTTTGTCATAAACAACCCAAAAACTTTAGCCTTCACTTTACACATACTTGTCACAAGCAGGGATACACAAGTGGGCACCAACTTATTCATTGCCTTTTTTTCAGATACAGGTATGAAAGAGTTTTTTCTTGAAGACACAGATAAGGTCACTGCAACAGGATAGTCCCTTCAAAGCCTACCAAAATCAGGCTAGATCACTTGCAAGAACTGAGCAAATCTAAATACATATGGCAGCTCTGAAGCAATATAAAATCTCTGCTTTACCTTCTCTTACAAGTGTCTCTACAGCCTGAATGCCAATTCTGCAAGTGAAAAACTCTACCACAGAGCAAACTTACGAAGACTGACGAAGGGTGTGGAGAACAAGAGTTGGAAGATTTGAAGCTTTTACTAACATGCAGAGTGTTAACATTCACCCAGAAAACACATGGTTTTCTCTAAAGGCTTCAAATGAAGAACTGAAAGCTGTTTGGATATGAAGTTATGAGACTGAGTTGCAATCTGAAATGTTTCTTAGAAGAGCAATTAGATTGGCCGGAAAAAACACACGTAAGTGAAAAATACAACATTGCATATGTGGTTCGAAATACACAAATGTCTTTTTCTTAATTTTCTCTAGAAGTGTAACTTCAAAGCACAAACTTAAATACCACCAAGGACCAGAGCATTCTTGAACACTGTTCCCAAGGAAACAAGCAGCTGTATCAATAAGGACATCTAGTGAATTCAAAACCCTACAGATTGATGGATGATACATAGTACAGTTGTATGATTCACATTCCTAAAAATGAAATTGGTTGGTTTAAAAATGGCAACTGTTCAGAAGAAATAACGTTATGTTATAAGTGATCAAATTACAATAGCTCATTACAATAAGCACAAGCAGGATCAAGAGCAAGTAACAGTAAGAAGAAGTAATGAATGGTATCTGAAATTAACTGGTATTAAGACCATAGTTATTTTCAAGTAGAAAAACTAAAAGCTGTGAACTTTGGTAAAGACCCCACTGCAGAGCAAAATGCACATGATCATAACTAATATCACCTCATTCTTATTCCAAATTATAAAAGGAAAATGTTAAGGAAGAGACAGTTTAGCAATTAGCTGTACAATCTTGAGACAGTATCCAAAAAAAAAATGCCTAAGAACAGAAAGAGACAGCTAGAAGCAAAAAACCAAAATCAATGAAACCAAACAATACCCCCCAAAATGTAAACAAACAAAAAAACAACAAAAACCCAAACCCAAGCCTAAGTATTGTCATCAAATTAATGATGTTTTTCTAGCTAGCAAAATTCCAAACCTTAATTTTGTTAACAAGTCAGTAACAAATAGAAGGGCCTTCTGTCACAGGACTAAGGCACATTTCAACCTCTTCCAGTCTGTAAAGTTAAAATCTTTCAATTCCCTGACTGCCTAATACAACAAGATCACCAAAATAAAAGACTGACATACCTTGTCCTACCATATTTCACCCTGAGGATCTAATATGATAACAAACACAGTAATTAGAATGCCATAAAGTAATTAGAACTCCCTTTGATGGCCTGGTAATTTCAGACTTGGTTAGGACAGACAATATAGAAAGAGACCATAGGTGCACTAAGAGGAAAAATACACACATTTTCCCTTTGCTGTAATACAGAACATGAAGTTTTTCTTCAGTTTGAACAAAAAATCATCTTCCATTGCTTGGCATTTCTCCTCTGGACCAATGAGATAGGGAGGGGCCAAGGAGTGCAACTTATTAAAGGGCACAGAAAGACCGTGTACAAGTGACCTCCTGATGTGACAAAGCAGACTGGAAAAGAAGAGTAGATTAATTGCTGGGTATTCTGCAAAAACAGACTGTTGGATCAACAAGATCAAAATTAACTGCTCCAGCAAGTACTTAAGCTTGATGGGCAAAAGGCAGCACATCCCAGCATCTCCAGTCTTGGCTGGACTTCCCTCTATGCAGCTCACACTTTTGCAGTGCAAAGATGATCAAATAGATCTAATAACATAATGCTACACTAGGCACTCAGAGGTAAAGAAGAATGCAGATGGTACATGTTTCTACTTCCTGTGACACTACACTGATTGGTTTTATTGTGAAGTCTATTTATACAGCTGATTATAAATTCCTAGTGTGCTTTGATTAATGCAATAGCAGCTGGACTATTTCCTTTCTCTTAGCACTTAGCTGCATTCTTGATTGGCAAGTGGTATATGAAAGCTTGTGAAACAAGTACAGGAAGATCAAACAAAAGCAATGATTTCCTCTTAGACCAATACATTACATTAAACCTGCCAACACTAGACCAGTTAGTCTCTGACCTGCAGCAGCTGGGAGTAGCCAGATTGCAGATGGTCCTGGAAAGCTGCTTTTGTATAATCCTTGTCTTTGTACCAATCTAACATGGAAAGAAAGACATCAGTGCAAGCTGTTTGGGCAACTCTAGATAGATGACATTTCCAAAACAGAGCACGTTTCCAGTCATCCAGTGTGTATATGATGTGTACAAGAGCTATCAGATCCATCCCTACAGGATTACCATCACTACTGAAAGTCAAATCTAATTCCACTGCACTAAAACACGAATATACAGTCTGCATGCCACTGGCATCTCAAGACAACAAACTACTACAAAATACTTTATCACATCTATCCTGGATCCTCAACTTTCCAAAGAAACAGGAAAGAAGAGAGGATTCAAGTCATTGCTCTGAAGTTTATATGTGCATGGCATAGCATGCAAGACTTGGAGTGCTAACAGAAGAGTGAGCACAGGCAGAAGTCACACACATCTGACTCAATATATCTTTATTTTCAGACTTGGAAGATTGGTGAAGTTCTAGACATGGCTCAAAATTATCTGAAATGTGTACACGTGGCCCTTTCTATACTGCAAAACAATTCAGAGCTAAAAACTTGAGGTGCTCTCCCCAAAATAGTGTTTTTAAACCTGAAGCAAGCACAGGAGTTAAGCTGCAACTGCATTTAGCCTTGGTTAAGGCCAAGTACCAACACATGCAGTGAAGGATACATCAGGATAAGTTCAGGATAAATCAAAATATGTACAAAAATTCAGTACTAAATTTAGGTTTACAGGCGCACAATTTAGAAGTTTTTCCTCGTTTTACTGTGAAGAAAACCTACATTATTTTAGCTTCACTATCATCCCCGGATAAAAAAAGTCATGTGTAGAAGTATTCAATAAATCAATTTGCATAGTAAAAAATATTTTCTCAGATGACACCCACTTCAAATCTCAGATTTAAGGAAGCAAAATTCTTGCTTTAAGTACACTCTAAGTCTCAGCTATAAGTGACATATGCGACTGGTAAGATGTTCTCAAAACGGATTTTTTTGCTCATTGTACAATTTCTTTCCTCTCAATTGTTAGCAAAATTTAAAGTTCCTGTGTTCCAAAACAGAATGAAGTAACAGAATCCAAGTCTAATAAGAAATCTGTTTTGAGGAGTCTGTTATTTTCCCTCCAGCTGAAGGTGAACAGTGGATAATTAAAAATAAAGCTATTGTGGGGTGTTCTTATGTTTTTTTATTCTGCATTCTGAGGTAATGAATAACCTATGACCTAACCTGCAAAAGGACAAATTCTTGCCTAGGAACATGCAAAGTTCCAAGTCATTCTTTCTAGAGGCAAGAACAATTGTTCCATCTCTCTTGTTCCCAATTTCCATTCACCTTATGACATCTCCCTCTACCTCCGAAATAAAAATGAATCACAGACTTTGGGAAATAATGAGCATTATTAAAAATCTTTTAAGGATTCAAGCACAAGAGAATCAAATTTGTCTCAGCACTAACTTTCACAAGTGCCACAGCACAGAATTGAAAAATACAAGACTAATCAGAAAAGATGTTAAGTAGCATATTAATTTCTTCTTCAGTCCTAAATCCAGTTTGCCCTATGTGCTGCAGAATGCAGAGAGTAATTCAAGCTGCATTTCACTGGCATTTTAATCTGAATCAAGTTCTCCTACCTCTAACATTACAGTGCTTAGTCCATCTTAGATAGCTTAATACAAGTTGATAAGTGTACCCACAAACCTCATACTAGCAGTAGCCATTATTAGAAAATACCACTGATTACACTTGATGCAATGGGAGGCTGCTACAAAAGGAGCTCTATCCAACTTCAGTCACAAAGTCCATAAACCACAAACTTTTTAGAAAGGGAAAAGCTTACTTTCCTTTTTTTTTTGGCACTCGAGCCAGAACTACAAGACCACTTGACCACTTTATGCCACAAGGTTTCTGCTTAAGAAAATTCCATCTCGGTGACAATATGACAACGTTGCAGATGGGGGTATCAGCCCTTTTTGATAACTAGCACTTTCCATTATAATTCCTTTTTAGTCTCATAGAACTTGATTACACTTGACATATTTTGTTCTAACTTTCCAGTATGAGACCAAAAACAATGCTAACAAAAAGACAATTGCAAGTGTGGAGGATGGCTCTCAACAAAAACATTCATTTTGCTTCTCCCCATTCTGAAGCCTGTCATCCAAGCCCTCGTATACTGCACACCAATAAAGTTCAGTTCTGAACACTAAATTACTCTTTTCTTTAGCAACAACCTACACTGAGTGCTTCACAGCTGCTTTGCCTTCACAATACCTCCATCCTGAGAGATAGATTTACAGACAGGGAATGGAGCCACAACGCATTGAGGTGAAGAGTTTTGACTACCTGCTGCAAATATGACATGCTGCAACATTTATTAAAAGAGCATCCCCTGCTGAATGTAGTTGTAGAAGTGAGCATTTCACTTTTAATCTCACAAACATGTACCCACAAAATGAGATTTACTATTAATGTTCAGCCATGAAAGGCCTGCTTAGAATGGTTTAGTCACCCCTAAGTATATTTATATATTACCAAATGCGTACCTGGTTCTCCAAGGAAGAGTTCAGCTCTCTTGATTAGGTCTTATCCACCTTGGAAAAAATCAACCTTTGCAACACCCATGATACAATAATCTGAAAACAGTTTCCTTTACTGCAAACAGACTTATTCCCTGAACAGATTGAGGAAGAGATATAGTGTAAAATACAAAGTGAGATCAGATTTTCTCATAATACCAAAAGAAAAGATTGCATAGAAAAATTTAATCCTCAATTCTCTAATTGTTGCCTTTCAGTCCTACTGCCCTCAATATTATCATCTTGATTTTTTTAAGCACAGTTTTATATTTGTTTTCACCTGGGTTTTAGTAAGATGACTAACATTTATGCATTATTCTGATTCATTTGAGCTCATGGTCTAGATACAAATAGATGACTTTCAGCAGAAAAACTCAGTATTTCTTAACCAGCAGCCAGAATACCTCTAAGTCTGGAAGCTCTTTTCACAGTTTATGCACAGTGCTCTCTAACATTTAATTTTTCTCTGTTAAAAATCTGTTATGCAACAAACATAACTTGCAACGGCTAGATTATCCTCCACTTAACAAATGAACAAGCAAAAAACAAAATAAGCCTTTTTGCTATCTAAAGCAACTGTCTTGGAAAAAAACTGAAAATGTGTGTATATATATCTCTCTCTACTGAAATATATTAGACAAAAACACAACACAAGTAGAAAAAGAAATGTGTTCCTTGCAAAGCACACTTCATGTAATACATACCGAAAAACAAAAATTCCATCCATAATTCCCAAGAAAGAATATTTATGTAAGAAGTACATTTGTTTGACATTTAACTCTAAGTTTTATTACCTTGGCTCCACCATAAGCTTATTCCTTATATGTATGGACACAGTTACTTAATTAGTACCACATACTTCAGTAAATTCTTGATAGTATGAAATTTTTTCAGCTTCTATGTATATAATCCCAACTCAAGAACTAGAAACTGCAATCAATAAAAATTTTGTTTTCATTTGTATCACTGTACTTCAACATAAATTCTTCCTGCAAGCTGATTTATGAGTTCAAAGCAGTAATTACTATAGTTGAATGTACTCACTTATGGGCATTGCAAACACACTTCAGAACATTAAAGCAGATTAAAGCTTCTACACCAATTTAAGGAAGTATTATGTATTTGTATTTTAACCAAAACCCAAATAATAACAGATGATTACAGACACTTATACAAGAGTGAAAAAGTTGGTTTTGTTTTAAACATTGCATATGACACTATCACTTCATACTGCATTCACTGCTAACCTGAGATCAAAATCTTCTGACTTTCCCAACTATTTCATCAATACTGGGTCTGCCACTGACTCACTTAAGTAATCTTTGAATCAGTACTTAATGCTCCCCATGCTTTAATTACCTAGCTGTATATCAATTTTTTAATACATCAAACAGATTTTTAAAGGAACATTCATTTGCAACGTGCTTGGAGACTGTAAGATAAAACACTTTAAACTTTCAAAATTCAAGTCTTGCTCGGTCAGGACTTATATGGTATTCCTGTCAAAATGAGTTATAAATCTAATATGTAAACTTCATTAAACCCTGTGAGGAACAGAAATTAGGTACCAGAATCCTGTAATTTGCATTACCTTTTAGTGCTATCTCAACAGATGTTGCAAACAAACTTTGCTGAGCCCACACAAGGATCTGAAAGCTTGCTTGAAAAGAACGTGGCGTGCAACAGCTAAGAGCATCTCCAGGTGTCTTCACAGACAGACATGTTTGTTTACAGAGAATCAAGACTACTCAAAACAATTGCTAAAACATCTAGCTTTCAGAACCTTCAGTGTCAACACTTCGCAAGAAACTTTATTCTTGGCAAGAAGCTGTTGAAACTGGTAAGAAAATAGTCAAGATACCTTTGTATGTAAGTGAAGTGGAATTCTTCACAGAACAGTTTCTCCTGTAAATTTGTCTGCACCTAGTTTAATCAACAAAATTTGCAGCTGTTAACATGTTGTGCTTCCATATGCTGCCTGTTACAAGTACACTTCTTAAGACAGAAGTCTGTTTAGAGTCCAACTGCTTTAATTGGACTTGGTACCAAAAAAAAGTGTAATTAATAAAGCTAACCCTCAAAAGAAGTACAATCAAGAGCAGGTTACAGGAAAACTGCTTTCCTCTGACTTATGAATGCATAAGCACAAGGGCAGTGAAGGCTGTTTAGCTTTGCTCACATACACAGCATAGACAACAGCTGCAGTTTAGGCTTCCTGATCTCAGGAGAAATACACTTCCCCTCACTTAGTGCCAACTAATTGTGCCTATGGTGGATGGAGCACAGTTAAGATACTTCCAGCAAAACACTGTAATTACTGTAATTACTTGTGGTAATATTACTTGAGTACACTGCATAGTCATAGTATATAAAACATCTTCATAAAGGCTGGTATTTCAGCAAGTTGCTACTGATTATTTCAGATACTACACTTTGTTATTTGAATTTCTCATTACTTGCAATTTCTACCCTATCTTTAAAAACAGAAAGGGAAACAAACTTGCCTGTAAAAATTTCTTAACTTCTTTGGAAGGTACATTTGTTTGAGGCCTGAATCATTCATCAATTAGTTCCACCTCGTTGTTTCAGACTAATTAGATAGGGGGTGGGTGCATGGGAATATACTTTGGTATTTTTGTTTGCTTTCTACATTGCAGTCGTTATTAAATTTACTGTCCATTGCTTATTTTAAAGCAAAAGTAAGTTGTTCATCAGACACTCAGTTTTCAAATGCCCTACCACTGAGAATTTTGCACATTGGTGATATCTGTTTCTTGGCTATGCTTTATCTTATTCAAGCTTACTGACAATTTGGTAAATTTTTATTTCTGTAAGAGCAAACAATTTCCTTGGAGCTAAGTCCAAACCTTCATTCATAGCTTGGCTGTAAACATCAGAACTGTTCCAATCTAATCCTCTTTAGTTCGGATTTTGTAGTGCCTTATACCTATAAGGATAAAAGAAGTGAAAGGCTGTAGAGAGAACAGGCTGTAGAGAAACGAATCTCTATAATAGCCATTCCTCATCAGGGACTCAGCAATTTACAAACACAACATATCCCAGCAACTTCAGATCCCCAAGAGTAGCAACCTCATATTTTGCCCATGTTTGATTGGCATAGTTCATAACAGAAGGGACAAACCTTGGTATCAAATACCAAAAGCCTGACCAAATGACCTGCAGTGAAAAGGAAGCCTCTGTTGGCTTTAAACAGTCACATAGCCCAAGAGAAGGAAATCCAAATTCTTCTTATGACACAACCTAAACAAATCCTCAAGGAGATAAGGACATTTGTATAAGAAACAACTGGAGACTTTAAAAACAAAGGGGAGAAACAGAACAGGTTTTAGATTGTTAGCCATTGTTAACCAAGCAAATTAGAGCACACTGCAGAAAGTCGTGAATTAGAATTTGAATCTTGAATTAAGAAAATTAAGATAAGCTAGGGAGTGTGAAGAACTGGCTGCCCTTAGGTCACCCATGCAAATAAAAAGATAAGGACCATGAACACTGTCTAGATAAGAAAAGTCTCCACGCTAAAATTGTTGATGGACAGGTTTACTCAGAACCAGGCAATATACACACACAATCAGCTACATAACTTACAATTTACAAAAGAGTCTCAGTGCTGTCACCATCACAATGTATTATCAAAGTGCCAAGAAAGGAAGGAGTAGTTAGAGAGTCCACTTAAAATGTAAGGTCTTCCTTTAAATACAGCCATTGTTTTTAAAGTATTTTCATCACCAAGTAACTTTGTTAAAAGCAACACTTTTTTTTCAGAAAAGACATCAGCAAAAATCAAGAGGATTGTTTATGCAACATTAGTAACATGGTTTATCTTTAAATGTGTCAAAGAACTGTCAGGAAACTTTGGACAGAATGATCCATCAACTGATCTTGTTCACATGAAGTTAAAGTAGTTTCCATCAGAAAACTACCAGCTTCTCTGATATATCATTTCTCTTCTTGAGAAATGAAAATTATAGAGGCTTTTCTGCTGGAAACAAAGTTAGTAAACAAATGTTCACTCCCTCCCCCTTATTTCAAAATTATCCAGTTACACTGGCACACACAGAGCAATGTTCTATAGCAGTCATATTGATACCACCATGAAAACGTAAAGCTCATCATTCTCACATGAGTATTCAGGTAAGAGTCCCAACCTTCTGGGCTTCTATTCACACTACTGAGACTTGGGGATGCATGAAACTCCTCACAACACAGGATTAGGCTGGAACATTACTTTCAGTACCATAGAGCTGCTGTTCTCAGAGCAACCAAGTTTGAAAGCCTTGAAGCTAATCTTGGCCTACAGACTGATTTCTAGGACAAATTCACTAGTAAGTGCCCTCTTTATCATCCAGTGTTGTCCTTCTAGAAAAGTTTTGCTTTTCAGCTCCTTCCTTATCTTTTGGCCCTTCTCTCAACCCTTAGTGCACAAAAAAAATACCTGCCCAGCACTTGCAGTCATTCAGTTATATGGAGATTAAGCAAAGAGGGGAAAAAAACAAAACAAAAAAAAGGCGTGTGTTTTCCTCATTCTACCCAATTTTTTATTCTGAATCAAGTACAGTTGCTTCATAGTGATGCTGAGAAAGGAAGGCCTTTTTATAGTAGTACTACATTTAACAAATGCTTTGAGAGGTAATTCTTCACTCCAGATTTGCATATGCTCATTTAACAAAATTACTTTTAAAATCCATTCCTTGGAAGAAGAAACAAGTCTATGCATCTGAGAAAGAAAGTCTTTATTTCCCTTTTGTTGTCAGTTTAAGCTAGCTGAGGTATCTCTGGAGTACACTAGCAAGATGTAACGAGACTGGTGCTTGATGATGCACTTCTTCCAAAACCCCAACCCTGAGGGCTTCTAAGCTACTATTTTAAAATATGCTAAACTATTTCATTAGAGAAGCAAGGCACTACACAGAGATCAAACAACTAAAATATATCTGTGTATATATTTGTTTTTTCTGCAGATCAAGGATGAATCTCCCAAAACATCTGCACTGTTCTCAACCTGAGACAAGTAGACACTCAGCACAGCATCACCAATAAAAGACCTTCCCACAAAATGATCTCCTGGAGTACAGAAGTAACCTTAATATCTGCTGAACTTTTTTGTAAATGTCTTTAGCACAAAGCATGAACACAATTGTAGTAACAGATATTTGTCTTCTGCTTCCAACTTTAAAGGACATCACAGATGTGCTGAGCTTATTCAAACCTACGGAGTCAGCAGTTTTGAAACAATGCTACAAAGGTACTAGACACACAGTGACCACACCATTAGGTGCTGCAACTGAAAAAAGAGATATTAAAGAGAACCAGAAAGGACAGGTCTTCATGTTAGTTGCAAGTTCAATAGGGATGGAGTACAGTTGTGTTTGACTTTCGGGTTGTTTTTTTTAAAGGGAGCAACCACAAATTTACCAATACAAAGATGTCAAGAATTGAGCAGGTGACAGCTTAGCAGTAAAACCAGGCCTCTCTGACACGATTCATTTAATTATATTTTCTTTATTATAATTCTTTCAACTTCAAAACAGCTTGAACTTGAAACAGGGGAGCTCCTGTTTCCTGTCATTTCACAACTCATAACCTGCAGGGCTGTTCCATTTAGACTAAAATGTTAGAAAAGTGATCATCAGTAAATCACTACACTGTGCACTTAAAAGTCTCAAAGAGAAGAGCTGGAAAGCAGAGACAATTCACATAAAAACAGAGGGGAACAGATAATTTGCTGCTTATGGCACAGGACTGGAAGTTAATACATCTGGGTTCCATTCCATACATAAAATATGAATAACATCATGTGCTTTGCAGAAGGGAAAAGTTTTAGTCATCAGCATTTATAAAGCATTTTGAGATCCCAAGGTAAAATATATTAACAAAGCAGAAATTACTGTGTGTTATTTTACTTCGCAAATTACTTTACAGAGCAAAATAACAGCTTAATATAAATACAGTACCCTACTCTCTCAAAGCCTCTGAAAATTAGCAAGTATTTCCAAATATCCATATTAAAGTCAGATTACCAAAAAAGAAACCGCAAACCAGCAGGAGTAGATATTGAAATGTAAAGATACAAGATACATAAATCTTGATTTTTAAGCAGAGATCAAACATGTTCAAGTCATTCACTCAGTGTCTTAATTCAATCATTGACCTTAAGCATTGACACTCCTAAATTATGTTTTACAAAAACAAAACACATACTTTATATGGCCCACATAGGAAGTCAGCTTTGCTTCAGCTAATCAATATATTTTTCCCTCCATGAAAGCAGAAAATAATCCATGGCATGAGTGCCAACCACCTAGAAACCAGTCTGAATTTTACTGAAAGTATTTTAACAACTCAACACTCAAATAGCCAAATGGCACAGCATACAATGCTGTTAAGACAACCACAATACACAGAGTGTCACCATACAATTTCAGAACGCTTTAAATGTTTGCCCAAACTGAGTAACACCCACCTCACCAGAAGGCTGCAAGCATCTGCCCTTCTTGTTCTTTAGCCCAACCTTTTGTACCCCTGATGGTTCATGCACTGCACCTGTGTGCCCTCTGCTCCCTTTGGTGCTTGGTCAGTGCATCTCAGCACTCCAGGTTTCATTCCCTTCAATGCTGCTCACAGCTGCAGCCCATTGGGATGCGGCTCAGCACAGCCCCACTCCCAATTACCACAAGCTGTGTGCCTACAGCAAAACACATTTGTCTTTCTACCTATCACATCTGGTTTTTAAATTAATGGTCTAGAAGCCAATCCCTCTCTATTTCACCTGACTTTAGCAGTAGAATCCTCTCCCAATACCCTTCCTCCAAAGTCCCACACAGATAAAATTTAAAGCTTAACAGTACAGTAATACTAATAAAATATCAAATTACATCAAATACCACATCTCAGCCTGACCAATTTTAATTCTCATTATTTGCACTCACTACAACCAGGTAGGTGAGGTACTCTTCCTAACATCCCAGTACAGTCACTTGGAGCTTCAGTATGTCTACTGTCTCTAGAGTATGTTTACTGTTGCTTGGATGCTGACTGAGTAGTAACTGCCCTTTGCATCACTTTTTATTCTTTTTTTCTCCTCCCTTCCCTTATTAAACTCTCTTCATCTCAACCCATACAATTTTCTTGGTTTCGCTCTTCCATTTCTCCCCCATTCCTCTGAGAGGAAGGAAGCAAGCAATTGGTGGGTGGGTAGCTGCTGGACTGGGTCAACTCACTAGAGAACACCATCAAGAAAAGGCAAAAAAAGATATTTTATTGGTAAATCAGTGTCTGAGAAATATCCCATTTTGATTCCAACTGCTTTTATAAAACTAAGAAAGAAGTATTTCTGATATTTTTGAAAGCACTGAATAATTACTCATATACAAAGACATCTGCCCTCACTGTATTGCTTCCAAACTTGACTCAAAGCTGATTCATCTGAATTGAAATATCAAAAAATTACACACCAGGTCCTTGAGAACCTGAAGTTCACAGAACATAAGTTCTTGTGTGCAGAGAACGTAAAGACAGGTGTCACACAAAGGAAGTCTAAAACCAATCACAGGCTTATAAATGGTGCTCAAAATTAAAAGTTTAGGAGAATCTAGGAAGGAGTTGAAATGCCTTGCTGAGAGCTGTTGCAAACAGGTATGTATATGCACTCGTGTGGAAGAAAATAACAGATAGAAATAAGTAGAAAAGGAAGTTCCAGAAAATGTCTAGGACTGCCAAAGAAAATTTTTGAGAAAAGTATTGACTGATAGTAACTCTGAAATATTAGCAAAGAAATTGTCTGTCTGATTTTGCTGGCAGTCAGGCAGGAAAAACTTGGTCTATGACTTATAAGTAAGCAGCTGAACATCAAAAAAACATGTCTCAGTTTCTCCTCACATGGCTATCAACCTGCAAGAACCCATGGTTTTGGCTAAAACAATTATATCTTTCTCAATAAATTTAAACACATCCTAACTCTGTTTTAAAAGGATTTAATCTATTCTCAGACAACATCAGACAGTGTTACTTACTTGTGACCTAGAAATTGCTCCTCAAATCAATATAATTAATAGTATCATCCTTGAACTTCTGAAGAGATTTAGAATCTAGGGAGATGATATGTGTGCAATTCAGAATAGGAAACAACACAGTGTGATAGATGAAGACCTGGCCTAAGACAGTGCCCCCAGGCTTTCAGATCCATTACGATGGGTCAGAATCCAAGAGATGAGATATACACAGATTAACCAGTTTCTTGGGGAGTGGACATTGTCCTTCTGAATCCTTTCTGACTATCTGACAAACAGCAGCTACCATCTTTTCATTACATAAGTAACCAAAAATCAACTTTTAATTAAGTAGACAAAATACTTCCTGAGTACGAAGTAATATTTTGAAGACCTCCCATAACTCTCCCTTTATTAACAATACAACTTATATATCAAACAAGCTCCATTTAATTAACAATAAGGCTGTGGAACAAGCTTACAATGGTCCAGGAAATGCAGTCATAAAGATGCAGTTTCACCCCAAGTCACTATTTTTAGAACCTAATTTTTCTTTCCAGACACAGGAATTAGGTGGTGCCAGTGGTTCCATTTTCCTTTTGGTTTGCATCCATTACAAAAACCAAGATATAAACACAATTAAGAGCATGAAAGTACACAACTCTAAACTGTCCACAAAAAACAAGAAGTGGCCAAAAAGAGAAGAATAATACACTACACTGTACTGTATTCTTCAAAGGAGGAAGACCAGAACTTAACTGTAAGGAGGTTTTAACTTAACCAGCTACAGGAATTTCAATACCTACTTAATGCTCCCCCTGGCCATGTGATGCATTTGTAACACTAGGTACTATCAGGTAAACGTACTGTTGATTAAAAAGGTTTCTGAGGTGCTGGTTTGAAGCGTAAGAAAGCCATCACAGTATCATTCAGAAACAAGCAGTTTATTCACAGGAGTGCTGAGATTTGGCTTCAGACCAATATATCCAAACGGTATATGCATTACAAGGGAGAAGAAGTAGGTTTCCTAATTAGGTATTAGGAAGAAATTATTTACTGTGAGACTCATGAGGCACTGGAACAAGTTGCCCACATAGGTTGTGGATGCCCCATCACTGGAAGTGTTCAAGACCAGGTTGGATGGAGCTTTGAGCAATGTGAGCAATCTAGTGGAAAGTGTTCCTGTTCATGGCAGGGTGATTAGAATAAGATGGCCTTTCAAAGTCATGTTTCTATTATTCTGCTCAGCCACCACCCTCTATACACAACCAGGCAGAAAAGAGAGAGGCTACACTCAGGTCTGGATATTTGGCATCACAACCCGATGGGCTGTATGTATTTTTCTACTCCAAATTATTGTCCATGTCATACACACCCCTGTGAGAAGCTCTGAGATAGCTACGACCTAATTTGAAATTAGACATTAAAGAATTTTTTTAAAAATAAACTGAAAGCATTTTCTGGAAGCCCCCAGGATTGCATAATGTAACCTTGCCCCCAGGATTGCATAATGTAACCTTGGGAGGATGCAAGGAGTTCCAGGCAGCCGTGTTACAGATGTTCGGGATGTTGCCAGCGTTCGAACTTCGTGTGTGGGCAGGGGAGGGTGTACTGGGGAAAGCACTTTAAAAGGAAAGGATACACACAACACAGTAGTAAAACATGGCTGTCGTAAGTCACACTCATGCCACTGCAGCCTGGTTCTAAAAGCTTCTGCTGAGTGATTACCAGAGCCTTCTCATCACTCACAGTACCTGTGACAAGCCAAGATTGGGATGTTAATTATTCAGCCATTTACAAGAAAAACAAAACAGAACATGCCTTCAGCAAAGACGTGAAGCTCCAGGTGAATGAAGCCTTGCTTAAGAGATTTGCTTCATAGAAATTCAATTTCTGTATTGGAGACACCTGGAGGATATCATTAGGAATACATTCAAGGTGGAAAATGCCTAAAGGGAAGTCTTCTATCAGAGTGGGGATCTTTCCCATCCACCTGCAGTGAAGAGCACTCACTGATGCCTGCGTAACAACACACAGTAACATTTATTTCGGAAGATAACCATGAGTTACCAGGCAATAAGTCCCCAAGCAGCTATTCCATCTACATAAATATATTATCACTGGATTTATTCCTCAAAGCCATAAAGATCAGCAGGACAAGACACAGATATTGCGGAGGACCTCCTTAAAGGGAAGCCCTGGCCCTAAATTTTCTCCTGGCTCTTACTGTGAACAGTATTTTATTCCATGATTTTGTTGGCACTAAACATCTGAGAGAAGGCACTCACTCTCTTCTTGGGAAATTAGGAAATGTATTAAGCAGGGCCATTTATGGATTAAGAACTTGCAGACTTCTTCCTTGGAAGTTAAGTTATCCAACATGTTAGGGGATCCAAGAGTCTCTCATCATTTCCTGAAACAGCCTTATACTTGTGAGGTAATATGTGAATCCCAGTGTTCTTGAAACACAGTTTTAGGACAAAGAATATCTTTCAGGCAGGCTGCTAGCATGAAACAGAATAAGCTGTATTGGACCAAGCCCACATATGTCCATATAACTTTTGCAGGCAGATGACAAGGCTGTGTCCTTAACAGAGGCTTGTTCTATCAGCCACCCTAAACTGATCTCAACACAGCACCATGTCCAAGCTAATAAATGCTCCTAAGTTACTTGAAAGACAAATGCATCAAAAATGTTTCCTAACTGCCTGAAAACCCAAAGCACTAGAAGCAAGAAATGTTACTTTCTTACAGTTCTACTGCAATTTAGCAACTGTGCCAAATAACCAAACTGTTCTTTTCCCAAGAAAATGCAACAAATCTATTCAAATATATTTAACTTTTTAAGTTTAAATAAGTGAAACCAATAATGTTTTAGCTTTGGACTAAGCAAAAAGTAACCATATTTTGCTCAACATAGTGGGTTGGGTAAAGGAACACCTAAAAAATGAAATTTTTATTAACCTATTTGTTAAATGTACCTATTATTTTTCTCTCATTAGACCCTTACTGATCTCTAGAAGTGAAATTCTTTCAGAGTTGCTTCTATAGCCTCTAAAAGTACATCACTATCTAAGATATCTTTTTGTTTTAGTAACTTCTAGAACAGGAATCTTCTATCTCAGGGCTAAATTGTAAATACCAAGCATTTTTCTGAAAATGTAGGCAGACGTCACATTCTACTTATTTTGTTAACCTTTCTTACTTACATTTAAATATTCAAGATCAAAAATCATTCTTGAAAATAATCCCTCATTTCTGATATTCTCGGTATTAAAAGAAAATATAATAACCAAGGCTACCCAAACTCCAAAACCCACCAGATTTATCAACATTTATACTAACCAAGAAGTCTGAAAAGTTTGAATGCCTTTTGATAAAAAGATTGTGTTTTATTACTTATTTGGCACTGCACTTAGATTAGAACATGACCAGAATTTTCAAATCAACAAAAATCTCCAGTAAATTGCCAGCACACTTCAGCACAAAAAATAGCATGTAATGTCAAAACATGATAAGATGATGCTGATATGGTCTCACAAAGGTGTTGGGGTCACTTAAAAACTGACATCTATTTTTTGTACTCCCATTTCATTATTTCCAAACTTTTGCTCACCTTTTAGTTTCCATTTCAATGGAAAGTGAATTATTCTCTGTTGGTATGTATGATCTTATGGTTCAGATTAAAAAACTAATATGGGTTTTGAATTAATATAAAATATTTGCATTCACTCATTAGTTTTCTCCAACTTTAAAATAAAAATAAACATGAAAAGTCATTACTTACAAGTGCATCTCATATAAATGTCTGTTGCCATGTTCTGTGATCTTATGCATTTTTGCAATGGGCACAAATTCTATACCATAATGCCTCACCAGTGAGATGAGGTGCATCTACCTGAGCAGTCTCAAAATTCAGCCAGACTAGAGGTCAACAGCTGTGATCATCATTTTGACCGCACCCTTTTAAAAAGAGGTGAAGAGGTGACCAAAATGCATTTACCTGAGAAAAACAGCTTCTGATGCAAAGAGCAACAGAATATATTTTAAATTTGTATTCAATACAACTGCAGTGTAGTTTTTGGAAAGTGACACCTGAGAGGCACATATGGGCCACAAAAGACAGACATTTGTCCATTCAATGGTTCAGGTTTAAGTGTATCATATAGTCCAAGCAGGGAGCAAAGCATTTATTATTTTTCCTTTCTTGGAGCCATTTGTCCTTGGTAAAGATTTTGACAGCTGCCCTTATTTTTCTCAGAAGAGTTGATGTAAGAAAATACCACGAATTTTCATATACATATTCTAAACAACTGAAAGGAGCCTTGTATTCACTAATGAAATAATCACTTTATTAAGAAAGGCAATAAGGACTAGTGCTTTTGAATATTCTAAGGAAGGGGACTAAAGACTACATCACAACCAAAAGCTCCCAGCTATCAAGCACTGGAACAGGCTGCTTAGGGAACCTCTTGAGTCACCATCCCTGAAGGAATTGGAAAGATTCATAACTGGGACTCTGTTTAGTGGTGGACTTGGCAGTGCTGTGTTCATGGCTGGACTCAATGACATCAAGGGTCATTTCCAGCCTCAATGATTCTATGATTAATACAGCAGAAACCACAATCTGGCCATATATTTTGTGTGCATTTGTGATTTTCCAAGAAAAAAAATCCCTGCTTAGTGCGATATGCAGCTCAAAAAGATAAAATTACATAACTCTTTAAAGCTAATCAAAACTGTGAGCTATGAAAACTCTATAAAGGAATGTATTTCCCTGTGTTCATTCCCAAAACAGCAGTTAATTAAAGCAGTTGTTCTTTTACATATACTGAGATGCTGAACCCTGCAGAGATAGGATGTCTGCTAAACTCTTTGCCCACAGAAAATAGAGATATATCTCCCCTATAGAAAATATAGACATATCTCCCATATCCTTCTGGTTTTGCCAAACTGGCTACAAGTTTAAATTTGCAGAACTGTAGGGATCACACCAAATGAACTGCTCATTATTCAATACCTGTACTGCTCTGAGACTCTGACTCTTTCTGCTTTCTAAGCTATAAGCTTACAGCCAGTCCTGCAAATCCACTAGGGGGGAAATTTCTGGAATAAATCATTTCATACGGCAATATTCCTCACTAAGACAATAAAATACAGCAATTTCCTCTGGGGACTTCTTTGTCATCATGGAAAAAGTGCACATCTGTAATGGTTTAATAATACATACACTGCATTTACATGAAGGCTTTTTAACAAAGGTGCTTTTAAGTTCATCTACTGGACTGCAACGTGTTTCTTTTACCAGGTCACTATCATCTACCTATCTATAAATTTTGTTGGACAACTACAAAAAATACAGTTGTAGCATGGATGAGGTTTTATAGCAATGAAAAAGGACAATAGTGACTGCAGAACCATTAATTTGATGTACTATGGGTCAGTAATGCCAAAAAACAAATGTATTTACATTCCTACACCGGCCATTACCAATAGAAACATTTTATTACATTTTTTACCAAAGAAACTGGAAACCTGCTTTGTTAAAAAAAAATTAGTTACAGGTATTTGTTTACTAAAAATATAACATTCAACATACCTGTAATCTACCAAAACAACAAAACAAAGCAAGTTTTCCAAAAAACACAAAATTAAGGTAGGCAACTTGTCTGTCAAAACAATGAGAATTAAGAAATATCCCCCTCTTGATGGGCATGAAGCTGGTAACTGACAGAAAAAATTAGCACCCAAACTAGTTCATGTACACCACAATCAGAACATGCTAAACCACACTGCAGCAGCAGGCCAAGCAAGATGCAGCTCTTTTTTCAGTCATACTTGAGAAAAGCAAGCATTCATCTCTCATACACAACCTTAAGTTGGTTATAAATTGATTTCTTGCGAGAAGTTTCTTTCAAGTTTAGAAGCTACCCTTAAGAACTGCAGACAGACTTTCATTTTACATACTTATTTTTGTATATCACGATGCCAATGGCATCATGACCATTTTAACTCCATCCACACTACATACATTGCCCCCCTCTCTTTTCACTGAGAGGCTTATGCCAGTCTTACAGACAAAAGGTAATTGTCCAGATGGATGCTACAACTGCATTGGGGGATGAGGGGCAGAATGGAGTAGAGGGAGAGGTGGGAAAAAGTAACAGTAAAAGATTTCCAACAGTGAAGGATGAAAGAACATAAGCATCTTGGGTCCCGTGAAGACATTTGCTACCAGAACTTTAATCTTCCTTCTGTGGAAACAAATTCAAGAAAAGAAAATCTAGATGAAAACAAATTATGCTGAAAGCCTAAAGACAAAAGTGAAAAAGTTTTATATAAGGAAACAACTTGAAAAAACAAAATTTAAGAATTGTGAGTGAAAGCAAGACAGTTAAGGTGAAAGTATACTTGATGCAAACAAACACAAATCTTATAGTAGTTCCTAACTTCTTAATACTGAATAATAAATTACAGAGACATAATAGTTAATAGAACTTAAAGAGACATTTGGAACAACAACAACAAAATTTCGTACATGAGTAGTTAGTCTTCAAAACTTCCCTTAAAAGATAATGATTTGGTGTAGGAGATTGACTTACAAGCTTCTTTAATATTGCTGCATTTAAGAAGTGAGATTCTGCCCTATACACCTTTCAGCAGATGTGTATTTTGCTCCTTAATGACATTATTCTAAGAAATAAAACTACTGGTATTTATTTGGTGTACAATTTCAGATTCTATAGGAATACACATTTTCAACACAATAGAAAGTAATCAAGTAATATCTTAGATTACCCTAATGCACAATAAAGAAATAAAGATAACAAACAATATATCAGAGGTAGAAAGACTTCCCTCATTTGATGGGAACTTAGAGGACTGGATTCTGGTAAGAAAGAGAAGTCAGTCTCTCCCTGCCAGATGGATCTGATGCTACATGTTCATTTTTCTCTAGCACTACTTGACATTGACATAACTTTTTACTTTTGTTTATTCCTCTACAGGCTGCAAACAGACTAAAAACTGGAGAACTATGCTCAGCTTCCTAATTATAACTGGGATACCTGGCAGGATCCTTCATCTATCTAACTATGTTTATGGATGCATTTACTCTGCATTCATTTTCATCCCTCTAATGTAATCCAAGGTATTCACCAATTTAGTTCACATGCTATGCATATTGAGCACATAAAAAACAAAACCGGAGGGAGCTCCTACCTAACCAACATCTCTAGAAATCCTCTGAAATACATTTAACACAATATGCAGTTTTCATCTGTATGAAACAAGATGATAATATTCAGCTGAGGTGGGAACTTAAAGCCAAATTCACAGTTTGTAAAGACAGCTCATATTCTGTCTGTAATTGTCTGCACTATTTTGCATGCAAGAGTCACGAGGAAAACCGTAGCACCACAGTGAGGCAGTGTGCATTGTAGAGATCTGTTTGTCCCCAGCCAAAGACTAAGGTACAGTTCCTATTAACACTGATAGACCTGTTTCATTAACACATCAGGCCAATGGTATCTCCAAATAAAAATAAGACAAACTTCAGAGTCAAGGAAATAGCCCCCTTCAACAGAGGTCCATACAAGTGCTGTTACATATTGCACAGTGTAGACACAATAAATGCCCAAGGCTAACAGTGCTGCATAGCACCACACAATCACTTTGTTGCTTCAGGTCCTAAACAAGCCCAACAGGTTCTGTGCAGTTGGTAAATTCCCCATTGCAGGAGAAGTGTGTGTATGCATCTGGACATGCAAAACTTGCTTTAAAAGTAAATTCTAGGAAACTAAGCAGGTGGTAAACTACTGACACCAATCTTCTGGTCTTCCCATCCTACTTCATCAGTTGCCTGGTCTACTTTAACAACTCCACATTACAAAAAACTAAAACAAATTCACATTTCTAATTCTCCACTAGGTACCTTATTCTAGTTTTACTTAGGCCCTGACAGGAAAGTACTATTCTAATGTCTTTCATAAAATATATGCAGCACATACAGAAGGATGAAAGGAAACAGTCACCCATCACCAACAGTGGAGTTTAAAACAAGGAAAAGTATCTGAACTGGCAAAACTCAGCACAGTCCCTTAGTAACAGAAGGGTTCTCTGTGATACTGCTGTTCTAGCTGACAGGCTTTGGGGTTTTTTACAGGAAAGAGAAACACTTTGAAAAAAAAATTCACAGTCATAATTACAACAGATGGAGAAGAAGTAATATTTGGAACTTACTCACAGTAAGTAATGTCAGACTTGAAGCTAAGGTGCTGAGAGGTCAACAATATCCTTGTTCCTTTTACAGTCTCAAGACTGATGTTCACCTTGTAACCAGACTAACCACAAGAGACTTTAGAGTTTAAAAATTGCCTTCCATTACTTGAGCATTTAGAAAATATAGCAATGACAGCTGAATATATGCTTGTTGCAATAAATAAAACTCCTCAAACAGATAATGACCAAGCAAGTATTGAAATTAAAAGAACAATAACTACAAATTATGCTTTAGTGTTAAATTATCAGATGGTGCCATTTTAGCAAGGGAAGATGAATACTTTTCAACAGTCAAATGAATAGTTAAAGGATCTGGTATCATCTACAGCAAAACCTTAATCTTGCCCTTTTGCTTTATTGCTAAAAGGAAATTACATTGCCCTGTAACTTCAGGGCAGGTCACTATACTTAAACAACAGCACTACAATATTTTTATTTCTGACTATCCTATCTTTAAATAAACTAATAGCCACACATTTATCTTGTATGTACTTTTTCTCCCCCATACCTACAACCTTCTTATTATTTTGTATTTAATAAAAAAAAAACAATCATCTATGATGGCCATCTGTCAAACAGAACAATATTTTTAAGCGATTAAACACTAATGGTAAGCACCCAAACACACATTTTAAAGAGACTATTTCCTTGCACAGTGAGCACCTACAACCTTTTTGCAACTTACACAGCCAAGAAATCTATGTTAAAGGAAATCTTACTGGGCAGACTACTGGACTACTGTTTTACTCAAGTATTATTCTCTGTGAAATACATCCTGCTGCTTGAAATTCCCAAACTTACAACACCCATTAGTCAAACATAGCAAAGTACCACTAAAGCATTCAGGAAACCAGTGATGTTTACTTTGAGGTTCACCTTCAAATGAATAAAGAATCCATATACCATTTATACTGGTTATCTTTGTTATGAAACATTTTCACGTTTAGCCCACTGGGCATGTTGAAATGATAAATCATGTTTGGCTGTACAAAACAAACCTCACTCAGATTCAAATGCCCACAGGGAAAATAGCATGTACCTAAAACAGCACAATACTTTAGCCATTCCTTTAGGTTTTAAACCTAGGCTGATTCTACTTTAATACCTGCAAATTCCTCATCTTGGATAAGTAAATACACACACCCCCTTTGTTTCCCACTCCTTTATTTATTCTTCTCAAACCTTCCACACAGCCAGTCTGTCTTGAATATGAAAGAATAAGGGCACTTGACAAAATACTAAAAGATCTGCTTTATAAGGAAAAAAGTGGCAGGGTGAGGGGGAATATGTAATGCTATTTTGCTATTGTTCTTAAATCTCCCATTGGTGTTTGCATTTCAAAACATGAATACAGGATACTAAAAAACGTTAAAAGTATTCCCATTTTCTTTCTTCCTTCTCCACTTACCAGCTGACATCCAATTAGATTTACAAGCAAGATGTTGTTATTCCATTACGTGCTACAGAGGAATGACCTGCATCTCTCTGCCTCATGTTTCAAATACTTAAGACTCTGTAGAACCACAGTTTGAATCTGTGTCAGGATGCAAACAAAAGCAAGTAGAGTTTACCATATGAAGATCTTTCAGATGAGGCTTTAAAAACTTACTTTCCTCTACTGACTGGACAATCTCACAGCATTTCTAATGAAATCAGAAGATGTGCCCAAATCATTGGTCATATTTGTGCACTATTTGATTGCCATCTCACTGACTGCACTACTGTACATATCTGACTGCACTACTGTAACTGGGCAGTATGTGCATAGTTGCACATATATGGGTGAGCTTAACATGAAATGGGTGCAGAAAATCCATTTATTTTTACCACTGAGCTCCAAGAAGTTACTAGCATTTATAACCTAGTGAAGACAAGCACCTATTCAGCTGCATCTTTCATTAGCAGAAAAGATGCTCCTTTAATTACACTGAGGTACCCATGCCAGGCCTGATAAAACCAGCATGACAGGAACAAGCATGACCTGTTTGACACAGACAGTTGTACAGTTGTAGCTCAGTGCAAATGCATCCAAGGACACTGCACATTTCTTAAGCGAAAAAAACATGACTCCCTTTCCATTAACAAAAAAAATCACACAGACAATTAGCTCCCCACCAAAATAACATCACTAGTGATAAATACCACCTTACAAAGTGAAAGTGTACTGCAGGACCTAAGCTAGCACATTTTGTTGAATGGCGCGGGATTCATTCCAGAGTGGCCAGACCAAGCAAAAGCAATGAATGGGAATGCATGTTAACAGCATGGCTGTTCAACAACAGCATGCCAACAACATGGCTGTGTCATGGCTATCAGACAGAACCAGGGCTGGGAGAGAGCACAAGGACAAGGCAAAAATCACACTGAAACCCACAACACCACCACATCTTTTATGCCATGATAAGGGAAACACTGAGTAATTCTCGATTCTTCACATCAACTCTCACAACATTCCTGCAAAAGAGGCTCTCTTTTCCATCCATTCAATCTTAAAATTATACCTTTCATATGGGTTTAAATCTGTTTAAGATTTTGCTCATCTTAATTCTGAAATGTCCTCCCCATTCCCTCCAAACCTACTGCAGTTAGCTACACTGAACAAGCTTTGCACTTAATTTGCATGGTGCTATGAGAAGCTATGAAAGCTAAATTAAGCTGAGCATTGGTTCCAAAACAGAATGTTTTAAAAGTTATTGATCTCACATGAAATGTCTTTGAATTATTTAAAAGCATGTTTTGCTGACACAATTTTCAAAATTCAAAGTCACATTATGTTTTTTTAACTCCCATGTCTTTTTTTTTTGAGGTCTTGCCCATGGAATTATACACTGCAGCATATTAATGAAACAAGCTAATAGCATTCCAAGACTGGACAAAAATAGACAAATTACTGGAAAAACATCTCATTCCTTAAATTTGTTTACAATTTCTTTTGTATTTATAATTTTTTTCACAATAGATCCAACAGAGGCAACAGAATTTTATATATGCCATGCAAGAGAGAGCTCAAACACTTTATCCAAACAATCTAAATTTCTCCTGTATTCGGAAAAATCATCCTTTTTTGAGTCTCCATAATCACTCTGAATTCAGTCCAGATTTTGGGTTACATTAAACCAATTTCTGGTCAAGGCATAGGAAAAGAACAATGAAATTCCTTAATCTTGCTTTTTCAAAACCTAGAATGAAATTGAGTCACTCAGTTGCAATACTATGAACTTTTACTTAACGATTACCAGAAAAATATTGTCCTGCAGGTCTCTAAAAAAGTCCAGTAATCAAGATAATGTGTAACTTACAATGAAGTGCTTCATTAACCTTCTTAGACAGTGGCAGTGTTTTCTTGCTTTTCCTATTTTCAATGTCTCAGTAGAATTAACTTTATTTACAAGGCTGTGGGCTTTTTTATTTCACTTTTAATGCTTGCTGTACATGTAATAAAGACCTTATGAAAGCCAAGCAGTCAAAAGCAATTTTGCATTTCTATCTTTGTGAAACAATTAATTGTTTAACCATTTTTATTTCTGCCAGAAATGAAAGCCTTTGGTGAAGCTCCTGTATAAGTCCCAATATTCTGCTTGCAAGCCTCTTCTCTCAGTGCTTTCTTCTAGAAAGCTTGTCAGACAGTCAAAACCATACTCAGAGAAACTGTAGGTCCTTCAAGTACCTGAGTCACACCTGTGGCCAACTGCAAGATCAAAAGAGAAACAGTGAATAGAAACCTTAGAGACTGCAAAGTTTTGTGGTCATATGCCTAAAAAACTCACACTATTACACTCACCCATCCCTGTAGTAAGCAAGAGCAGAATCAATAGATTGGTGAGTATCTGGAACAACCTTCTGGATGGAGGCTTTTTTTAAAGCTCCCACTGTGATGGAATAGGCAATAGTACAAAATACTTACTCCTTTATCAAGGCTCAACCTGCTCATATGACTTTACTTTTGATTTCAAGTCATGATAGAGTGAATACAAGCCAAGAATACTTTATCCTCTTCTTCAGTGCTGTGTTCAAAGATCTCTAGCCTAAGGGGATGCATTTCTATGCAGTTTTCTGAGAAAGGCTGGCACACCTATAAACAGCTTTAATTTGAATGATAAGATATAAGGCAAGGCATAGTAGAAACTTCTTGCACCACGAAAGAACTGGGAAGACTCCCAGTCTTCATGCTGTCTTAAACCATACCCCTTTCAATTCTTGGGTAATCACATATGACCATATACTCAACACTCACACTATCATTTGTACTTCAAATTACCAGAGACACTGAAAAAGCCTGAGCCAAGTAAGATTATTTACTTCCTTCCAAGCCATCCTACAAGCTGCTGGACTGAAATTCTTTAAAAGCAACAGCAAAGCATCACTTGCAGTACTATGTAGGGATTATGAGATTCCTTTAGCAAGCAAACAGTCTAAAATAGTCTATTTCCAAAACAGTTAAAACAGTAAAACAATTATTTCAATATGCAAGATGGGTAAAGATACAATTTTACACTTATCTTGTAGCTTTTAAAATATTATTTTATTTGATTTGGAACCACATGCAAGAATTCCACCTCAGTGTCAGGTGCTGGGAACCACTATCATAAGAATAGTTTCAACATGAATGACAAACCCCACTCTAAGCAGTTAAGAGTAATCAGAACTGTTGTAATAAATGCATTTGTTACATCACAAAAGTTTAGGGGCATATCCAATGTGGCATAGCATTTGTGAAAAATACAATAGGGTATGCAATTTCAGAACAGCCAAGACAGTATTCTTGCTAGTTATAACCTATTTCATTGCTGCTCTTCAAAATTCTCAAGAAAGATTAGTTTTACAGGAAAATGTCCTGACTATAACAAGAAAAAATCTCTCAAAGGAAGTTCCCATCACCTGAATCGTAGACAAGGAGCATATAAAGGTTACACTATTTAAGGTGCACACTCATATTTTTAAAATACTGAATATCTGTTTGTCTCCACTTCTTCCTTAGGTTCTGTTGGGTAGCTTAAAGGCTATAAAGACTTGCAGTTTCATTGTTTAAATGAGAAAAATTTACTTGATATATTTCAACATATTCTGCTATACCATGGGATCACCTGAGACTTGAACTGATTTGGCTTTTCATTGTCATTATCAAAGCTAAGATGTATAATATCACAGAGTAAACATAGAATTACGAAAGCTAGATTCCACCACACTTGAGAAGAAATCCAACACAACTCCTATCTATTTCATCAATGCAAAATGCAACACATGCAACTAGATAACCAAACCAAACAAACCCAGAAAAGGTATTTTTGTAATGCTGCTAGTAAAATAAACAGCAGCTAAAATTCACCAATAAGGCAAAGCACTAAAAGAGGCCTCCTTCCATCCACCTACTAGCAACTCCAGTGACCACGAGGCAGCTGCATTGGGGAACAAAACAGGAAACACAAAACAGGCAAAAAGAAAAGCTAGCAGAAAGACATATCGTGGTAGTATTTAATAAATAGGTAGCTGTATCACTGATCAGGCAAATTATCATGGAAAAATCAGAAGCACAGTCTCCTTCACTTGAAAGAAAAAAAAAAGAATGGTTGCCAAATAGAGATCACAAGTACAGCATGCATGCATTAGCATTTGTGTGCACTGAACTGTATCAGAAACTCCAGAAGTTTTCTGCGTGTTTATAAAATATAAAAGGGCACACATCCAGTCAGAGACAAGAAAAGCTTAATAGCAACATAGCTTAGATGGATTCTAAAACATCCCACTTCTAGAAGCAAAGTTCAAATCTTGGTAATGTCAATATAAAGTTTTATTTTTCTAAAGCAGATAGACCAGGTTCCTATACCATTTTCCATATTTGCCCAGCAGCTTTTTGGCAGCAAAATTTTTTGGATAAGACTTCAAAAACTTAAAGCCTTATTTGGTTTATGTTAATATTAATGTTTCATTACTTTTCTTGAATAAATGATGGTTGGCCTGGTGCCTCTGACTTAAATTGCCATTCTCTTTCTAAAGCTTGTAGTTTCTTCCCATCAAAGAGGACCTGCACAACAACCGTGGACTGTACTAATCAAAGCCTGCTAGAAAAAGAAAGAATATTCATCAATAATACAATCAGAGTAGACTTCTAGCATGCTTCTGCAACATCCAAGTTGCAGATACAATGTGAAAAATGTACATGCAAATTCCCCTGTGCTTAATCACAAAAACAACATGATAAACTGAAGCATAGAACAATCACATAGGAAAGGAAAATTCAGATGCCAAGGTAGGAGTAAATAAAAGATTTTTTAAATAAGTACTAAAATTGGCTAGTTCATTCAGCAAGGCAGAGAAGTGCAGGAAGCTGTTGGGAACAGCAAAAAGACTGCTCTTCCAATAAATCCGAAGTCACATGGAAAGAATGGGACTAATTCACAGTGAAGGAGATAATCTGCCTCAGGCATCTTCACAGATTTCTAAAACAATTCTCAACTACATCCTAAAATGAACGTGAAGTTAGCAAAGATACTTGAGAATAGAGAAAGTGATTGGGACAGAAGAGGGAAGAATGGAGGAAAAGAGAGGATGGGAGAGATGGAAAAACTCACAGTAGAAAATAGGAAGTAGGAGTGGCAGTCAAAACCTTTCCCAACAAAATAAAAAACAGAACGCATAAACCATATTCTACATTAGTCTACAGGCTGAAAAGGAGAGGAATTAAGCAACATACTGTGGCAGGTTATTGATTAAAATCTTAAAATTTAAATCGAGTTACTAGATCAAAGGAAGACTAATTAAAACAAAAATCAAGTACAGGGTGTGCAATTCCTCTCCTTAATTACTCCAACCATAAACCTCAGGGCTTCACTAAGTACTTCACATTAGCTCACTTCTTCCACAGCTAAGCTGTTCCAAAGGCAGCAGCAAATGGATGGCTGCCTGGAATTAAAACGAAATGCCTCTAAGTCCCAGTATAGTCTTTGTAAGTGGATGTGGGTTTTCTCCAACTGGCAAAGCAAAAAGGCACCTCCTGCTGGGAAGACTCAATCGAAGAGGAAAAAGCTGGCTTCTTGGAAGGAAAAAAACATGACTAGCTGCTAAAAGGATTTTACTTTCTAACCTTAATGGAGCATCCTGAATCAGGCACAGATGCAGCTACATCATCAGAGGTCTTGTCCTAGTGGTGAAATGAAGACACTATGCTAGTAGACAGCTATAATAATTTACACCCTCAAAATTCTCTACACTTTTCTTTTAATTACGTTTCTATCCAGTGCACAGCCACAAAACCTGTCACAAAGAGCAGTACAGAGAGATGAAACCCACTGGCAAATAATCAATGCAAAATAAACCAAGATGTAAGCTCTGTGGAAAGTCGCACTGTTCAAACTCAGTGCCAGGTAACATCTACTTAACACACAGTGGTTTTTTTCCAATGTAGTGACAAATCACATAAACATTAGTAGAGCATACATAAATGTCTATATCATGTGTAACTCGGGCCCTTGCCCAAAAGCAATCCCATGGAGGTGGGAATAACCCAGACTCTTTTCCCTAGCATTACAGGAGCTTTATCTTCTACAGTACATAAAAATTTTGATTGGGCAGGGCCAGCCTGATTGGCAGCTCACCTGGTGTTGACTAACTATGGGGCCTTGGCTAAATGTGTATCCCAGTGTTTGAAAGTCACACCACCCACTGCTCTTAGTGTAGTCTTTAACAGTCCATTACACCATTGCACCTTTCAGAGCATGGTGCACAATAGGAAGTGTGCTATATCCACTTCCAGCTGTGTTCTGTGGCCCAAGTGTCTACGAAGTGGTTTTGGGGTTCATGATCTGATTCAATTCTTTCTGGAGTACCATGTTGCCCTAACACTTGCTTTTCAAGGCCCAGGATAGTGCCCCATGTGGTGGCATGGGACACAAGATATGTTCCTAGCCATTCTGTGGTTGCTTCCACCATTGTCAGCACATGCTATGACAGGTTTGGGAGAGTGTGATAAAAATCAATCTGCCAGATGTCCCCATACTTACATTTCAGCCATTGTAAAACCAGAGAGGCTTTACTCACTTGGCCTGCATTCCCAAGCAACCCAACTCCAAGAAGCCACAGGACCAGAGCACCAGGGGACTGCTACAAGCCACACACCACCTATGGGCTGCAGCCTCGATCACAAGGACCTGGGTCCCAGGAGAGCAGCACCAGGGAGCAGTGATTGTGCACACCACATGTCCCATGCCCCACCACGGGGCAGGGATTTCGCACTGGGCTCATGCAAACATGGCATGGTGCAGCTTCTGGAAGCCATGGAAGCACTACTGAGATCTCTTTGTATTTTAAAAACATCAGTTAAATAAAATAAAACAAAAAGTTAGAACTCTGTCCTCTAGTAAATAAACATCCATTTTTGGCTTTCAAACAGTTTTATGAACCCTAAAACCTGGAACTGACAGTGTGATAAAATAACATAGGAACACAACACAAATGAAGCTCATTTCTAGGTCTACTCTGTCAGCATTTTCATTAAAATAAGTATTATAAGACCATCAGCAGAAAGTCCATGATTCATTGTTTGGCCTAAGTCTGACTAAACCTTCTTAACTCAGCAATAAACCTTAGTGCCGAATCATAGTGACAGGATATCATTGGAGAAGTCCACACTGCCACTCCAATTCTGAGCACTGTCAGTCCATTACCTAATGCTACTACTGAAAGCTGAGAATTAACAAATGACCAAACAGTACTGTCTAAGAGTACATCACCAAACACTGCATAAGGTAACTACTTTGGAATACCCTAAATCAAATATTTACATTTTGATTAACAGAACTACCAGCATATTCTTAGCCTTGGTTATCAATCTTAGCCACAGTAAGGAACACAGTATTCAAACTGTTCTGATAGTAAGACAATACTGTTAGACATCCACTTTCTTAGCAGATTTTTATCTTTCACCGGCTATCAGAGGTCACATCACAAATGTTCTGTGAGAGTAAGCAAGGCTAGAAAGAAAGAACTTCTATTAGAGAACAAGTTGTAAACAACATTTTATGAAACCAAACACTGACAACATGTTTGAAGGGAACGCAGCACTATATATTTATGATTCAGACTGATTATGATTCCTGTTCAGTTTCCTTTATAAAACTTCAACAAACTCAAGGACTTGGAGATGGTCTGCTTGTACTGAAAAAGAATTTGTGCATGGTTTCCTTTTTTCCTAGGAGTACTTAACTGTCAGAAAATCTTTGAAACTGTTCTTTCATGAAATGTGCCTATTGCTACAAACAGCTAACTGTAACTGAGTTTGGCTTTCTTTCCTACATCATAAAATTAGTAACTCAAGTGCCATCTACTGTGTCTGCACTCAAGTGAAATGGAACACAGTGCCAAAAACATAATACAGAAATAACTTATCAATTTTATGCCAAATTTGATATATATATATTCAAGCATTGTCTTCCATGCAGATTAACATACATTCTCAGAAGACTAGACAGTCACTTTTGTGGTATGAAATGCAAGTTAATATAACGGTCTAAAGCAGATCTTCATATTTTCAATAAATTAAAAACAGAATAAAGAAAAAACCACAACGAATTAGCCTGGTTTTCCTCTCATCTTGATTATGCTTGTAAAACTTCCTGTTTTCTTTCACAAGATCAAGTAACTCAGATATGGGGGTAGAAAAAACTTACAGCAACAGAAAAACAGCATTTGTCCAGAGTCCCCAGATAACTGTCACAAAAAGAAACTGCATTTTGCTACACAAGGCTTTAAACAGAAAACACATGGTATCTCAAGAATCCCTGGATTATTAAATCCTTTCTTTTAAGTGTACTGCTTTATTAGGGGAGAATTCCAACACTTCTCTTGAAAAAAAGCTTCCTATAGAAGGAAAACACAAGTAAAATGTTACAAGAAAAAATACAGCTTGGAGCTATTCACAGAGCTTTAACTATCTCATACAATGTCCTCTATTTCTTGATGTACAGAGCTGTGCATCAAAATTGCTTTGCTTCAGCAAAAGCAATACTCAAGGCAGGTGTCCTTGCAATGTTGCAAAAAAGTTTGCTGGTGGATTCCTCACAGCTTTCAGTTACATTCTTTTTCATCACATTCTATTAAAAGAGGGCTCATGGAAACTCACTCCTTTTTCTCCCCAAGATCCTCAACATGCAAAGACAGTTAAAATCTGGGGCTAGAATTACCCCATGAGGATTATCAACTGCAGACCATGGGAGCAGCTCTGCTGGGATGTTAGGAGTAGATGGCAGGTTGGGAGGAGTAGCAAATCCTGATCTTATACTTGCTTATTCTGCTGTAATTGCAGACATGTGGGAAGCAAAAAAACATAAGGTCAGGGCTTCAGAGCTATAACCTCCTTCTGCAAACACAGCTCACTTCATTTGTAGTAGATGGAAGAAACAAATATAAAAAGACTTTCCTCTAATGTTGCTCTTTCCAGAAGAGCTCCCTCTCCAGCTTCACTGGCACATACAGAGACATGATACACAATCCTTTAAAAACAAAATAGCCACTCTATCACTGTCACCACAGGGAACCACAAACACCCAAGTTTAGGTGCCCAATGGAATCCAACCCCAGAATGGATGAGAGGCTGCATTCAAATGCCATCTGTGCTCCAGCATTCCTTTAAATATCAGGTTTTTTAAAGTTCAAACATATACAGTTATCAAGTAACAGGGAAAATTCATCCAGACTAATAAAATATGAAAGGTTGCCTCCTACTTATTGGTTCCAAAATAAACACGACAATCAGCATGTGTGATTAAACTTTGCTTCCAAACTAAACACTGTGTCATGCACACAATTCAGGGTTTAAAATACCACAAATATTCTGAAGGGGTCACAAGGTACATAAAGGCAAACATAAGACCATTTTACAGCAGGAAATTTGGCAGAGAGGTACAAAGGGAGTGGTTGGGGGGAGGGGGTTGAAGGCTTGCTGTTCTGCAAGAAAAGAAGTACAATATGGTGCACACCTGGTTCTCCTTCAGCCCTGATTACCACTGTAACTGGAAGCACACACAGCTAGAAGGAGGGCCCTGCACAGATCTCAAAACCAAATTATTCTGATGTATTCCAATGTCTGTTTGTCAAAGCACCGTGCTATGAATACTCAAGTGTTCAGTCTGAGCTGACAACAACCCTTTTCCCTATCAGCTGTGTTTTGGATTTCACGCTCATTGCCAGAGGGTTCACAGCTGGGAATTACATACAGGTCATGTGAAAACCCCTTTCTTTATAACAGTTCTATTTTCAAGCCTTACTCTGCAATAGAGGGCAATATCTGAGAACATATTCCAGCTGCCTCATCTTCAACTGGATTCACCTTACAAAGATAAACTATGTCTAAGAGAACAGCCAAGGCTATGTCAGTTCCCCTTTGCCCACTCCCCAAACTGCAGAGCATTTGCCTAAAGCACTGCACATTCTTCCATTTTCAGGCTCCTGCATAGTTCCAACCTGAGCCTTATGAAAAAACTGTTGCACTTCTGGGTGTGATTTTTCTCTGGCAGCATATATCCTCCCTGATCTGTACAACTTCAGTATTTCAGGGAGAACTTTTCATGATTCAGCCAACATGGCTCAATTTTGATTTCCAAGCCATTACCTTTCTCTTCTCTGAATTTGTGAGCATCACAGTCAGTTTGCAACCATAAAGGCTGGAAAGAACAGAGAATGATAGAGTTCACTTTACATCCAGGGAGAAAAGGATGCACTCACTTCAGTATCTGAACTTCTCATTTCCGCCAAGCAACAGGCAGCAAGCCAACACAACTTTGTAAAGAGAAGTTCCTCTCCCTTTTGGGTGATGAAAAGGCACCACCTTGTGGATGTTGCCCTGTGTGAAAGGCTTCACCAACTGGCAGAAAAGATTGCAGTATAGCCAATCCCCAATTCTGTCAATGAGACCATCAAAGATATGTACCACGAAAAAAATCACTGCTGAATAACAAATACCAGAGCATGTTTGAGCTAACAAAACACTCTGCCTAACTCAAGTGGGTAATTAAAGCATTGTTGTGTTCAATCTCAAAGTGAATACTGAAGTTCTTCAGCTAAATCAACTTCGTAAAATCTTAACAAGGGAAGGAATTTAACTTACAACGTAAAAATTAAGCTTCTCTCCAACCCCACCTGTATTTTTCTCCAGCAAGCACTTATTAGATACTTATTGCAAGAATCTAAATTAACAATTCATTTGATTGTAGAAAGACTACCGATTTTCCATAAGCAATAGACAAACAGCAGTCACAGTCAAAAGCAAATTTAATCAGACCCCGTACAAAATACACACTCAATACCCCAGTCTGAAATAAATCACCCAAAATCACTATAGGACAGTACACTGCACATCCTAGTAGGAATATCATATTTATTTCAGTCATTGAGCAAACAACATTTGCCACAAAGAATTCTTCAGCCACAGGCCTGTTCATTAAAGGTTCTTTTTCCTGTGCATATCAAACTTGAGCCAGGGGAGATACCAGACAACACAGCTGAGAATATAATCCAAACAACTTCTAGCTACTAGAATATATGTTTTCCTATCAAAAAGCCATAAGCATCTTCTGAAAAGTTATTGATAGAATACAAAACTAAAGACAATGGGCTGATGCAATACAAAATGAGTATCAGAATGCAATTCAGAATAGGTTTGGTATTCTGAAAATACAGAAAACAAAATATGCCTGTGATACATATTTTGAAGGGTTACTGGCTCCTTTCTACATTACCTCTATATTCTACCAGCACTGCCAGAGCATTTATGCAATTTATATAGAGTGAGCAACCAAAAAATCCACACAAATAAAAAAATCTGCTTGGAGTTCTTGAAAAGGCTTCTATGATTAGTATTTAGTGTAAATGCTAATATTTCAATGTCCAAAAATTTGAAGAAAAAATGGATTGCAATGACTTCTACAACAGGGAATTAATTCTATCTAGGTTTTGGTAACTCAAAAGCCAGTACCTACAGTTTCAGTATAATTAAAGAACCCTGTTGAAATAATTTCTTACAAATATCTGCCATACCTATATTTTATCAATAGAGAAAACACATTTGAGAAGAGCAAGCACATTTTAGTCTTAAGCACATTAGTGCTCTAACTGAAGTGAGAGGAACAAATAAACCACAGCACAACATCCAATAGCACCAAAAATCCCCTGTACTGTCCCTGCAAAACGCATGTGCATCAGCACCACAAATGGAAGGAACCTAAACACATCAGCTTTAGCATTCCAGGAGATCTCAAAAGACTGGAGAAATACTTGCAAAAATAAAAAATGGGCAGGATGGATTCAAGAAAGCAGGAGCTGATACAAGGATAACTAAGTTTAAAAAAAAAGTCAACTTAGAAACACAGCTGTTCCTTTCAAAAGGGTGTAGGAACTATAGCAGAATAAAAATGAATAAGTCAAAAGAAAGAACATTGCATCCTGTCATCCCAGTGAAAAAGGTTATCCAGGAAAAAAAATTAAATACCTCATAAGATAAAGGGTATATTAATTTGTGTATGATTACATATTTATGCATATAAAAAAGTCCACAGCATTGTCAGAAAACTATGTGTTATTTCACCTTCAACCACATATGTAAAATATTAGTGGGTCTAAATCTGATGAGTACAGCTTGAATTTTTCAGCCACACACATTTTCATCCTAACTGGCCAGGACAATGTGGTTGTGCTTATTTCAGAAAACTAAAAAATCCAAGAAATTCAACCATGACTAAACAGGCACTGTAAACCAACAGCTGTTGTAAAGCATATGGGAAACATCTCTTAAGCCTTGAACAGATAAAGTGAAGAATGTAAAGAAGGGAGTGGAAAACAGAAGACTAGCAAGAAAATCACACTAAGGGGTTTAACTTGAATTTAGGCTGTCACTTCCTTCACCATTTCCAAAAAAACCTCATTCTTGATTGAAATTAGTTTTAATTTTGAAACTTGTGGTCTCAAAACAAGGTGGTAGATTTAAAGGTGTCCTTAGAAACCTAAGTTAGAGGGGATAAGAGGAAGAATAAACAATAAAAGACATTCACCTTCAAAACAGGAGAGGTACATACTGAAGGAAAGGAAAAAGAAAACCTTTACGAGAAGGACACATGTTCTCAGCTGCTGTATACAACAGATGAAGCGCCATGGTGATAACAGCAAAAACTCAAGAGAAATCTCAATGTCAGTTTTCACTTCCAATTGCTTTAAAATTTGTTGCAGGAAGATGGAGGAGGGTCAGCTTTCTGCTTCCATTTCAGTACCATCAAAAACTGTAAGCTGCTTGCTCTACAACATAACTTACAAAAGCTCTGCTGTCTTTATTCTTCTGATAAAACTTCCACACATCGACACTGGGAGAGTGGATCCAAAAAGGAATTTATTAATACCAAATGATTAAGCATATCCGTATGCTTAATCATTTGATATTAATATTTACTAGATCACTCACATTCAAAGGGATATAAATGACCACAAGCATTTAGCGTCTTACAGTGCATAAAAAAACCTGCAATTTAAACATAAACAGAATCTCCAGATTAAATGTCAAAGCAAAAGCAGGAAAGCTTAATGTCTCTGCTCATCAGTAACTCCACAGAGTCTAAACTAGACAAAGCAATGCTTACAGGCAGAAATACTATTCTTCACTAGACCAGCTGACAGGCAAGTTTCCCCAAGCTCTTCTTCTAGTGAACTCTCCCTTTTTCCTGACTGCATCAACTGAGCTAATTAAAAAACCCCAAACTTTCACATCTATTGGTATTTCTTCACTTTACCTCATCAGTTACAACTCTGAATTGGGAAGGAGATTTATTGAAGCTGAGGAAAAAGCTGGAGTAGTAGAAGTACTCTGAGGTCACAAATTGTGTTAGTACATGGATTATTGAAAAAATTCTAGCATGGATAAAAAATATTTTAACGCTATAACTCCATCTATAGTTTCTGACAGAAGAACATGACAGGAATTAAGTTTGTGTGTATTTTTTATATTTTAGGAATACAACCTATATGAATTTTATCACTGATACCACAGCATCATGAACCAGGCATCTTTGTCTGGTACCACGAATTTCACCTTCCTTGAGTTTCTCTTCACATTCAGCAAAATTTATGACCCAAATCTACATTGTGCTTTGCTTAAAAAAAAAAAAAGCCAATTGTTTATATCATTCCTTACACAACAGAATCTTAAATGTCAGTTATTGAGCTCCTAGAAAGAAGGCAGTTTGCTATGCCACGAGAGCCAATGTTGTCTAGCCTTCAGATAAACTGGGGTAAAGTGACTGATCATTCTTAATCACCAGAATGTCTTTGGACATGATCAGTATTTGAAGAAGATCACAGTTACAAAAATCCAAACTTATATTATATAAATAATACAGTTAGGTTTAAGAGAATCAGTTGCAGTGTGTGCATGACATGAATAGGCTTTGGGCCTATTTCTTAAGTTTTCTGGTCCAAACTCCAGAAGGCTCTACAAGCACACCAGGGCTAGGTTCACACTTTTAAGCATTACCTACCACCCAGGCTGCCTTGATGATTTCAAACAAGTTGTGAAATGTACAGAGTTCCAGCAGTTTACTGCACTGCAGTACCAGCAAATTGAATTGTGTGATTGCTATACAGGCTCTCATTTCCTGGCTATTCACAGATCTCCTGTGCTTAGTATTGCCTTGTATTTGGAGGGCTCCATGAAAAAAAGGCAGTAGCTAAATGATTGTACCAATAATCCACGACCAATCACCAGTATGCAGACCTTTCCTCTACCATTCAAAGACTCAGTTTTAGAAGAAAGAGTGCAGGCTTCTGCACAAATTGTTCAGCCTTGAGAGGAAAAAACCACAACTATTATTACTAGTCAATTATTCCTTCAGAAGAAAGGATTGCAAACAACTGCAAAACAGCAGTGCTTTAGGGCAAACAGAGCTCAAAGTAAAAATGAGCACTAAAATAACTGAAGACATTCTTTCAAAGTAATCCTATTGATGAACACTCCAAAACCAGAAAAAAATCAAGCAAACAAAACACGAAGGCCACTGAAATACAATCCTAATAACAGACCAGTCTACTACCACTTAATGACTGGTAATAAGTGGCCCTTGGCAGGAAAACAACTTTAAGGCTTTGGGAATTAATGGACACCTAACTTTTTGGGTTGTATTTTAACAGCCAGTATCTTAGACTGGCAAGTGATCCAGTCAGAGGTGAATGACTGGACCGAATGCAGGTGGCATAGTCATGCATGCATAATGCAATTTTTTTCCCTACCACTGTTTTTAAAAAGATGACAAATATTTCAATATATCCAATCAGCAAAAATTACGTTCTTCCAGGAGACAAAAAGAAAATTATTTTAAATATACACAAGTATTATTACTTTATAATTGAAGAAATTACACATTTATGCTGACAGATTTTACCTGGCACTAAAAAATGAAAAAAGCGTGTATCTATTATGATTTACAAACTTGGTACTTGGAATTTGACAGCACTGAAATTTTAAAAAATTACATGCACGCACAGAGGACCACACAAATACTTCTGGATCTTTGCATCTCCAAGTACCTAGTATAAAACTACTTTGTTTTAGCAATAATCTGAATTGTTATTCTCCAGTAGCTGTTCAGTATCAAGCACAAAGTACTCTGGCAACCTGCATACATACTATTTTCTACATCAATAGCTATCTTTGTTGAAACAAATTCATCTTCATCCACCTTTTACTAGAGGGTGTCAAAAAGCCCCACACATACTACCCATAGCCCCATTATTTTCAAATCAGACCTCACTACAGGTCTATCTTCAGAACAGATTAGCAGCTAAGACTTGCACAAAATGTTCCAAAAATAGAATGACAAGATACAGCACTACAACAACTATGCACAGAACCTCTAACGAGATGAAACAAACCACTGTTACTTGAAATAACAGCAGCAACCAACGTAGTCCAAACAAAAGAACAAGCAAAGTACCACACGCCAAGTTAGTTAAATCAAGATCACAGACTTTCACCTGAACTTGAACTTACAGTCTTGGACAATTTAATAAGTTCTCAGTAAAATTTCCTCTTACTAGCAGACAAAGAACAGGAGCTGGAGATAACTACATTTTACAGACTCTTAAAGCAGCAGCTGCAAAAACTTGGGTAATAGTTCAGCCATAACACACTGACCAATGGATATGGAACTATTAATAATGAAGGAATGCAAGCATGCTATGAATCGTACCAGCCATTCTATGGATTGTTATACATACCATTCTGAATTTTAGCACAGGAAGAAATACTGCGGTTTGAAAATCTACTATTCAGCATAATTTCTGACCTCAGCCATAATTCATTATGCATGGATATATGACAACTGCAAATACAGCATATTATGATGCATTTGAAAATCAGAATGCACAGACTAAAACCAGGACACTGACCTAGTAGTGCAAAAAAGCCTGAAGCAGTGTGAGGAGAGGTTGTATACAATCAGGCATTGGATCACCTTTAGTCAAAGTACAAAGCATCACAATAATGGTAAGTTGCACGGGCCTTCCTAGAACAGTTCCAAGTTTAAAGAACGTTTCAAGCTTTTTTCTTGCTCATTCTGAGTAATAAATCCCTCTAGCATTTTTACTCATGCTATCCTTTTTACTGAAAATGCAGTTTTACATTCAAAACCTGTGCTGCTGCCAGAAACCACACACTCCTGCCCCTCCTTTCTGCCTACATTAGTGCCTGTTCAGCTGCACAATTGCCCACTACATTTTTCCCCCTGGTTTGCTTTTTCAGCTGGTTTACATCCTTGTCCAGGCTCATAAGCAAGCGCAAACCAGTTGCAAATGTGACAGTGAAATAAATTACAAGGCAGGTAAGAAAGAAAGAATCTCTGCCACTTGTTGACCACCTACCTCTTGGATTACTCACATTTTCTGTAAGCAGGCAATTAAACTACTACCCATGTGTCACTTGTGATTTGCACAGGTAATTTTTTCAGCTTGCAGCTTGTTACCTGGTGTCTTGTTTCCTAGGGACAACTTCAGAATGGCAGCTGCAGATCAGTGGATTTTCCACATTGCTAGTGGTGGCTCTTCTGTGACTCCCCTTAAGCCAACTGAGAAAGGACACAACGCAGTAAGTGTTGCTGTCAACCCCAAACAGGATTTCTAAATAACTATTTCCTTTCCTATTGTCAATCTGCTCCTTGAAAATATGACAAGCTTCACAAAGTGTTTCAGCAGCCTCTTTGCTTCTAGCAGCTCCATGTTCGGGATATCACAGAAGCAGAATAAAACACATCTGCTCTAACGCAAGGGACTCCAGTTCTGTGCATATGTTGTGCACCCAAGGCCCCCTCAGAAACTTTGTACTCACTGCCCAGGTATGACTGTTTCCATCACAGTTCCACAAAGAGCTGTGACAGAGCTCTTCCATGCAACCACAAAAACCAAAACACGGCAGCCCTAGAAGACACAAAAATTTAAGACTTGCAGAGAAAGACACATCACTCTATACTGAACTTCCAGTTACCCAGCTGGAGCTTGCTAGTATTGTTCAAAAGCTTTACAGGAAAATAACTTCAGTTCGGTATTTCAAAGACTGCCAATATCGGAAGCCATTTTGCTTAAATTAGTGTTCTTGAGAAGTAAAGTACCTAGAGCATCTTGCTTAAGCAAGGCCCCTTCTTCCCTATGGGAAATCTTTATGAAGCATCTAAGCAGTAAACACTTCTAAAGTAATTTTTCTCTCAAGAACTAAGTTTCAGCTGCATGAAAAAAAACCAAAAAACCCAAAAAACCAAAAATAGTTCATGTATTAGAACTAATCTTGCTGATCAGGTCATAATGAAAAATGTAATACCATGGACTGCCAAGAACCCAGTCAAGACCTTAGATATTGTTGGAGAGAAAAGCACTCCTTGCCTAGGTCAAAAGTAGGAGATACAATAAATACAAAAAAAAATGCATGGAAAATGCTGGAATCTAGACACAAAGTTATTTTAATGCTGGGATGGGCAATACAGCTTATCCAAATTGGAGTATCAAATGTTAGGACTATTGAGTTGGAAAGAAATACTGTCATTATTAAAATTCAGATGTAGTCTCAACAAGAAAAACCAGCATCTCATACATTCCTGTCTAATCAAAACTTTGCAGAAAACTGTTCAGCCCTATTCAATAAAAACCTTGAAATCTCATTTTGTTTACTTACTATATTACAGCAGAAATGCTATATTCTCAAATGAGATATAGCTATGCCTTTTAGACAGAGGTAACATGACAGTTTTGATGAGGTTGCTGAGATCATGTAGACTCTCAAAGGAATCTGTATTAAAAATGGCTCTCCCACTGTTTTATACTAAATATCTGACAAATTAATTAAAAGGCTATTAAAATGATGGGTTTTCAACTTGAACTATAAAACTGGGGTGAAAAAAATCAACACATATAGCTGAAATTTCAGAGAACAATGATATAAAACATACTTGTTCTCAATAAAGAGGATGGAGTCTTCTTGTATAAAAGTCAGAATGAAGTTTCTCAGAAGACCTTATGTTATAGCTCAGAGATTCTAATTCCAAGCAAAACAGAGTAAGGAAACCAGAGCAATACAAAGAACTCTTCTAATGCACAAGAGCTTCAAAAGCAGAAGAAAAAGTACAGACTGAAAAGCTTGCCCTGCAAATCTAGATACTTTTATTTTCAAGGAAGCACAGGATCATCAACCATCTAGCTGCAATAGTTTAGTCTGGTTGTCTGTTATTACATGTGGAAAGAAGGAAATCTTGCAGACTGCAAAAGGCAGGTTCTGTAGTTAACAGCAGCCAGTGGACTGCATCATGGAGCTTGCAGACCAAACTTGCTCAAAAAGCAGCCCCAGCAGCACACCTAGCTCCACATGACTGCAATGCTCTCACAAAGCAGTCCTGTAGACACAAAGAGGGAAGTGGCACCATCATTTCTAATACCCCCAGTTTCCAAGAAAGTAAAATATTACTTTTGATCTCTGGGCACATTTGTATTATAACAGACATATGCATTGCCCAATCTAAATTTTGTTTTATCCCCATCCCTTTATGCCTCAGGGGGGCTGGTAAAATATTACTTAGGAGTAACAATTGCAGAGCTGGTCCTCGTTATTCCCAGCAATCCTGGGGCTGAGGAACCAAAAAGCAAACTAACACTAGAGAATATGGAAATCAAATCACCAATTTGTATATACTGAGCTCATACAGAAGCTCAAGACCCATCCAGATTTTTCCAACAACTTGCAATCTGGTCAACTATTCTTTGCCTTGATGCCCTGTCTAAAGACAAGAATCCCTTTCAGCTATAAATTAAGCTATAAATTATGCAAATGCAGAAATATTCCTGGAGAACTTACAATTTAAATAAAATCAGAGGACAAGGAAGAAGCACAAGAAAAAATTCAAAAAGCACTGAATACTCAAAACATAAGTATTTCTCTGCAGAGTCGCATATATGCATCATTGGCCCAAAGGTTCATGCAGTTTTTCATACAGTCAAAACAGTACATCTAGTAAAACCCTAAACTCCCAAGACAAGGTATCAAAGCCCATCAGTACAATTAGTTGTGTTTTTTACAGCACATACAAAACAACAAGGTGATAGGGAAGGGGAAAAAACAAGACAAAAACCCAAAGCAAATAATACCCAGTATATTTATACAAATACTGTATTTTTATTTTAGCAGTAGACCCTCATATATAGGTATGTTACTAAATCTAGAAAACTATAACCTAGATTAATCTATGCAAAGTGTATTGCAAAATGACACATAGCAGTTATCAGTGTTTAAAGGTCTCTCACTAAATAAAATGGTACAGTCTGCATGAAGTCTGGTTCCAGCCAAGACTTACACAAAGAATCTCTAATAATGAATCATAATGAATGATCATTTTTCTTGCAAAAACAGGTAAGCAGGGAGGAGACTGCAAGTAAACCATGAGATTAGAATTCCAAATCATCTTGGCAAGTCAGGAAAAATAACATCAGAAGGAGCAACTAGTTAAGCAACAAAGTCAGCAGATGCAGATTCAAGATTTTAATAATTGGTAAGTAAACAGCATCAGGTTGTTGCAAAGAAAGCAAATTGTGTTATGATGCATAAACATGAGGATGTCCTGCAAGGCATGAGAATAAATCCTTCTCCATACCTAAACTTTGCTACAGATTCATCTGGAATATTGTCCACTTTTGGGCACCTCACTTACAAGATTATGTCAATCAGCTGAAGGTAACCCAGAGAAGCGTAACAACAATGAGGGTTAGAAAGTACAAGAAACTGTTTATTTATTTGGGAAGAAGTCTTTCATAAACTCAAGTCAAGGCAGATATCAGAAAAAAGTTCCTGCCCTACTTTACAGCAAATATTGTGCACAATTATATAGCAGATCAAAAATAAATCTGGCAATAAAATCTGATTCCTTTCAACTCCCTCTTCTATATGTTAATCCTAGTGCACTTCTTCTACATAATTTCATATGTGCAATTGTGCAGAATGATAGCTTTTGGCAAAGTCACTTGCACTGTAAAATGGAAAAAGTAATGAAGGGAATAATTTAAAAGAAAAAAAACTGAATTCAAGTATCATATAACTTTAAACTACCTCCTTTGCTATATTTCACCACCAGATGAAAACAGGAAACATTGCTCTACCATTTCTCATTCCTTTTCCTCAGCAGTAATAAACATTTTATGGTATAGATGGTCCAAAAGGAACAGTGTCAGGCCATAAACTGCATAAACATATATTCTCCAGACACATTTAAAAAAGAACACAAATGGCAGCAGTGCTGAAGACAGTTATAATTACATTTTAACCAGCCATTTTGAACTAAAACAAAGCTGTGTGCCTTCTGAGGATAATTTATAAAAACCACATGAGAAGACAAAGCCATTACCTTCACCACTCTAACAACACTTAACAGTTGACTTTACCCACTTTTATCAAAATCAGCTTTTGCTCAATTCTGTGGAGTGGAGGAATAATTGAAACATACAGTTGCCAATAAAAACTGAGTTTATGAAGTTTCAGCAAGAGCAAAGAAAGAACGTTGCTCTTGAAGTTCCCATTAATGATCTTGGTTTCCCAAGTAAGCAACAGGGATGGTACACTGCAACTTCTCTGAGCAACCTGTTCCAGGGCCTCATCACACTCATTTCACAAACTATTTGTTACTAAAACAGAAAAAGCACACTGAGGTGTGCTTTTTTAGGTGCTCCTCTTTATACTGAAAGATAATATGTATAAAACAAAAAGTTCTGATACAGCTCACACAAATGCCATTTTCTAATGTTGTTCATTTCACCATTTAAGGAGGATATGAACACCGACATGAATTTTGGTGCAGGGGAAGCGAAACATCTTGAAGAGAACAAGAATTGGGTTTTTCTAGAAGAAAGTTGGTTTCGGAAGTAATCTTCTTGACTTGGGAAACAAGTTAACTACTGTTTCCCATGGCTCAAAACAAAGGCAGGTCTACTTAAAGATTCTTTGTTTCATACAGAAGAATAAAGTCAGCAAATTGTGCAATGTCTACACTATTCTAAATATTATGCTTCTGTGGATAATGTTCCCAGTATGATTAGCATAAAACACTAGGATCTTTTCATCCTATTGAGTTGATCTGAAGACTACTCAGTTTCTCCAAGAACCTAGTGAATTACATCTAATAAAATTCTGCAGGTTGAAATGCTCTACTGTATCTTCTAATCAGACACATCGTTTTAACTTTCATGCTGCTACCTAGAGAAATACACAAACTTCCTGGAAAAAAGTATGAAAGGTCCCCATATGAAGGGTGAGGGAGAGGAACAACACAAGTAGCAGTCCCAGACTGAAAGAAGAACTACATCATTACTTAAAACCTGAGCAAGCAGATGGCCAGGAGTTCCGCATGACTATGCAGAAATAGGAAGATGCTTTTACTAGCAGCTGGAAAGGGTATTCAAGTTCACCTATATTCATAAACCCAAAATATGCTCGAAACTTGAATGACATAACACTAAACATAAATACCAGCAGCTTAATAGAAAAGGACCCATACTTCCCACGGAATTCTTACCACTAGAAACAGTCTGAACCACATCTCACCTAAATATAGCTAGTTAAATTCTGGAAACTCAGTTCCAAATTGTTTTCTTCTGATAACATTAACTCATTTAACTTCACATTTAACTTCATTAAAGAAACACATGATTCCATGTGGTGTAACTTGTAAGAGTTCTCTTTCTAGAAAACTTCAAAGTGGAACCAATTCTCTAAGTTTTGCAAGTAAAGTTTCTTTTATTCTAGTTTTAAACAACCTGTAAAGATAATTCAATTACAGTTTCTGTAACTCTGGGATTAAACAATTTTTAACAGATAAGAATAAAAACCAAGTTTGCATTTCAGCAGCTTTACAGTTCCAATATAGACAAAAACTGAAAGTCCTCGAATGTATCCCCATAATTTTGGAAAAGTCATCATACAATGCTGCTACACAATGTAACAACAAATCAACTATATATTTTTACCAAACTCTATACATATTTAATTCAAAGAGAACTGGCATCTAAACAACTTTTCTTCAGGAATCTTTTATTTTGGAATCTGTTTTGCATTCCATAAACTAATATTTTCAAATACCAGAACAGCAATAGCCAAAATGCAGAGGAGGTGACAAGCAACCATCTATGTGGAAACACAATAAAAAGAAGCAAGAATGAGGCCAAATGGGAATACTTGGTTATAAACAAAGAAAACTAACAGCTTGAATATTCCCTCTGTGCCAACATGAGCATTTCAGTTTTTAGATACTTTACTGCAGGAAGATGAGACAATACAAGCAAACACACTTAATGAAAGACAGCAGAAAAGGCACTTCACTTACATGTTAAGTAATTTCTCCATAGGAAGCGATTTGGAGACAAAAAAAATTTACTCATCCTAAAAGCAGATATACGCTTAGCTAAACATTTGGCTTTCCAAAGTAAATGAAAATGTTGGGTATAAGATTAAGGAGCATAGTGACTGTGAAGCACTGAAACTAAAATCTAGAGATCGGTGTGGAAAGAAAATTGACTGTTACAGATCTGTTGTCATAAATATTAAGTGTAGCTTTAGTTTTTAAATGGAGCATGTAACTTCTAAATGGGGAAAAATACTACCTGTGGAATTGTGGGCTTCTTGAACTACTGTTAATTTAGCACAGAAAATAAAAGCATTGGAGAATAATTACATAAGGTTTGTCTTTCATTTGCTCTAAAAAAACCACACATGAGACTTTCAAGTCTCTCATTCTAAGTTACCTCATATTTTCAGAAAGAACAAATAAAAAAAATAACAGACTACACTATTATACATTTGCTGGTAACAATAACCAACATATTGATCACAAATGACAAAGGTTCGCTTCAGTGACCTAAGAACATAATCCAGACAAAAGCATAAAGGACAGCAAATGTTGTAATTTGATTAGCCTTAGGGTTTTACAAAGCAAATTTCATCATCAGTCTCAATCTGACATTTAAAAGAATCCTTAAAGCAGTTTGGTTTTGTAACTGCTGCTTCTGGAGTACTTTTTCACAGAGATGTCTAGCCAGCTTCACTTATTTTCTGAAGTATTAATGACTAGAAAATCAGTCTATGAACAACAAATTCTATAAGGTAAATATTTAAATCTCAACAATAATTCTTGTCATATTGGGTTTTAATTTTAGCTCTTTACTGAAAAGAGGACATCTCTCAACTAGCACAAACACGGAATTGCTTTCACCAAATACCATCTACTAATAATTTACAGTTTCCTGTGAATATGGAAGAAGAGAAGAAAGAAAATCCAAAGCATGTTTTACTTTCTTTCTTTTTCAGAAGGCTAAGGAAGTCAGGAAGCATATAGGACTGATTCCTGTTGCTTAAATATCTAATCTGTTAGACAGCATCCACAGACATTGTAAGAGAAGACATTAAGATCTAAATGCTCTCAACTACAAGGTGCTCTATTAACATGTAAAGGTAACAAATTTTTCATATAGATTTGCCTATTCACTGGATTTCAAAAAGAAAGGGGTTTTTGTGTCATTGATAATCAAGCTGTCCTTCTCAGTTTCCAGGAACTGCTTTTGATCTGACTGGCTAGTTCCAACCAAACCTGGGAGAAAAAAAGTACATTTTGGTTACAACTCTCTGCAGGAAAGGGAAAAGGGACACTGCTACATAGTGCCACACGGAGGTAAAAGCTTCAGAGACTGTTCAGTCATCAGTAGGGCTAGTAGGGCTGCCAGGTCCCCTGTGAATTGGCCATAAGTGAACTAAACCTTGTGCTGCCTCTTGCCTTGGCATCACTTCACATGCCTAGAATGAACCTGGGCTTACGGCTAACTTACAAGGAAGAAAGGATCTAAAAAGGTCATCAGGCATCGTATTTCACTTTTTGAGAAACAACTTAAGCTTTACTAATGCCCATAAATTAAAAAAAAAAAAAACAAAACAAAAACACAACTTTGCTTTTCTTTGCACTTTACAAACAACAAGAAAAAAAAAAAAAACCACAAAAAACTCCAACAACAAAAATTGGGTCAAGCAAAAAATTACAATCACAAACCACTATCTTCATTCAGTGGCTAGGATGGTACCATTCAATTAATATGCTTATTATTTTTTTCTCATCTCATGACATGGATTAAGTTTTCATTTACTACAACTGTTTTAAATTTTACACCAAGGATGGCAACTGCTACTTTCCAAGGAGCATGTATACATTGCCTGGACTCAGTACAAGTTCATTGTGAGGATAGGGTCGTTAATAACAATCTCCTCTCACTGAACAGTTCTGCCCCATTTTATAACCTGAAAATCGAGGTACAGAGAAGTTAATGAACAACCACCATCAGTTTTGGTATAATCAAGATCAACTTTTTTTCAAATACTTCATACCATATAGAGCTAGCTGGGTTTGAAACAGCTCCCCTTGAGTTTGGTAAAAACTATGACCACTAGCCACTTTTGCACATCAAACTCAATAATGTGACATCACAAACACATAATTATAAACAGTTAGTGAGTTTATAATGCCAACAAAAATAACTGCATTAAAATCCTTTTAACTCTGGCACAACATGGTTTCCACAAACTTAACCCTATTTGAAACCATTTCCCTTTTAGGAAACAGGGAGGAATGCCCACCTAAATATACTCATGATAAGCAGCTATTTATGTTTAGTAATGCATTCCAATGATTAGTTAGTCCAGTAAGAACACACCCCTTCTTTGAAGTCTGACCTTGCTTCATTCAGCTTCCAACCACAGAACTCTGGTACACCTGTGTCAGCCAAAGAGAGCTTTTATCAAATACCTCTTCACCGAGTAGGTGCATATTGACTAATGAAGAAACCCTTAACATTTTCTTAGCTAAGCTAAACAAAGGAAGCACCTTATGTCTTCTTCACTAAGACTGCTCTCCCCCATTCATCTTCAAGCTGTTTTCTGGAAGCTGCTTTTTCACCACCCTCTCTGGACTGCCAACATCAGATGTACTGCTGCAATAAGTTATAGCTCATATCTCCTAATTTCCAATTCCCTTGTTCAACTACTCACAGTTTTTCACCAGATCTTTAGCTACAGCCAAAAAGACTGACTTCAAGTTCAAATCTTATCAGCCTCAGATTCAGTCTTCCTTAACTGTTGCCCAATTTAGTACTTAGTTGCATTGATTGTGCCACAAAGAGTTACATTCATATGTCCAATTTGTTACTGATCTAAATCACTTTGCAACCTTACTAATGTCCTGAGTCTCAAATTTGTATTTATTATTTTCTAGGTAAGTAAAAACATCTGAAATAATGCCAACACAGTTATTTACAGTGAGAACCTCAGATACTCTGTAAGGGAAGTTACTGCAACACACGGAACAGCAGACTGATTTTGCAGTATGCACCAACACTTGCAGATGCACAACACACTCCAGCCTGAAATGTCAGAGCTTCAAATCCAGCTCAGCTTCACCATTTCAGTGAAGGTGGACAGCAGGGGCTGTCTAAAGGAGCAGAAAATAGAGAAAAGTAGTATCGTCCCATAAAACTTCCCCCCTTTCTCAAAGGGCTGTAAAATACATTCTCAAAATATCAGAGTGTACATTATTACACACAATTCTTTCCTGGCTTTATAAACAGTCACTATCAACTTTACTGGGTGCACTGACTGAGATGCTACCTTTTGTACATGAACTTTAAAGGCACTTAGGCATGTTTCATTTTCTCCACCAGAAGTCTTTAAAAGTCACATGGCAGAAGGAAATCCAGTCCTCTGAAGTTACATCAGCCAGTTCCACACTTCCTGTTTCTGATGTGATAGTTTCTGTGACCTCAGGAGCATCAGAGTCTTACTCACATTCTTACCCCAGCTTCTCTCTTACACTGGAGTGATGAGTAGGTTACCCATACCAGGAAATACTTTAAAGAGTTGAGTTTCAATGATATCTTTTGAAATGACTCTGTGGATCACACAAGAAACACACACACATATACACAGTTTACATCTTCTAAAGCACTTTTTAATCAGGTCTACCCACTCCTTGCACTAAGTGTCCATGTCTTCCTTTGCATTTTATGGGCAAGTCTACAGACAAGGATTTGCTGAGCTGTTCCCTTCTGCAGGAATTAGCACACATTATCAGCTACCAAAGGAATTCACACTGTTCCAGAGCATAAGCCTTCTTGAGACTTTATTAACTTAAGTAAAAGAAACAGAGGCAGAAAAAAATCTTCACCTACCTAGATCATCCATTAGGTAGAGTGACAATGCAGTACAATGGAACCATCAGGATAAACAATATTTAATGGCAAGTATATGGAGGATTTAAGGAAAAAAAAAAAAAAAAAAAAACCAAAAACCAAAGCACAGAGACAGCTGGAGACTCTAATAATTTCTTATTTCAAGTCCCAAATTAACAAATAAAAATAATTCCTAAGAAATTTTAGAAAACAAACAAACAAAAACCCACAGAAGAAACACACCAAACAGAACCATTACTATTCTTCTATTTCCCAACTATATTCCAAATGGTACCTACTTTAAGATTCCTGCTAGAATCATTGTCTGGTTTCTTCTTCCTGTCAATCTCCTTCTTCTTTATTACTTGATACTGTAAGGCAAAAACTTAGAAAAGGAAAAAGAACTTACTGGTATTGAGAACTCCTCTGCCAAATACTTCAACACTGATGCTCCTTTAGTCAAAAAGTTACTTCTCTCTGCCAGATTGCCCTGGAGTTTTGTATCAAACTCCTTTCTGACAACTGAAGCAACAGAGTCAATTATTACAAGTTTAACCTTCTTCAAAATAATTTCTTCTTCCAAAGACATAATCCTGAAAAAAAAAAAGTCACTGATAGCATTATTTACACAAAAGAACCATTTCATAACACTGAAAATTTTAAAATAAAGATTCCTTTAATAAGCTTAAGGTCAGTCCTTCTTTTTCCCTCCCCACACACCACTCCATTAACATCTGCATGTAGTAAAGAGATTTGGAAAGGACTGTGAGGCCCAAGGCAGGACCTCTTTACAAGAGAGTTTTGGAAGACCTCTGGCTAACAATAACATGCTGTACAACCCCTGAGTGGCAGAGAGCAAGTGCAGGGGGCATTGAAACTGTGCCTCACTGTGGTCTTTCAGCGCTTCGAGGGGATTTATAAGTAAGAGGGAGAGTGACTTTTTACACAGGCACATAGTGATAGGACAAGGGAAAATTACTTTAAACTAAGACTTAGATTAGAATTCAGGAAGAAATGCTTTACTTAGTGGGTAGTGAGGCACCGGCACAGGTGCCCAGAGAAGCTGTGGATGTCCCATTCCTGAACATGTTCAATGCCAAGTTGGATGGGGCCCTGAAGAACCTGACCAAGTGGGGCTATCCCTGCCTATAATGGGAGGTTTGGAACTAGATGACCTTTAAGCTCTCTTCCAACCCAAGCCATTCCATGTTTCTTTAATATGCTACTAGCTGTTCTCTGATAAAGCTGTATTAGAAGACAAAACTATCCTGATAATTGTGGTTGTGTTTGACGGTCCCAGGATGAGGGAAGAGATGAGAATCTTGACTCCATATCTCAGAAGGCTGATTTATTATGATATTATATTTTTATATAATATTAAAATTAAATTTTATATTATATTAAAATACTATACTAAAACTATACTAAAAAGAAGAGAGAGAAAGGATCCATCAGAAAGCTAGAAAGGAATGGAAAGGAATGATAATAAAAACTTGTGACTGCCCACAGCCTCGACATAGGTTGCTGTCATTGGTTTAAAATCTTGTGACTGCCCACAGCCTCGACATAGGTTGCTGTCATTACTTGGTCATCAAGTAAAAACAATTTCACATGCTGGGTAAACAATTCTCCAAATCACATTCCAAAGCAGCAAAACATGGAGAAGCTGAAGCTTCCCAACTTCTCAGGAGAGAAGATCCTGGCAAAAGGATTTTTCATAAATATGTCTGTGACAGATAATGACTCTCCCACTAACACAAAACACACAACATGATGCTAAAATATAACTTCAGTAATTTTCATTGCAACACATGTTCACAAATTAATATAAAGTAACAATATGACAATTCAACACTGCACTCAGGCTGATGACTGCTAAACGACTTCTCCCTCCCAATGCTGGAGGAATCCCCATCTTCCTGGAAGTAAACTGCTTTGGAGGAACAAATTTCAATTTCATGGAAAAGTAACTCTTATACTAAGGTTTTCTCTTGGATTGGGGAGAGACCAGTCTCATGAACATTCCCCTTTAAAGGCTTACAAGAATCAGATCACATAGAAATTGTCTACCACAAATTAAAAAGCATCAAGTGGATTAGTCATATGCTATGAAATGATAAGGGCAATGTCAATCTTTCTGTAACAATGTTACTTTGTTGGAGACCGTGCTGGTATCCACATGAAAAGGACTCAAATTAATTATTCTTCATAAAACTTTGATACAAAAACAAATTGGTTTAGAGAATCCAGTCAAAATTTTCTTTTCTTAAATTCTGGAAGAGAATACCTCTTCAGCACACCGCAACAGGTCAGCTCTCGGTACAGGTGGATGCTACGGGTCATGCAGAGCAGCTTTTCATCTGAGTCATAATAAGTAGGGAATCTGTTTGCTGCTATCTCAATCAATCTATTAATAAAAAACAAAAAAACCAGAAGGCATAATACCGCAAAAAGAATAATACAAGATAATGAAGCATCAAGTATTCAGAAAGCAAACACAGCAAAGCTCTGAACCATAAGCAGATACCAACTAAGGCTGGAAATCTTTTTAAAAGGAAAAGCATACTGTATCAGAGTGAAACAGTGGAATTCAGAACAGTTAGGTTCTCTTTCCAGTGATGCTGAGTCAGTGGTACACTAGGGAAAGATGTCATGTGTCTGTATGCAAAGAAAGGGCATAGCTCCTCTAGAAGGAGGAAGTTCTTCTTACTGAGTAAGTTCTTCAGGTTTTATACCAGAGATTCCACTCAAGGACCAAGCATTTTCCTGTTGTAATTATTTTACGTAAATATTAATTTCATTTAAATAAAACTACTCTACAACTCTAACCATCTTCCTTTTCACCTTCACCTTGCAGTGAAATCATGGAGTGGGCTTTGTGTCAAAGAAATCTAACAAGCTGGTAAGAAACAGAAGATCTATTAGACAGAAAATTTTTTCTACCAAATAGATTTTCATTTTTAGTAACAAAAAATACTTAATTGTTTATATTTTAAGTGGACATATCCCACCACCTATAGCTTGAGAAGAGTGGCCTCTAGTGGATTATACTTGTAGGCACAACTTACTTGTTATCTCTTTAAACTTAGGCTCCTTTCATTAAAGCACAAAGTTAAAAAGATTTTAGGGAAAACAAATTTAAAATCTGTTTAGAAAGAGAGCTCAGGAGATTTTGAGGCAACATCCTGTTCAACACAGTGCCAGCTATGAAGTCAGAACAAGTTACTTGAGTCTTATTTCAGAAGCCTTCAAGGATGGAGGCAGCACCACCTCTCTGGGCAAAGCTTTTCCACCACAAAGGCAGTTAGGAATTGTAAATCTTCTCCATATATCAGCCCAGAAATGAAGCTCAATTTATGCCTTCTGTCCCCCAGCACACACCCCTGTGCCATCTCCTTCAGGCCTCCTCATGGCAAGGGAAGGCTACTGGTAGATTGCCCCAGTGCCTTCTCTCCACTCGACTGAGCAAGTCCTTGGCCTCTCCACAAATGGCAAATGCTCCAGGCTCCCAACCACCTTGGGAGAAGGGGATATGCACCTCCCTAGCCCTGATGGCTCAGCTCCTCAGAGGATGCAACAAAGAAAGTATAAAATATAGTCAGTCTGCTGAAATTGTGTTTATCATTTGCGACTGAGCAATACTAAATATGATTAAATACATAAATATTTTCATCCTTAATATTAATTTTGCCATGTTTCCTTTCTACATCCTGTTCTGTTTTCAGCAGTTTCAGTTTCATCTGCATCTGCTTTCCTTTTCTTTAGCAGTCATTTCTAAGTGACAAGTCTTAACTCACTCTTTAGGTCCTACCTTTTTTTACTATTTACATTTCAGGGACCTGAAATAAAACTTGAGTGGTGTGTAAGGAGGAAGCGCAATACTTTACAGAGCCATTGCTTGAAGCTTTTTTCTTTGATATACTATATTTCAAAATTCTGTGACATTAACTTGACAAAAAGCACGGTTTAAAATCCCACCTTCTCATCCATTATAACTTGCAATGAATAATCAATGGAAATACATTGCATAGCTGCTAAGGATACAGGAGATGCAAGGCTGCTGCAGAAGGGAATCAGAAATGCAGAAGGGCACAAGGCCCTGTTCAACAGAAATAGGATGGAAATCTGAAGGAAAATTGGCAACGTCGGTCCCACTGTTCACTGGGGAAAACCTCCATTGCCTTTGCAGCCAAACTGCTGTGCTTTTACATCCTCTAATTAACATCCTGTTAACTCCACAAACCAAACTGCAAAGCAAGATTTCAGGTACAGGACTGATAAGACCATTTAAAAATTAAAGATCATGCCATCCACCTTGTCATACCAGAATCTGCAACCTCATACAAATTAGGAAGGTGAGCAAACCACTTTATTAATTTCATTGCCTGTGGAATGAATGCATGTACCCAAAGAATGTTTAATAATTACCGCTAGTACTTAAAAATGCACAACTATTGCTCAGAAAATATTTGAAGGTTACAAGATAAAAGGTGTTAAGAAGTTGTGTGTATTTTAGAATTTTGCATCTTACCTTTCAGCACTGAATGCAGACTCTGTGTCAATGTATATAACAGCCCCATCTAGTCCTCCCATGCTTACAGGCAGCGTAGCCAGAACACTCAACATAATACAAAATTGAGTTTTGCCACAACCTGGTGGGCTAGTTATCTGGAAGGAAAAAGATTAGCAACATAACATTAGCCATGAAAAGATAGAACATAGCCCACAAAGACCAATTTGCAGTTACTGTTGGATCTGTACCTTGCAGACAAATTCATCCCCTGAAGAATAAAAAAAGCTTTTCAGACAGGGCATTATGCTTATGCTTTCTTTGACATCATTACTACCTTTCAAATTTGAGGTCCCCTACTCTTCCCCTCACCTCACTAGATCTTCCCTAGAGACACCTAGCTCTCTTCCATCTCTCCCTGTGCTACCTTCTAAAACAGAGCAGTATTAAAAGATTCGCAGTTGACATTCACATGTCATCAATAGCTTTTAGAGCTGAAAACTAAGTCCAGAGCTGTTGAGCTCTGGATGTTGAACATCTCCTTAGAAATCATCTTTACCTTGGAAAAAACAGGTCTCTCCTAGAAATCACTGGAATAATTGCTTATATCCTATAAAAGCTGAATATTCAATACGAACCACATATATACTTAAGACAGATTTTATCTGCCCCAGAGACTACACTCTGCACTATGCAGTGTGAGTTTTTCCATTGAGGTTAACTCCCTACATTCCCCATATTCCAACACCAACACCATTCAATGATCCAGACCAGATCCCCAAAGCTTCCATCTGCACTCACTGAAAGCCCCTGTGGTGAAGCAGCATTCAAAGAGAGCACGCTCAGCTTGTATGAAAAGGTTCCAGTGAGATTTTTGAGGAGAAAAAGGATCCAAAGAATACATTGTTTGATGAGATCACCAGTTTCTGAGAGCAGTATTTTTCTGCTAGAGATGGCAATCTGCTGTTCTTTATCCACTGCAGATCTTCCAGAGATTGTGCCTGAATGCTGGGCTCTGTGTTCAGATAATTGCAAGTTCATTACTACTACAGGGGGTCTTTAAATACAGTATCACGTTGTCACTGCTTATGGGAAGGGAGATGATGGAATCATAAATACTAGGAGGGCCAAAAAACAGCAAAAATAACGTGACTTTAGGCAGTGAAAACAGAGTGATGGGTTCATTCTTATGCTTGTAGCAACAAACTAACAATGCAAGGTGTAAAAGCAAGCCTCTCCAGGTAAGCTGAACTGTAAAACAAAGCATGCCGTCTCAAAACACCTAGGACTGCCAGACCAAAGGCCTAAACACAGAGCTGTTTTAAATTTAAAAACAAACTTTACAATAGACAGACACTCAAAATCAAACCGATTTTTGAGACTACATGCACAGTAGTTTGATTCCAAGCACAAATACTTTCACCAGAAGATATTACAGTATTGCTAGGGTTTTGGTTTAAGCAGTAGCAGCATGACTTGAAGCACAGAAAATTTACAGGGAAAGGATCACAGTAGCTGCAGTCAACAGTTGGTTAAAATCCCTTTAATAAGCTTTGTCTTTTAACAAGGCCTGAAAGTCAAGCCTTATCAATCAATCTACTTGAAGCTTTAATGCAAGAGAAGTATGAAATTTTTGTTTAGAAGCACACACTGATTTGGTGAATCAGTAATTTATGCAATTATCTGTTCCCCAGACAGATTTCAAACTATCATATCAGCAATATATGGTACAATTTAATGTGAACCCAAAGCATATATAAAAAGTGCAGAGGCAATACACATTCCTTAGACTATGATTGCCAATGAATCTCACCAGTTGTTTCTTGTTAAAAAGAGGACTTGAAATGAATGAGGGGAGGGCATCAATCCAGTTTGTGAAATTAAAATGTTTGGACAACTGTGATGATACTTTGTAAAAACATTTGTAGTTTCAGCCTTGCCTGAGAGGTGCACTGGAAGCAACATCCATTTCAGTGGCTGACACAGAAGCAAATTCAGCAGAGATGCTATAAAAACACTGAGTATGATATGAGCATCACATCCAAGAAAATGAGGGAACCTTGCAGTACAAGGAAGCAAGCCAATGCAGCAAGAAAGCATTTGTATCCCCAAAACCAACAATACTTCTTGTTTAATCTGCATTCCTTTAACGGGCCTTAAAACAGGCTTTTAAATAATCCACAGTGAAGAATTTTACAAAACTACAGCATTTTATTGTACTTACCACTGATTCAGCAAGTGTTTAGAACAACAGAATCCTACTTGAAATTCCTCTAAATAAATTTAAATTAAATGTCTGCAAAAAAATTGTTTGGTTTATTTTACTCTAAATTTGCTCAGGAAAAAAAAAGTCACCCAGACAGAAACATGAAGGCCACAACAGTTTTTAAAAATATTAGGCAGAGATTAATTATTTTTCAATAAGTTATATATTATTTTCTCTGGCACATCTGTAGGCTTTGAATGAAATCACAAGGACCTAATTTTTCATCTACTAGAAGATTAAACTCTTCAATATTCAAAAAAGGAACTATTTTAATTTTTCCTCATAAAACTTGGCCAAAAGTTCTGACCACAGAATTTCAGCTATGATTTAGTCTCCAATTTAAAACCTAATAGTGGCTTGGAAAAAAAATGGTCTGAGACAGTGTAATACAAATCAAATCCCTCTGGCACTCAAAAAGCAAGGGGATTTGGCCACAGAAGATGCCACCACAAGTCTTAATCCCTCTGATCAGGTACTCAAACTTCCAAGTTTCCAGACACCCTCACTGCTGGGTAAAGTAACAGAAAGACAACAATTTAGCCCCAGCAGTCAGGAAGTAAATGCTGCATTCAGCATACTTTTGAAGAGAACTTCTGTCAGACTTAAAATATCTGTCTAATGCAAAAATGCCAAAAGACAATCTACTTGTCAATTGTGTTCCAGTGAATTGTACAAAAAGCAAATTAAAATTGTTAAATCCTCAAATAAAAAAAACCCAACCCAAAACAAACATGAAAGTGTTCACAAGCTGCAGTAGAACATAGAAGCAGCAGAGCACAGCATCAAACCAGCTGCAGCAGTAAATTGATGGCTTTCTACTAAAATTTCATCGAGCAATCCTGATGAACACTCAAGTGCTGCCAACCTTTTAAACTACTGTAGATCTCAAGACTCTTGCAAAAAAACTTTTTAAAATCTACAGAACCAGGCTTTAAAAGAAAAGATCCGTTTCTGTATGGTTAATGGTTACCTGCCTTTTCATTTGCTGAAAAACCCCTAACAGCTGCCCTAATAGCTTTTCACGCTTAGTACCTAAAAGACAAATAAAAAGCAATACACTATTTTGTTTTTTCTTGGACACATCTAATCTTTTGAGTTATTCATCACATTCATTTGGATCCTACCTAGTTATCTCTATGTTATTTCAGACTAAATAGTTATGTATCAGTCATCAACCAAGCCCAAGGTGCAGGTGGAAGGGCTTGCAGTTCTGGTCTCATCCACTACATGTCTTGTACAGATGTCAACATCTCCCTCCCTTGGTGAGATCTCCCACTGTAGAGAACTGAACCAGGCAGGTCCTTTCATTTTTAACCAAAAGATCATAGAATATAAAAATCACATTTAGAAGCTTTTTTCCAGAAGAAAACTTGGAAGTGCAATATTGCCTTTCCTGATGCTGTGCTTTTCATTTACATTCAGAGAAAAGTTTGGCCTATCTTTGAAAACACTCATTCCCCCCCAACTAACTTTAAATACAATGATACACAGGAACTATGACTATTCTTCAAATACAGTTTATGAACAGTTTTCTTATACTTAAAGGCTAAATAGTCTAAGAAAACACTGGGGGGGGATTATTAAAATTGAGTATTGCGTACACAGGAACTATGACTATTCTTCAAATACAGTTTAAGAACTATTTTCTTATACTTAAAGGCTAAATATTCTAAGACAACACTGGGGGGGATTATTAAAATTGAGTATTGCAATAATTAACCAGGTTAAGAAGTGTACAAAATATATAACTCTGGATTATAAAGCACTTACATTAACTTCCTGTAGAGTATGATTTTACATCATCTCAGGAAAATTGTATTTGATACCCAATTTTGAGATCAACTGCTTGCAGAGCTTACTTCGAAATTAAATTTAAAACAAAACAAAACCAACATAAAATTTAAAGGTCAGCTAAACTCCCCTAAAACTCCCAGCATGTTAACCACTGCTCTTCCAAGATCTCCCTCTGAAGCAATGCCAAGAGCATGGCAATCAGCAAGCCTGAATTCTATTACTGCTCCAGAGCCATTCTACATGGTCTTCAGACCAGAACACATCAGCCAGACTGCACTGATTGCTGAATGACAGCTCCAGTTAGGATTAAGAACAAAGACAAATATTTATGACACTTATCTGCACCCTTGTAAATTAACCATGTGGCTCTCAGGACCCAAAAGGATTACATCCACTTGTTCATTTTAGCAAAAAAAAACAATTCATATTCAACATTCTAAATATTTGGGCACCACTCCCAAACCAGTCACAAGCTCAAGGAAAAATCATCCTGTCATGGAAAAGACACATCTCTATCCTATTTCTTGCTCCTGCATTAGACTTTGTAAGTCATTTCTATCAGAAATCAAATTCAATCTAGCTTGATTACAGGATGTAAAAAAAAATGTATTTTCTTCATAGTAAGATTTTCACAGCTTCTCATTTTTATTCCTCTACTGTGACAATTTGCCACAGTGGACAAAGAAAAGCACTTGGCAAGGCCTGTTCTCATCCAAACATTTTCAAGTATTTTGTGTTTGAACCACCTGACACAAGCCAGTCCAACCTATCTGTGACTTTTGATTTCTAGGCAGAATGCTCAACTAAAGTAAAATATACTAAACAATTTACCTCTGTGAGGGATCCACAAGGCACTCCACCATGCAGGACTCTATCCAAACCATGAAGCGTGCTGGATAAAAAGGCCGAAGAAGGATTGACAGACTTCCTTAGTTTCATTTCATAAGCCTACAAAAGGAGGGAAAACAGCAAAAGAAAACAATAAAATTAAAAAATGCCCTTTTTTTAAATGGAAATAGGAAAATTGTATTTGCTTTCAACAACCTGGTATGACCAAACACTCGACAATGAGAGAAGTACTGTTATATTCAGCTATAGTCTGCCCTTAGCTCATCACCCTTCCTTGTATTTACATTCCATTTATAGCTCAAAGAATATATTTAAATCTTTTTTTCTCTCCCTTACCACAATATTAAACAATAAGCCCTTAATCTTGATGTTACAAAAGTTCTCTGCTCCTATTCAACAAGGTTTGCTTTCAACCTGTAAAATTCCCTGATCAATGTTCATTGCCAATTTGCTAGCTTCAAATACATGTAGTAAAAGTCATACTAATTCTTCTATTACTAATTTTATTGCAGCACATTAGTGAATTTAAAGTCTCACAGAATTACTCCTATAATTACTATGCCAATTACACATTTGGACATGGATTATTTTTGTAAGGAATAAAAAGGAGGCTGCATTAACTGAGGTCAGAACTGTCTGTATCCTCTCTGTTCTAAAAGACAACTTCAAACATGAATTCAAAAAAGAAAATAAAATGCTGCCACTGCATTGCAGCCAACATGTTTCCTTCTTGCACCCTCCCCAGTCAGGCTAATGTAGCCTAAGGCACACTACAACAACTCATTTACTTGGGTGGAAAAATCCTTAAGAAATTATTTTCAGGATCACTTCAATTCTGGCACCACTTTTATATCTAAACCAAAATTTATACCAAAATTCTTATTATTTGCTTGTAGTAAAAAAAAAATTTTAAAAATTTTAAAAAATTTTCTTAGCTGCAGGATACATGCCAGAAGCAATTTTAACTTCCTGGATTAGTAGAGAGTATGACTTATTTCCCTACTGCACTTAGAACTGACGCTGCAAGCCTGAACAATCTCATGGGGCTATAATACCTAATAAATGTAACTGTATCAACCTAAAGTGCATCAAAGACCTATATTTAAAAATAAAAACATTATGTCATTGTGCAGTAAAACTGAGACAAGCCTCCCAGCTAAAAAGATGAGCGACAATGTTTAGCTTTTCCCCAGACATTGTATCAAGAACAGTATCAACACAAGCACACTCACCGTCTGCATTTTGGGAGCACAAGCTCGGCTGACTTTACAAAGAAGCTTCTGCACCTCATAGTAGCTCTGTCCCGTCACTTTCATTAGCTCCAAGAGGGAAAGACACAAGAAGTCCTGAAAGAGTACAAAGCAATTCAGAGAGCTCAACCTAGAAATCCAGGCTGGGGACTAAACTGATGCAATCTGTCCAAAATTAGTACATATTCCACAGGTTTAGCAACTCTCCCTTCAGATACTTTTACACATTGCTGAGGTCCCCTCTCAGTCATTTCTCCTGGAGGCTGAACAGGCCCAGCGCCCTCAGCCTTTCCTTGTAGAGGAGATGTTTCAATCCCCTCTTCATCTTCAAAGCCCTTCACTGGACCTGCTCCAGGAGCTCCCTGTCTCTCCTGTCCTGAGGAGCCCAGACCTGGACACAGCTCTCCAGGTGAGGCTCACCAGGGCTGAGCAGAGGGGCAGGATCCCCTCCCCTGACCTGCTGGCCATGCTCTTCCTAATGCAGCTCAGGATCCCGTGGTCCTTCTTGGCCACCAGGACACACTGCTGGCTCAGGGACAGTTTGTTGTCCACCAGCACCTCCAGTCCTTCTCCCCAGAGCTGCTTCAGTGACTTCCATACCTCCACAGGGACAGTAAGTACATAAAAGCTTAAATGTTTTAGTTAGGTATCCATGATTTTAAAGCTCTGTTTTTAAAAGGCAGCAGGCCAGATAGTGTCTGAAATGCTCCCTACTTTGTAAAAACTAAAGCTCCCAAAAAGTGAACACAACATGCATTAAAACAACAGTCACACGCACACAAAGAAAAAAATAGGAAAAATCACCAACCTACAAAAAAAAAACCAAAAAACAACCCCACACGCAAAAAACCCACTCCCCACAAACAAAATAACACTTTCACCTGACAGGTGGTGATCTGATAGCGACTCAGCCTTTCACACATTTCCTGAGACAACTGTGCTCTTCTTAGTTTCTTAGCAGCCATGCTTCACAATCTACAGGGCAGACAAAAAAATGTCTGAAAGATGATTTGAATATGCCTGTGTGACAATTCCACTAACTCCCTGCTAAAGAACACACGATGTAATGTGATATAGAGTTCCCAGATAAGTCTGTGTCATATTACCAGTCTGAATACAGTTTTGTTAAATTACATCTCATATTTGACTGTGTATGAGAACACACCAAGTGGAATAGCAGTGTCTACACGACAGATGTTTCTGGGACATAAGAAAGCTAGAAATTACATAGTCACAAGCTGAACAAGAACTCCTCATGCTATACTGCACCGGCAAGAAACAATTCTCTTCGGATGTCTGAATATGACCTGCAGGGCAATCTCAGTAGGCATTCAGCCCTAGAACATACACTGCTGGAATACAACACTCAGTTTTGGGGACCCAGTGACACTGAATCCTACTGCACAAAACGCTGTCCAGCCCCGTACAGCCCAGAACACACACATACATCTGCTTGACCATGTCGCTGTTTCACACGTATTATTCAGGCAACATTCCCACTATTAATTCATACAGACATTCGGGCAAAACAAAGGTTTTTATAACGTTGTAAGCGCAAATATCGCAAACGCTTGCCATAACACAAAACTGCTACAACTTTGCAGATGCACAGGCCTCCACATCTTCACAAGGTGGAAACTTTATTGCCCCACCTACAAAACTGTCCTTAAACAGGAGGGAACTCCAAAGTCCCAGGCTCCCTCCGCCGCATCAGCCTGGGACGCGCCTGCAGCCGGAGACCCAGCCCGGCCCGGCCCCCTCCGGCCCCCGGCAGCGAAAACCGCGGGCACCACACAACCCGCTCCCGCCGCAAAGCCGCCTCACCCCGCAGCGCGGGGCTCTCGGCCGGGCCGGGCCGACCAGGCCGAGCCGAGCCGAGCCGAGCCGAGCCGGGCCAGGCCGAGCCGGGCCGGGCCAGCGCCCCGCGGGAGCGGAACCGCGCTCCCGGCAACTTTTCAAAGGGCCCCCGCGGCGCGCGCCAGGGGGCGGGGCGCCGGGCAAGGCCAGCGCTCGCGATTGGCGGCGTTGCCCACAATTAGCGCGCAGCGCTGGCGGCCGGCGGCGCGCGAGGCATGCCGGGAGCTGTAGTTCTCGGCATGGCGCGCCTGTGAGGGCGGGCTTGTGATGGCGGCAGTGCTGCCTGGGGTAGTGTTTATCTGCCGCCGCCAGGCAGGAGGCTGCTCTCCTCTGCGGAGACCGAGGGCCCGGGGGGCGTTCAGTGTTCCTTTCGCCCGTAAACGTGAGCGGCCCCCCAGAGGCGGGAGCCTTGCACGGCACTCTTGTGCTGTTACGTAGGAATTCCTTCCAACCTCTGCACAAAAGCGTCTGCAAAACCCGAGAGCCTGCAGCATGGAGAGTGCCATGCTCGCGGTCAGTTGTTAGTAAAGAATATTGGAATGACGACATCATGTTCATATTTAGGGCTCACAGACACCTGGTCTGCTGCCAGCTGTGAGAGAAGTGACCCATAATGTGAATCACTGAATCAGTTAGGTTGGAAAAGAGCTCTGGGGTCATGGAGCCCAGCCTGTGACCGAACTCCACCTTGTCACACCCTGGCTCTGAGTGCCACTCCCAGTCTTTCCTGAAACAGCTGCAGGGACAGTGACTCCACCGCCTCCCTGGGCAGCCCATTCCAATGCCCAGTCACTCTTTCTGTGAAGAATTTCCTCCTAACATCCAACCTAGACCTCTCCTGATGCAGTTTAACTCTATGTCCTCTTGTCCTGTTGCTTACCTGGCAGAGGAGGCCACACCCCACCTGGCTACAGCCTCTTTTCAGGTAGTTGTGGAGAATGAACAGGCCCCAGCCCTCTTTTTGCCAGGCTAAACGACCCCAGCTCCCTCAGCTCCTGATTGAACTCGAGAGCCTTCACCAGCTTTGTTGCCCTCTCTGGACACCCTCCCGTACTTCCTGAATTGAGGGGTTCAGAACTGGACCCAGTACTCGAGATGTGGTTTCACCGATGCCAAATACTGGAGAAGAATCATTTCCCTAGTCCTGCTGGCCACACTATTCCCAGTAAAGAGAATTTCTGAATGTAACAGAGAGAAGCAGTCATCAAACATGACTGGCATGAATGTCCATGGTGCGTGCTTTCCAACTCACTCTAGGTTCTACTAGAAAGTATTGAACTTAGTACTACATATAAGTTATCTGCATAATCCTTACAGTACTAAAAAATAACCCAGCTGAAGAAAAAATGGACCAGACTACCTTGGACATCTAACTGAGAAACTGAGCACTGGGAACTGCATGGCTTTTGTCTATTCTGAAAAAAAAATGCCACAGCAAAGCTGCAAACTACAGAACACTTCAGCCACTCTTCCAAACGAGTGAACAGCAGAAGCAGCAAGATGCTATCCCAAAATGCCCAACAACCATAGTGTCAAAAAGGGTCAGGGAATTAACGTTTCTTTCATACCTTGAAGGGAGCTTATGTGCTCAGAGAAGTCCAGAGGATTTAAGAAGCTGGACAGGGAGTAAGCAGCCCATACAAAAGCAACTCAGAGCTACAGTGAAAAGGTAGCTGAACAGGGAGAGAAGGCGTGGAGGAAGAGCTCCTCCTAGTGTAGTCAGCCTTTAAAAGTTGACTTGAAAACTGAGAGTCACATTTGAGAAAAGCTGTCTAAGGAAAGGGAAAAGATGTCTGTGGCTTCAGGTTAGTTTCAATGTAAAAAGAAGGACATGACCATACTATAACTTGTCATGAACTACAGTTTCTTCCTCAGCACAAGCCCCGCAGAAGCCCTACCTTCCCAGCAGAGGAAAGGGGAGCATTGCCTTGATGACTTTTCTTTCCTCACACAAAATCAGAGCTTTCTCTTTACCTGAAGGCCAAAAGGCTTCCAGGGGAGCATTGCCTTGATGACTTTTCTTCCCTCACACAAATACATCAGAGCTTTCCCTTTACCTGCAGGCCAACAGGCTTCCTCTTCACTTTCTACACAAACAAAATACCTGTAGTAAACCAGAGAACTCTTTTGAAACATTGAGCAAGGGAAGAAAATCTTACCAGCCAAGTCCTTTAGAAAATTTGTGAGCAAAATCAATATAGCCAGGTGCCTTTTCTGCAAGTTCTTTCAATCTCATTTCTCATAAGTGTCATGACTGTTCCCCAGTCTGCTTCTCAGATACACAGAAACACCTTTAAACCTGCTGTCAAATAATTGTGCATCATCTTCTCCATGTAACTCAGGGGAGAGAACATTCAGAGGATAACCAGAGATGTGTTCACATATGCTTAGTCACTGTCAGTGTTCTCAAGCAGCAACACAGCAGGCAGCATCACAGCTTCCATATGTTTGACTAGGACAGTAGTCACTAGGGAATCAGGACACTCTGCAAACTGCTCTGCTCTCTGACCTTGGTCAAGCCCCTTGACAACAGGGTGTCTGTTTTCCATCTTGGCTTTGTTTTTCCCCATTTAGTCTGCAAACAGAGGAAGTAGTGCCAGTCCAATAGACTCATGTGTCGGGCATGATACAGCAGAGAACTGTGCTAGTCTAAGCTTTTTGCTGCTTCTAGAACTTAAAATAAGAAAGGATAAATAAAGCTAAGAGATGATTACTTTATAAGAACTGAGTTTCACCACATTAACATAAGAAGGTCATTTAAACTGGCAACACTGTAGGAAGAGCCACAGAAAGGCAGAAGTATAACAGCAACAACAAACGAGATCTCACAGAATCAAAAGGATCTAACATCAAGCACACCAATTAAAATTAAAAAGGGAATGGTGATTAGCTGTCTAAGGGGCAAGCAGAAAGGGATAGAGTCTGATTTGAAGGACATATGATGAAATACTTATGAGTTCTTACCCAAATAAATAGTCAGCAGTTAATAATTCTGCAAGTCCCTAGAATTTAAAAGATAATGGTAAAATGTTTCCTTTCTGAAACAGATTCCACAGAAAAGTTTCTTCCTCAAACCCAAGACAGTCTTTTGTGAGCATTTGCAGATAATAGTTTGCATTCTGGAACATTTCAGATGATTCACATAATTGCTAACACAGTGTCAGCTCACTGATACTGACTACAATCCTCAGGTTTGTTACTATTTTCCAACTATCAATTCTTTCATTAAAATTAGCAGTGTTCCCCTACTCCTGTGAAAATGTCTCCCCAGAAGAGTCTACTCCAGCAGAATACAGCAACAATTCTGACTCACAAGGGCAATCCAGATATTCAGAGCAATTCCCCACCTTATACTCGCTGACTAGTGTCTAATTAGTCTAATATATTCTTATTCCTTGGGGTTACCTACTTGATACATTCTTTAATAGAAATAAATGACCTGTAAGCTCTGGAGACTGCAAAACAGTTACAGAACAGCACATGCTTTCCTGGGATTAAGGTCCCAAGAGGTTGCTCAATAACAGTACACAAAGGAGCCTCCAGTGAATTATTCTATCTGTGTCTGTCTCCCCAAAGGAGTTGGAGATTTACTTCCAATCCTTTGAGGTTTCCCCATCTCAAGAAAAATAAAGCTCATAAGGAGGCCTGCACCCTGGTTGAAAACACTTTATTTTTCATGCTGTCCACACCAGCACAGCTTTAGCAAAGCTACTTCAACTTGAGATTTTGCCCAGATGCATCTGCTCCAGGAATGGGGTGGGGGAAAGGAAACCACCATTCTGTTTTTTCTAGAAGCTGCTCAGCACCGTTGCCATTGGCTATAATAGATTAAGCACAACAGAACTGTGAAAAAGTAACTCATCTTTTCATTTTGTCTTATTCTTCCCACTATGCCCCAGTCATCTGAACTGTCTATGGACCGGATAAATTGCTTCTCCCCAAGCAATTAACCTTTTTCCTCCTGCTCAGGATGGATTAAACCCAATTAATAATGAATCCTCCTCAGGTATTAGTGCAGGCCTGTCTGCCACACACCTTTATACCCAGGAAAAGGAAGATTTTGTCTTATTCTTCCCACTATGCCCCAGTCATCTGAACTGTCTATGGACCGGATAAATTGCTTCTCCCCAAGCAATTAACCTTTTTCCTCCTGCTCAGGATGGATTAAACCCAATTAATAATGAATCCTCCTCAGGTATTAGTGCAGGCCTGTCTGACCGCACACCTTTATATCCAGGAAAAGGAAGATGATTTTTTCCCTCAGGACAGGCAGAAGGCATGTCTCTGTTTTCTGCCTATTCACACATGCTGCTGTGAACCCAGAATTATCCATAACCTCCAAAACTACCTCAGAAATATTCAGTAGCAATGTTTGCAGTGTAGCTTTTTTTTGAAAGGCAGCATCTGTACCTCCTACCCTGTTTACAGAAAAGCAGACTGGCCACATTCACTGCTACTGCAGGCAGAAGGGCAGCCCCACCTGCATGTTACAGCTTTGAAAAACTCATCTGCATTTGCTTTCTGCCCAAACTACAACAAACAAATTGAGAGACTTCAGGGATTATTCCACTTTTAGCCTGTACTCATCTAAGAAGATTATCCACCAAGATCAGCTTCCTACTTCATTTAGCTTTTTCTGGTTGAAGGGACAGGAGGAGTCATTCAAGTCTTTGGAGTTTTTATATTTCCCTGTTAAGTTTCTGTTAGATGAGAAGGCCATGAACTGATAAAGCAGGACCATAATAGTCTACATGAAGTTGCTGCTACAGAGCAGATCTCTGCCTTTACATGCTAAACCAAATTTACCCTACAGAAAACAAACCTGACACCCTTCTGCCTTTCACCTGTGCCTTACCAGCATCCCTTTTTTACTGCCTTTTCTTGACCTTCTCTTTACTGAAGTTGCTGTGGTTGTACCAGTAGTGATGTCTGCAGTCACCAGGCCTTGCCACTCTCAATACAGGTTTTGCTGCAGCTTTCCCTGAGATGCTGAGATAGACAAAGAAATTACAAATATCACAGCAGGGGGCCTTTAGGAGCATTGTGACCCTTCACAGCATCCAGCCTCTATTGAGAAGCTGCAATTAGACTAGAAAAATCAAAGTAGTGATTTTTCACAGTGACCAGTAGTGAAAGTGCACTGTGTACCCTTTGCCATCACACTCAGAGTCAGACACCATGAAATTAGCACTGATGGTGCCTGGTTTTAGCAATTAAGGTAGGACATCTGTTGCTTTCAGGTACAGCCCTCGCTCCATCTGTAGAGATCTCCAGTGGAGAAAAGAGACAACAGGAACCAGTGGACTCAACTGAGAGATGGCAGACACCAGGAGAGAAGAACAGATCTCAGACACTCATCTCTGTGCAGTTGCCAGAAATGGGGGAAAAGGAGTCTTCACTTTGTGATGTTGCAGATTGATTGCTCTGACAACCCAGCAGCTGATGTCAAACCAGTAGCTCTTATTTCAATCAACAAACAAAAACCAGAAAGCAAACAAAGCCTGGAACATATCACTCCTTTAATTCTTTCAGTCTGGGGCCTTTGCCTTTTGCATGGTTTTCATTCAACTTATTTTTAAAGGAATTAATGAGATTCCTGTGGCTGGAACTACAAAGGAAACTGCTCCAGACATCCTCACCATGAAGATGCTTTTGAAGTGTTTCCAAAGGTGGCTGAGTGGTCTGGAAGACAGAACACACCACCAGTCCTGGGCAGAGAAAGCAGAAGTCTCCACTCCACTGCCACAGTGTTTGTTCTTGACAGTTTTCTGCTTGCCTGTGAAAGAATGAGACATCTTCATGCCCTGCAATTGGATGTTACTCATGCTCACACACACCTACAAGGAACTCAGCAGTCTCAAACAAGATCAAAACAGAGATCCAGTGTCCTGTGTCTTAGCAGTGTTGGAGAACAGATGGAAGACCTCTCTTAGTGGATAATTACAAAAGATTTAACCACAGAGGAAAGAAGAGATCACGTTAATCCTGTGGTGATTATATATTTACCTTGAAGCATGGCACTTCTTATCCATTTTACTGGGAGGAGCACACAGCAAAAATATATGCAAATATCACCCCAGTACTCCAGCATCGCAAACTCAGTTACTATAGAGACTATCCAGGCAAGCATGTTTGTCACTCAGTGTTTGGGTACAATGCTATAGCTATGATCACATCATCCTCACCCTACACTGACTGCCCATGACAAATTGATTTTACAGAGCCATAGCTATTTTTTAAGTAAATCACTGCAGCAAATTGTATTAAATCAACTATGCAGCAAATTAAGCTTATATTTAATTGAAGTAAAATAGGACATTTGTACAGCAAGAAGCTGAATGCATGAATGCAGCTGTTTTGCTGAGCCAGGGTCCTATTAATTGTCTAATAACTGAATTTTTGTTTCAGTGGTCTTTAGGATAGAGGCGTATAAATCTGCATGAAGCATCAGAATCCAATCCAATTCAGTCACTGAAGGAATATTTTCCTGGACCTCAGTTTTCACACCAAAAAGGGAAAGGGTATGAATTGAGAACACTCTCAGCCTTGCAAAATAAAATGCACCATAAGGAAAGGTGCCACTGAGATGACAGAAGATGGAGACATGCTGCATTCATCACTGACTTTCATCAGCTGTGCTGTCATGGCATCAGTAGGGACAGGTGTATCCTGGGCTGTGTGACCCAACAGCCGTGTGGTACCAAAATTCAACTGGCTCTCATTCAGCTTCCACTGGGAGCTGCGTGCTTCCCTGACCTCGCAGTGGGAACTCACCAAGTTACTTACAAAGGCCAAATGATTTTTTTAAAGCCTCTGATTTGACCTGGCTTCATTTTAGGGCTTTCAGCTTGAAATACTTCTAACTGGAGCCATCTGAAGAGAATCAGGACAGAAACATCCCAAACTGGTAAAATTTGAGTCACTCTAAATCTATGGTCATTTTTCAAATATCTAGGCTTGAATGATAAGATCAGGAATATAGACAAGTCATCACAGCTGGGGAATGGGAACATGACCAAGATTACTTGTTTGTCTTAACTCTCAATGTTTTAAATATGTCAGTATTTAAATAATCACCCAACTTCCTTCTTACACTTGTGAGGATTCAGAATGAAGTCAGTGAAGTGAATAAAGTTATAGCAAATCAGGCTAAGAACAGAAGCAGAGGTTTGGGTATTAAAAACACAGGCCATAAACACACAGTTTTGATTGTTTCTTTCTCTCTGCCTTTAATCTTACTGGGACAAAAGGAAGCTGGGAGGATGAATGAATGTCAGATGTGAAGCAAATCTTTGAGCTTTCAATTTCCAATTATAAACCAGGACTAGAATAGTAAAAAGCAGCAGAGGTCAGAAATGAGATAGAGTGGGGGAAAAAAGCAGCATTCACCCTCTTATTCCAGGGATAATGGTTTTAATCTGCTGTGTATGAAAAGAGACACTGGGAGAAAAAATCCAGAAAGAGCAGAATGTTTTACAGGGCAAGAGAGGGATACTTTTAATTGTACTACCCCTATGTATGGTTTTTCTGAGGTTTTGTAACTGTAATTCTGCCATTCTACACCACAGTCTTGTACCTAAACCACAGAGAGAGTGCCCAGGCCCTACTTTGTCATCTGGGAAGAGTCAGAAGATGAAGAACAATTCTGGACCCGTCCAGAAGACAAGACTTCTGTCTCCATCCCAGCATACCCGAGAAGGGCAGATGTTTAGTTTCTGTTAGATTAAGCTTTTGGCTGGAGATTAAGCTTTGCTGTGGGTTAGCTGCTGATCCTTACTGGATAGTTTGCCTTTCTATCTGCCAAAAATGCCTAGAGTAACACACTGTCTTTTTTTTGTGCAGTCTGTCAACAATTGAAGTAAACACATAATATCAAAACTATGTGTATTAAATTAAATGAAAGAAAAAATAGGTTGGTATGGACAGGAATTCTCACAATCTTTCCTCCCCACTGCTAATTTCCTCTGCTTACAAGCGTCTCCATTCCTCCTTCTGCCTGTTCAAAACTTGAAGAAAAAAGGAAATTGTTGACACCAATTCAGCCACAAAAGTGTGGCTATTAAGGGAATCCAAGAAGAGCAAGACTTTATTCTTATACTCCAAGGTGGGAAGACTGATGACTTGATAAAAGGAAATTTATTATCTGCATTCCACCTCAGAAACACTTCCTGACATTTTTAATTTCTCACACCATTAACCTCTGTGCATGAGGGTAGGGGGAACATAGTGGGCCAGTTCATGTTTTTAGGCCAGCAGCACTGCAAAGCCATACTGATGTCCTATATGGCTCTGCAGGTTTTGGAGGGCACCTGCTAAAACAAGTTCCCTTCTCTTGTGCAGATTTCAGTACTTGAGGTAAATCCTGGTTTCCTTGGTTAATGTCCTTTCCTTACTAAAATATGGAAATTTGAAGCAGCTTTGTCTGAGGCAGGATTTAGTAATAAGTGAGGTCCGTGTTCCCTTTGGTTCTTACCCAATGATTTCACCATTCAGTGAGCATAAAACATTCCCTCTGTGATTTAGTAGCATTTTACACAGACCCTGCAAGCATGAGACACAGAATAACAAAGAAATTAGTCCAGACTAAGGATACTACCTTTTCCTTTTTTTCAGGAACCAATTGTAGGAAGGCCCATGTCTGTGCTGGTGCATGCTTTTGTCTTGCAAGCAGCTGGACTGCACAGGCACTCCTTGTTGGGAGTGTCCAGCTCCAGCACGTGCCAGAACCTGTCTAAGTACCACTGCCTGTGCTGGGCCAGGCTGGTCCCAGAGACTACTGAGCACCCTGGCTATGAGCTTGCACTGTGGAGTGCCTGTATCTCAATTCACTTGTACTGATACTTACAGATATTTGAGGGGCTGCTGTCAAGGTTTGGATTGCTAAATCTCATGTCACTTCTTATTCTAATAGAGCTTCCTGAGCCTTAATCCTTCAATATACAAAGCAGATAAATTAACAGTCTTGCAGGACTGGGAGGGAGCTTCTTTGTAAAACCTCATTAAAACATCTCAGTCTTGTCAGTGAGAACCCCATGAGGGCTTTCATTGCATCTTTGGACATAGTTGTCTCCCTTGCATGGTCTTATGAGCTGGCCAGCTAATGACTACCTTGGCCAAGATATCTACATTTCAAAAACACCATACTGTGACAAAATGACCGTTTCTGCCTGCCTTTACAGAAGCAGACAGTTTTCCCACACAGAAATAACCTTTTAACAGTTCAATGAGTAACTGCTGCTCCTCTGCTCAGGCTCAGCCCCAACACTTGGGCAAGGTGGAGCAGCATTGGGGATATTTGATCAATGCTATTGTTATAATAAAAGCTATCCCTGACAGAGCTGTAGGTAAAATATCTCTTGGGAGCAGCATTTCCTGCTGACTCCATATAGAAGGCTTGGCAGAATGCCCTGTGCTTTTCATTTTTTGCTGGTAACAGAAAAATCCTCCTGCAGGGCTGTGGAGCCAGCCCCCTAAAGCCCTTGACCCTGAGTGTGTAATCTCCCTGGAGACTCAATGCACATGAAGAAACATAATCTTCTTGAAGCATCTGCTGTCTGTATTGTGTTAAAATATGACTGGGATGCAACTGTCAAATCTCCAGCTCACTCACTGCAGAATCCTTTACTGAGCAATAAAAAACGCAATCTCTCTCTATTGCTTTAAGGAGGGGTATTTCATGTGGCTGCAACCAGAGAGGTTTCTGTATCCAGCAGACATTTCACATGCTTTTGTGTCCTGGGAAGGTAACAGCACACAACAGATGGGAAACAGAGCTGTTTCGTGAGGTCACGGTTACAGCATCACGTGCAAATCCTTTGCCCACTGGGACCTGGTGGCTGTGCTGGGGAAGCCAGGAAGAGCTTTCCTGCTTCTCAGTGACAATTGGCAAGGAGGCCTGGGAAGACAGTCTTGGCAAATGGATCAGTCTGACAGATCAGCTTTCCCGCTGGGCCTGAAAGGGAAGGGGAGATGTTTCTTTTCATAGAAGATACAGAGAAAAGGAGTGTCTCCTCTTTTTTTTCTGAGCCAATTGAGGACTTGGTCTCTGCTCCGAAGACATAGGTGTAGGGACCAGAAAAGAGTGCTTCAAATATAGAACTAGTAAGGAAAGAACAATCAATATGGCTTGCCAATGATACTCAGATCTGCTCTTGTTTCAGTTTTCTGTATTTTTTTTCAACACTGTAAACTCATCTCCTTGACATCTGCCCTGCCCTTGCTTTCAGTCTCGGTCTTCCCTTCCCCCACTTCTCCTTTTAATGCTGGTGTCCTCATTTCCCCTTTTGTACATATGACCCTTCCACTATGCAGGGATTAGTATCTCACTTATAAATATGTGAAATAGATACACAGCTGATTTAATTTGCTGCATTTTGTAGGGCTAGTGAGACAGACTGGCATGGGGAGAAGGGTATTTTCTAGCAGGTCAGCTGAAGAAAACATCTTGGGTGCAGGATGACTCATATGAAACATCAGCACCAGTCCAGGAGGGAGACCTCAGGGGCAGAGAGAAGGTAGTAAAACATAAAGACTAGGCAAATATAGAAGAGCAGAAGACAAAGTCAAAGATGTTTCTGCTTCTCCCATTTGTTATGCATCTTCCAGGGAAAAATGAGAAAACTGGGGTACATGAGAAGAAAAATGGGGCCAGAAATCCACCCTTACTGCAGTGGTTCAAGTTGTTGGTAACTCATTCAAGAATAGATGCCAGAGGAGCCAAGAATAATGCTGGTCTGGTGAGAAGGTGGCCAGCTAGGAGGGAGGCAGAGGTCTGGGACATGGGGAGGAGATGGCAGTAAAAGCTGTGTAAATGCAGGGGGGTGCCAACATTGGGGACACAGCTGATCTGAACAGGGATTCGTGAGGAGGGGGAGAGTGGCCGTAAGGAGGTGACAACAAAGAGCTGGAGATAACAATACTGTGAAGCCCCAGCCAAGAAAAAATTGTCAAGTGGCAAGGATTAAGTCACCAGATACAAAACAGGAAATAGAAATGAACACCATAGCCCTAACAGGCAATAAGACCTTGCCAGGAGGCAGCTAGTGAGGCAGAGAGGAAGGACAGGATGGGGAATGGAAGATAAAGCAGAGAAATAAGGATTAATGAACCATACATGACAGCAGTCAAGGCCAGGCTTTCTGCTGGCTTTGCCAGTAGCCATAAGGTTGCAGGCAGCCTGGCTGGGACAGTGTAACGCCACAAGCTTCATGCTGGGTGCATGCCCAGAGGTCAGTGGCCAGGACAACTGCAGCCTGTGCTGTTGTTTGGAGATGTTTGTGCTACTTTCAGCAGTCATGCAGCACAAAGCCCTACCATAAGCAAACTGCTGGGGGCCATGCTGCCCTTACTGCAAGATCAAAGGACAGCTGTTCATTGTCATCACACTTGTCAACCAAAGTATCATTATCATTACCATGCTAACTCCAATCAGGCCCTGCTGAAGAGCAGTTCACCATCCAGTGACATTCAAAAGCTGTTTTACTAGAGAATGCCAGCATCTGGCTGAGGTGGACACCTGTGTGTCACCTGAAGAGGAGTCACACAGAGGAGGTTTCTAGTGTGTCACAAGCCATGCTCCACTCGGGTGTTGCTGGCATGCTCAAATCTTTACCAGGGATTTGCCTTCCCAGATGGAAATCCACTTTCCTGGATGGAAAGGGTCAACAGAGGTACCTCTTGGACATTTTGGTCAAGCCCTTTCATTGGTGGAACAGAGCTGGGATGTTTACTCTTATCCTTGAAAATGTCAAAAAACTTTTTTTAATGCTTACTCTCTCTGATAACTTAGCACTTACAGATCCAGTTAGGGGCATGCTTACATCAATATGACAACAAAAGCACAAGGCCTGGCCTGGACAATTTGCAATGTGACTGAGACTGGAGACAGCAGACAGATCCAGTGGCCAAAAAATGGAGCAGCAGAAGAACAGGACATCTAGGATCAACATTGCAGCCTGGGTGGGAGTACTTTTGGTTGATACCTTAGCTGAGAAACAGGAGTGAATGGGATGGGTTTGACTCAGCAGGGTACACACTGCTCTCCTGCGCAATTACAGAGTGCATACAGACTGGAAGCCAAACTGGAAGCCAAACCCTATCAAAAGAACCAGAAGGTCCCCAAGTGATAATTCCCCTTTTTATAAAGATGAAGCAGGATAGTATGGTATGTTTTCCTTAATCTGATTAAAACACCATATGTAAAACATGTTTGAAAAACCTAGGCCTCACTTCCCTCTCTGACTGCTCATTGATTAGTCTCTCATCCCCTGACACATCTAACTGAGGCCACACCAAAGCACACAGACATGCAGCTTGCAAGGTCAAGAACATCCAACTTAGATCTTAACCTTCTTCATATGTATGTGGGCTTTATTTTGGATATTCTCTGGATTTCATCTGCTCAAGAAAGTGGCAGTGAGTGGGCAGCTAAACAGGGGATGGCTCTTCTTTGCTGGTAGAAGTTACAATGCATGTATGCCATCAGCTATGTTGGTGCATCTAAACACATTCACTGTATGTATACACATTTATGTGAAGGATGAGGTGAAATTATATATTATTCTATGTTCAACAAAACTCACAGAGATTGACCAGAGAAGCTTTTTGCTGAATTTAGTAATGAAAACCGATTGTGTACCATTGTGTGGAAGGTAGAGCAACCACACTGAACAGTAATTTCATACTTCCTGCTGTACTTGTGCCTGAAGGCTAGTGTGTAAAATGTTTTCTGCTTTTCAAAGCACTGACAGCTGCAGCTGTTGGGGGCTTCAATGGAAGGTATAGCTCATCAGCAAATATTTAACACAGCATTTTTGTTCAATTGCCAAAGGTGGGGTTTAGATTTGGGGTAGGGGAGCTTGGGTACCTTTCACTGCAGCATGGGCTTACAGTGGAGATAAAGCATGGAAAAGGTCAGGATACCCCAAAGGAGCTGCTGGAGAAAGAGAAGCAGTAGGAAGAGCTGTGGTATCAGATGAGTGGTCTGACAACAGAAACAGCATCACAGATAAGCTCTGCAGTAACTGCAACACGAGCTGATAGAGCAGATGGTCACCTCAGTTTAGCCTTTAACATAGCTTGTTGCCCCTAGCAATATTTACCCAAAAGTACTCTACTGATGGAGATGGGATTATGTAGCAGACAGAGGGAATCAGTCCTATTTCATACAGGATACTGGGCTGCCTATCGGCTCCAACAGTCCCTACTTGAGCAGACAGAGCAATGTCATAATAAGCACAACCATTTCTGGAACAGCATCACATGGTGGAAACCAGGTAGCACTTCCCCAGTTTCCCAACTTTGTTGGAATGTTATTAACTCACTCCACAAATCTGGAAACTTGGTTAAGAGGTAGTGTTAAACTCTTTTTTCTCTTTCTGAAATGACCTTTTGGGAACTGTCAGGACATTTTCATTAGCTCTTGATCAGTGCTATTTGGGGTTAATTCTGAACCATTTCAGTAATTCTTCTATTTAATTAGTTTGTGAAAAGCACTTCAAAGAACCTTCAATGAAATGTGAAAATACTTTTACTCTCATTCTCAAAATACTAAGGTAAAGAACCACACTGAAATAGCAATTTAGAAATGTTGCAAAGGTGATTAACTACAGTGGAAAGCAACATTCTTCACTGGAAAGTGCCCCATATTTGAAAGGCCAGACATCTCTATACATATGCATATCTCACCTATTTAATAAATATTGTCCCAACTGCATGTTTATGTATTTTTATTAAAGAGAAAATTGCTTGTACTTCCTCCTCTTTCTTCTGCATTATAGCATTAAAGCAGGATCACATGCCAAACAACAGTATAAACAAACAGCATCACCAGGTACTTCAGGGTCTTTAGCTCCTAAATTGACTAAAGCATAAATACAAACTGACGTCAGACATTTGGGATTACCATTTAAAAATTGCTATTTTCTGAGAAACTAATGAAGGCCATTCATATCAGAAAATTCAGTGCCTACAGTAGGAGTGAGCTGCCCAGACTCCAGAGTAAGGAGTCAAAGAAACGGTCTGCATCTCTTAGAATAAAAACTGCCAATCTGCTTTAGACCTATGAGAAGTACCAGATACAGAGAATATGAAGAGATTCTTTCAACCTAACTCTTGAAGATTTGGGAGTGTCACCATCAGTCCTTGCTCTGCCACCGTTATCAGCAGTGTTTTTATCACCCTCTCTACTCATCAAAGTCCTTGTATGGTGGAAGCCCATCCTGGCTGCGGACTGGAACTGCACTGCAGAGTGCAGTTGTGTGATGATGATACCGACCTGCTCCAGAGTTGGTCTGTAAAAAGTCACCTTCCACATTTGGTCTTCAGGGTCTCAATTAAACAGCTGAAATTTTAAACAAGTAAGAGCACAAATAAGAAGCAGTGATGAAGCTTATATAGGATCTCTTTCTCCCTCTTAAGCATGGAATTAAGAGTACATTTTATAAGGCGAAATTAATTCCTGAGTAGGCGTTGCTACTATTTCAGGTCCTGAAGTGGTATAGCCAAATGGCAGCACACTCTGAGGTGTGTCTATTCTGCTTCTCAGCATGATTAACTCAGCAGGATGGAGAACAACACTATATGGCTTTTAGGACTTATATTGGCTTAATGTGCATTAGCTTGCACATCCCAAGGTGACATATTTTTCCACAAAGTTGTAAGTTGGGAATTGCCTAGAGAGAAAGAGGACTGGATATTTTGAACACTCCTAGTTCAGAGTAAGTTCAAGCAATCATACACTTTGGGGCACGCAAACATTTGTGTTTCCACAAGTAGCGAAGATTTCAGTGGGAAAGCACAACTATATATTTGAAGATGTGGTGCCTTTGGACACAAACTAACCAGTGCATCCCCAGCCCCTGCCTATGCCTTCTGTCAAAACAGCATCTTTTCCTTCCACATCTGTGCTACTTGCCCAGGGGCCAAAATGAGAGCAGGTGCTGTGGGCACCACCTTCTTCTGTAACTTCCCCTCTTGTTCACAAAGCAGTGACCAGTGGCCAAACCCTTGATGGGGCAAAACTTGCCATCCAAGAAGATATAAGCTACTCCACATGGTAGAAATTCACTATGAGGTCTGTGGAAGCCTTGCTTGTGATGAGCCTGAAGTTCAGACACTTACAGCTCTTAAAGTTGCCATGCCCAAGCGGAGACAGACCTGTGTTAGCATAAAACCTTGAGTGGTGCCAAGGCCCCTGAGCAGCTGCAGAGCTTGCTCTGGGACAGAAGATGGAAGGAAAGGAATGTCCCTTCCCCAGCAGCTGGCTCAGGACACTCCAGGAGGAGTAAGAGAAGACTGATTCAAAGGGAGGCCATTTGCCAAACAAGGACAATGCTCATCTTTCTCACCTGCTCTGTGGCCCAAAGTGGTCTTTAGGTGCCAAAGCAGTTGGGTAAGGTAATACACATTACTAACAGCTCCTGGTTTGGTAAGAGGCCATGTAAGAAACATTTCCTTCTACAACGGGATGGACCACAGAGGGATTTGGTAGCTGCCAGTGTGGAGGAAGGAAGGGGAAGAGAGTATTCTGCCCCTCAGGTGGTTCAGCTGCACTTTGCAGGCAGAAGTGGAGGAAAAGAGCTCAGGTCTGCAAGCCTCCCCCTTGAATTGCATGTAGTCAGGGCCTAGGCTAAATTAAAATAGAAAAAACATTTAGTTTCAGTTCACATCTTAGTTGTGGCTCATGTTTTATTTACAGAAAGGGCAGAAGTTTCCCTGAGTGAAGAAATCCCCTTTCTTTCTCTGCAGGTTTTAGAAAACCAGTCAGCAGCAGAGCTATGCTAAACTCAGGACGTCAGTCACCTGCTTCCTAATTCTCAAAGCAGCTAAAGCCCTGCAGTCTTTTTTTACCTTTTATAGTCACAGGACTAGTCAAGCAAAATCTTGATTGGATTACTCTGCTTTAATTACAAAATGCACTCAGACCAAAGGCGCAATGTTCCTGGTACGTATGTACACATTTCTATCAATTATAACACAAAAGACCAAAATGCCATCTGGTCCTGCTGTAGATCAAACATTCCCCTCTGGCAAGATCTTTGGAGTATGAACAGATACCACAGTAATGCTTGAACTGCCTCTTGTGTGACGGACACCAGACTCTGTATTTATCACACACTTTGAGATCCTTTAGGGTACATGAGACAAATAAGAAAACAGATGCAAAACTGGAAAACAGGGAAGCCCATATCCCACCACCCCCTGGAAAAGAAAGGCAGAGATCAGGGTCACTTTCTCTTTGCTGCAGTTAGGACAAGGTAGATAAATCACAATGGTTTTTTATTGCTGGTGAACTCAAAACAGGCAACTTTAATCTACTGAGGAAGATACACATACAAACAAATGTTAGGCCTTGTGCGTTTTTTTCCTTCTTAATGTAAATGTCTCTTCAACTTCAGTCCAGCTCCTGAGCTCTCACTGAGCTGCCACTGAGATCCTGGTGACGTGCTCTGGGCAGTTCTGCAAGATGTTATAAGAAGCATCACATGTATTAAAAAGGGAGATTTTGCAGAAAAGACAAAGCTTTGACAGCAGCCACATTGCTCAGAAAGGAGAAGTCTGGCTAATCCTGCTGCATTAGGTATGTGGTATTATACACAATTAAATTATTTAAGAATTTGCCAGGTCCTTTTCTGTTTCTGGTGTGCAAGCTGCAAGTAAAGTGCACTTCTGGGTATAAATTACCACTCTATGAAGATGCAATAGCTGGGCGGTACACATCAGACACCAGTGGAAAGCAGACTACAACAGCTGTTTCAATGACACAGGCAGCAAGAACAATGCTCTAGGATGCTGCTGGGAAACCCTCCATATTTTGAGCAGTTAAATATTACATCACTCAGCAAAACACAAAGTGTCATTTATATGGGACCTTCTTAAGTACAGACAATAACAGACACAACTGCTGTTGCACACCAGGTTAGCTCTGCAGACAGCCAGTCCTCCACACCACATTGCTAACTCCTTTTAACCTTTCCAAAGAGTTTTGTAATAGCTAAGGAGAAAGCAGGGATCCTAAGGATCTTTCTGTAAAGCTGAGGGTTTTACATGATGTGGGGGTAGTGTAGGAGGCAGCACAACACCACATTTTAAGCTATGCTGTGAGAGGACAACCCAGCTTTAGACACTGCATTTGATGATCATGACATAACCAGGGCCAAAATGATGGGATCCCAACTCTGACCTGCACCTTGCAATTCTTGTTCTGCTCCAGTAGAGCTCATCTACATTATCCCCCACACAAAGCTGTTTTTTTTTTCCTCCATGTACAGTTTCAGATGACTATTTTGCCTGGGTCTATACTCCTGAGACCAACAAGGCTGATAAACTACATACTGTTCCTCTGATTTCATAACACTGGCATCACAGCATCAAAAGAACTATCTGTTCAGTGTTTGTTCTTTTTTAATTTAATGAACTGTAAAAAGGGAACTCTAAATACCCACCTAAGTATTCTCAATGATTTGGGATACATTGCATATCCAGGGCAGATTTGATTAACTCTTTGCCACCACTGTTTTCATGTGTCCATTGCCAGCAATGGATGCCATATGAAAAGGGGAAGGGAAGGAATAAAATAATTGCTCTCTGTGTAATACAAAGAAGGATTAATATTGCCCTGTAAGAGCAGAACCAAGAAACAATTCTACTCACAGGGCCATCAGTGCTTTTCCTCTCAGGAACGGCTGCACCAGGGCACGAGCAGGTTCATAGCTGAGCATCCCCTACCAGAGACAAGGGACATACACAGAAATGGCCCAACTATTTCCAAAATAAGAGTGGAATCCTACAACAGATTTGCATTTCAAGCCAAATTATCCCTGGTACAGCTCTGCTGACTGTGGTGGAAGAACAAGAAAAATTAATCTGGCCTTATGGGACAACTCTGGCAAACCTTCCTCATAAATCAGTTCAGGAGTGAAACATCTGACAGCTGGAAGCTCTCCGTTTCTTGCTAACTTCAAAGGTCAAGACTTAAGAGAGTGAATTACAAACTTGTGGCTGCCACTATCAAACACCTTCCCTGCACCACAACTGTCCTTGTTCTCCGTAAGTGTTCCCAATAGGTTAAATTTCAAACTGTCCCTGGTGGAGGTAGGTCTACAGTGAAGCCACAGCAGTCCCTCCTGCTCCACCTCTCTACTGCTGCTCTTGCGCCCTAACTCAAAGCCTCATTCAGGCAGAGCATGATGAAGTGCATGCTTTTCAGAGACAGATGTTTTGTTTTTTGTTGTTTTTCTTGTTGTTTTCCAGTGATGAAGGAACATGGAGTCAGTGCCAGAGGACCAAATCCTGGGTTAGCCACATGAAGGTTTTGACTTTTAAATACAATGGGCTGCAGCCAGACTAAGTCATCAATATCACCAGAAACAGAGGAATCCCTGGAAAGGAAGGCAGAAAAGTCTTGTGGGCTGTATAGTCTCTACAAGGTTTGCATGGCTGAGATGGGAGCTGGAATCTGCAGCAAGATCTGCTTTGGGGGGACAAAGGAGATGGGAAGACTTGCACTATTTATTGTGCCTTTTGCCAAGATTCAGATAGCACAGGTTGTGGTAAAATTCACTTGGCAAAAAAAGGCCTTTTTAGGAAAAAAAAGAAAAGAAAAAAAAAGAAGGAAAGAAGAAAGAAAATATTTCTATTGAGTATCAGAAGTATCAGGACTGAGATTTCAAAAAGTACAATATCCATATAAGTTCAGCAAGATGTCCAGCACCAGATTATTTCATGGTGCAACAAAGAACCTGGGGAGAGGCCAGTGGGACCTGGTGAGGGGAACACCATCCCCAGCAGACTGCCAGTCTTAGGTACTTCTCAACAGCAGATGGATTTTGCTTGTTCCTGCAGCATCTCAGGTCCCATGGGAGGTATTGGTTGCAAGCAAGCACCTGAATATTGCCTAATGGAGTAAGCCAATCACTAACTCAGCTGGCGTGTCCATGCCCATCCACTGATTAGGTGGGGTTTTTTAGGATGCATTTCCACTGTAGCATTTCTTTTTTCTTCTTTCTCCACTTTAAAGTGTAAGCAAAAGGACTGCTTTCATCAGTAATAAGTTAAAATCAGAAACGACCTAACTAACAAGTAACTGATATTGGTCCTTGGAGCCCAAAGAGTAAAATCCATAGAAAATCTATTGGTTCCAATTTTTCTGGTATATCCCATGCACATCCCCATTAGAAAAACGGGGTTATGAATCTTATACAGCAAGGAGCAGTACCTCAGAGACAGAGCTGAGTGTCAGTGGTAGAGATCTGGGCTCTCTCAGATTGCTAAGTATGGCTCTAAGTCGCTGCTCAATCCGTCTTCACGTGGCCATTGGCCAAGGCAACGGGCGCGGTGGGGGCCCCGGGCTCGGCAGTCTCATCAAATCGTAAGCGCAGGGTGTTTCTGATCACCAGCTGCTCCATGATGAAAGAAGCACAAAACCATGGGATGGCATACTCCAGGGTGATCAGGCCCATGAAGTCAAAATCAAACTGGGAATAGTCCCATGGGCAGGCATTGAACTGGCGTAGGATGAGGCCAGTGGTGAACTCCCAGAGGTATGTCCACAGTGTGTAAATGAAGCAGCGCACTACAATATTACATTTGTCTTTGAGATACAGATACATCTTCTCCACTATGAGGATGGAGGTGCCATAGATGAAGAGTGCCCACACACTGGTAACACCAGGGAACTTCCAGTTGAAGTTGACCACAAACTCCCAGGCAGCTGTGAACATCACCTCACAGAAATAGCCGTGGATGGCGTAGAGATACCATCGTGAGAAAGCGGTCAGAGGTTCTGCCGCAGCCATTCTTCTGCACTCACCCCAGCAGCACTCTGAAAGGAAGAGGGAGAGAGAGGGAGAGAGGAGTCAATGAGGATATCACTAGCCCTCGTCCCCCAGATGGCAGCACACAAACTTGTAACAATGGATAAGTCTGAGAAAGAAGCGACTCTCATTTTCACCACAGCAGATTTTAAGTCCTGGGAAAGGTGGCACCTTACAGGGCTCCATGACTGAGGATGGGCCTGAACAACATATACTGCTCTGCCTGAAAAATGGGACACTGCTGGTGTTACATTGGCGATAAGGAAGGAGTTGATAAGTACAAGGGCTTTGCCAGGAGCAAGTTGCCAAAGAATTTACTGGTTGCAAGTCAGTGGAGAAATATAGTCATCCCACAAGGAGTACACATCACCTGTTTACTCTTTTCAAGAAACAGCACTATACCTTACTTTTCTGATTCTACTGTGGAACAGATTACTTGAATACAGCATTGTAAAACTGGGCCTTTCCAATTGTTGCCTACAGCCTCGATACCAAAATGTTTACTGTAGTCTAAAACTGAGCTTTGATGAGAGTTACAGCAAGGGAACTGGAGGAGAAAATTCAAAGATTTTACACTTACAGACACCATACCTTGCACTCTTTATTCAGCTGAACTTTAATTTTGTCTGTTGAAGTACTCATCCATATTACGGCTAGCATTTGTAAAATAATTTTCTTATGGTGTCAGACTTCCAGATAACAAGTCATAAAGCACAAAAGAGCCAGGGAAATCCATTCAGATTTGGCTTCAGGACAGCAAAAGCACAGAGGAGGAGAATAAAAAGGAACAGCTGAGCCTAGAGAGGTAATTACTCAGGATCAATAGGAAATAGGAACAAACTCTAATTGTCTGTACAGAAAGAAATTGGTGACGAGTTTTTGAAAAGGCACAATTTGCTTATCACTGAGGTGCTTCATCGTAATTAGCTTTTACACTTTGTAGAGATTCACAAGTCTGCCAAGTTACAGTCAACTACATGAGGTGATTATAAGCATAATTTTACTGAAGCCTTGCAGATTTACACCACAGGATGAATTTGACCTCTTTCATTCTGAGAAACTTACTCTTTCAAGTTGAGTTTCTCTGGACTCTTTACCAAGCACTATTTAACTTGCTCTGCACTTAGTTCCATGGCACAATGTGCTAGGGAAAGGACCGCACTAACTTTATGTACAGTCATTCCATGCCATCTGGAAAGAGACTGTTCCTCCCCTGCCCTGTATACACAGTGCCTCTCTGAACAAAGTATTAGCATGCAACTGATATTCTGATAGGAGATAAGAGAAACTTCTATAAGGGAAAACAGAACTATAATAATAAACATGAAGAAGATATGCATAGGGGAATATTGAAATTGAAAAGGACAGAGCTGTATCCATGATCCATTCACACTTCTCTTAACCAGACACACAAACAACCAAAGCCTTGACAGTTCATATGATTTGGGTGCTTGAACAAAAACCCATTTTCTATTGGCAAATTCATTTTACACAGGACACTGAGCCATTATTACATGCTACAGAGAAAGGTCAAGAGCACATATTGAGCTTGTAGGTGAAAGAATAAAGAATCACTAGAGATTGCCTCATGTCTCCTAACAATTCAATCCCAAGAAACCCTGCAAGACAGCAGAAGAGGTGGCATATGAGAAATATGCAGGAGGTGTACATCCACACAGACCATAAGAAGCTGATGCATAAGGGCACTGCAAACCAAGGAGAGTTTGTCAATGTAGTGTTACTTGGTTAGTTTGCTAACACAGTTGATAAACTTAGGACTCTGAATCCTCATATCATTACTTCATTCTGACATCATTTCAAGAACAAGTCAAAAATCAGAGGTACAGAAGTCAGGGAAAGCAGTAAGAAGGTGTCATGATTTAAACCCAGCTAGCAACTAAGCACCAGACAGCCACTTGCTTGCTGCTCTCCAGTGGGAAGGGAAGAAGAATCGGGTGCAGGGGGGAAGTAAAACTCATGAGTTAAGGTGAGTTTAATAACTGAAACAAAGTAAAATGTAATAATAACATAATTAGCTCCATTGGTTAGAGCATGATGCTAAAAATGCCAGGGTTCTGGGTTGATCCCTGTATGGACCATTCACTCAAGACCTGGACTTGATGATCCTTGTGGGTCCCTTGCACCTCAGAATATTCTGTGATGTTTCTGTAATAGTAATGTCATTACCCAGCGAAGAAAACTATTGTAAAGATTTTACTAAGTTGGGATTGTATGGTTTTCCTCTCTTTTCTGAGCCTAACTTTTTCACTTGTGATCCTGAGTCCTTGCACTTCTCTCTGCAGCTTTACATGAAATGTATTTGAAGTGTTAGCTGGGAGCACCCTTGTAATTTTGCAAATCTATTCACAAAGTTGGATCAAATGCACAGAGGGTCCTTCCCTCTCCCCCTGCATTTTCATTCCAAGGATTCCCTCACCAATTATTTGCAAAATATTTAGTCACTACACTAGAAGTCTAATATCTGAATCTAGATCAGGTCTTGGATATCCACAATACAAGTTAACCCATTGCAAAGAGCACTGTTGAGTTCTTTTGAATCATGTGGCTTTCACAACAACTGCAAAGAGACAAACATAATGCACTGGCACTGTCTCAATATTTGCCTTCTCTACTGTTGTGTCTCCAGTGGGCCCAACCTCGCTGGAAACTTCCTTCTTACAATTGCTTGCAAGAGTCCTCACAGACTTCCTGCTGATTAGGAGCAAGGAAGACACGTCAGATGCCAATCTGTGGTAGCCCAGACATAACTGGTTCCACTGTCCTTGGCACTAAACAAATCAACAAACCACAGCTCCTCATGTAAAATATTTCATCCAAAATAAAACAAAAAGGACATAGTAAGACATAAAGGGAGTGGAGGATACATTCAGGGGGGCTATCACAAGCCACAGCACATCACTGCAGAAGCTGGGGACTGTACGGTTTAATGGTTACAAGTCACTTGTGCATTTACAGAACAATTAAAACTGCAGCTTTTCCTAAGCATTGTATTTCCCAGCCACACCAAATTATTTGGTGTCTGGTAAACAATACTGCACAAGAAGGTCTCAAGAGGGACATAAAGGAGAAAAGTGTTGTTCTATTGGGCAGCAATTCATGATAAAAGAATCAAGCTGAAGAGCATGACATTAGTGGGAGAAGCATCCAAACAGAAGGCCAAGACTGGATTCAGTGAGAAATGCAGATTTGTGAAAAGCCTTAAGTAGATAATTGAACTTGGTGATGCAAAACTTTTAATGGAGTGACAGTAATACTGACCAAAAGGCTCTCAACATATGGGAGCTATTCAGTCTCCTCAGAAAAACAAATGGCATTCATGACTAAGGCACTTATAATAGGGTGGGCAGCAGCTTCCTGAAAATCAGAAACACAGCTGCCAGCTATGCAATTGTCTCAGCAGAGAGCAAACAATGCATGGAGACTGCTCATGGATGACCATGCTTGCATTGAAACTACTCACACTGTGTTATTTTGGGGAAAATAGGGAGTTTCTACATTCAAAGTTTCGAAAATGCTTTCCATCATTAGCAAATGATACTTCAAATAGTTAAAATAGAAATAGTTCCTCTAATACAAAGTTATTAGGAAGGCTGACCTAGGCCAGCACAAAATCTTTCCTTCTTTCTCTAGTAGGACTTTCCCAGCTTGCTGAGGAAAAAAAAAAAAAAAAGGCAAGGGTGTGGAAACCACACATGGACCTCCAAGGAAAATTCAGTCCTTCCCCTGACTGCCCTGCCTGTGTGCATAACTCTGCTGGCAGTGAAGGGGCCAAGAACCCATTCCACCTACAGGAAACAAGCACAGACCTAACAGGGGAAAGTATATAAAGGACTGAGTTTCTCTACAGAAATGTGGTTGCAGCAACAAGTTCACTGAGGACACAAAGGTGAGAGGAGTGGCCAATACCTCCCAGTGCTGCACAGCCCTTCAGACGGTTCTCAACAGGTTGGAGAGATGAGCAGAGAAGAACTGCCTGAAATTCAAGACAAATGCAGCGTCCTGCACCTGGGGAAGAGTAACTCCATGCAAGGACAAAAGAAAATGGGCAGAAATTAAGGCTTGAAGTCCCACCTGAATATGAGGAAGAATTTCTTTACTCTGTGGGTGATCAAGCATTGGACAGATTGCCCAGAGAGGCTGTGGAGTCTCCCTCACTGGAGATATTCAAGAAGTGTCTGGATGCAATGCTGTGCCATGTGCTCTAGGATGACCCTGCGTGAGCAGGGAGGTTGGACCAGATGACCCACTATGGCCCTTCCCAGTATGTCCCATTCTGTGATCAGGGAAGGGCTTTGACTTATGTCTGCAAGAAAACACCAAGATTACACTTTAATATTTTATATTTCAGCTCTGAAATGGATGTTAATAATCACCTAGGTTGAGGTAAGATACAGATAAAACTGATGCACGAGGCCAAGTAAGGAGAAAGGACTTACAGACTGCCCCACTTGGCGTGAGACCCCTCTGCACAAGAGGAGCACTTCCATACTCACATTCAGTTTTGCAGGTGATGCAGCTTGGCAGGCAAGAAGGAAATGATCAGAAGATGGACTGATGGTAGACCAAGGAATAATGGTAGCTTTGTCTCACATAAGCACTGCAGGGGAGACCTCAGTGGATGTCGTATTCATGCCTGATTAAGTTCTTGAGCACTGCCTGGCTCATTTTTTTTCAAAGCTCTCCTTTCCAGTGGCTTTCTGCCCATTTCTCTGCTCCCAAGCCAAACAGTGCTTAAAAAAAGGTCTCTTACAGATTGTCTTTATTCCCTTTAATCCAGCAGAATTATTTAGATGCTATGGATGAGTGTAATGAGACCTCCTCAAGAAACTCTGAATTAACTCTGAAGTGCTAATAAAAGAAAAACACAAACAAAAACTTCTATGAGACAATTCTGCTAATGAATTCTGAGTCTATGAATTCTGTCAGCTAACTGATCCACTGCAGGTGAATTTGGACTACTGCAGCATGTTTCATACTCATAGTGCCCAGTTATTTCTGCAAATTAAAAAGTTACAGCACAGTATTATTTTATAAATTCATATTTTTAGTTCTATAACATGCATGTTCATATTTCTAAGAAATGCCTTAGGCATCTATAACCCTATGTTATATGATAATTACTCTTAAATTTGAAAAAGTGCAAAGGAGATACATACACAGCTGTACTGCTAATGTCCTCCTTCCTCAGATCCTTATTACCCCAACAGTACTTATGTAAAATAACTAACTGTTTCTCATTACTTTTTAATTACTTTCATTGGCACATCATTGTAGCTATTCTGTTCTTTCTTCAGACTGGGAGAATCAGATGTATATCTGCTTTTCTGCTTTAGCAAGGATTAGTTGATAGAAGAACGTGTTGATGAACATTGACGTGCATTTTTGGACAATACCTATTTAAGTGTAATTCTTATTTTGCATTTTCCCTGTGAGTAAACACCTAACAAGCATACCTTTGCAACCATGCAACCAACATTGAATGAATATGCTGCAAATCTGGCTTCAACATTTTCACAGAAGTATCACACACCATTAGAAGTGAAGATTTACAGAACACTAGATGTGTACAGAACACTATGTACTAAATTTGGCCCCAAGACATCAGTTCATCAGTGTTTAAAGATTTATACAGTAAAGACTTAGTGGTACTTATGTGCTGAAGTCATAACTCTGAGGAGATATTCATCCTTCAGGTAACTGAGAGCCTCAATTAACTGTGGCTCAGAAAATAGGATTTCAACTGAACTGAAATGTGGAAGAGCTCCAGCAGATCGATTAATCAAGCCCTGCAATGAAGCTAAAAGCACACCACAGATGTCTCCAAATACAGACTCTCAGTGCTTCCAGAAAGGATCTGGAGCCCTTGGATTTTGGTCAGTTCTGAGTCATCTGTTTTTACTGCTTTTTCCATCAGGATGCAAACTGTCTCCCTTCCACATACCATGGGGTAAGAAAGCATAGTCTATTTCTTGTCTGCATTTTCCCCTCATTTTTGTCTCTAGCTCCTTTCCCATAGAAGGCACATCATTTCCCTGCCACTCCTTGTTTTCTTGTTCCTTTGCCCAGTTCACTCTGTACCTGCTGGCAGCCTCTGATCCCTGTCTATCTTTCAAATCTGGTCCAAAGAGAATTGGGATACAGTAAAAAACCATGACGCCAAAAGGAGATTAAATGAATCCAATTACCAGCCTAACCCAAAGGGATGGGGAAGTGCAGTTCTTAGCAGTAATGCCTGTGTGTGGGCTGCCCAGAAGGTACTATTTCACAATGGAAAGGAGAAAGGTAGGCATTTCTTGAGGAGTGTAGAGGGAGGTTGACTTCTCAGAGGACAAAGAGAAAATATGAAGACATTGTTTAAAGAATAACTTTCTAACTAAGGTGATCCCATGAATTCCTGTAGAAGTGCAGAAAGTGGAAACTTTCCATGTCCTGCTGCACACATAGCAGGAAATGTTACATTACGTGAACACACCTTAGCCCACTGTGACCATTCCAACTTGAGGACAGATTAAGGCAGTAGCTCTTACAGAGACTAATAGGAATGTTTCCTTGGTACCTGACAGAAGTTAAGATCCCCAAGAGTCATGCAAGTAGCAGACTTGAAAGATACTATGAAAAATTACTGAATCCAAACTTGATATCTACAAGTATTGAGCCCAAACCTCCCCAGCACTTCCTTCAGGTAAGGTCATGTTCTTCTCCAAGCCTGTTGCTGTAAGGCTCTTGTGCATTACCTGCTGCCCTTCCCTGTTTAGAAAAGCTGCCCTGAGTTCCCAACATTTGCTGATACTACAGCTCTCAAAAAAGCAAATGTCTAGCAAGAGCCCAAGTGCCCCTGATGTGGCCCCAGTACAAAGCAGAGACTTGAATGCCAGGACTCTCTTATAGGAGAGCAGGCAGAGCTTCCCATTAACACTGAAGAGGAGGGAGCCAGCATTATGGAAGGTCTGTCCTCAAGGAGATGGCATGTTCAGGGGGAACAATCTGCTCTTAAAATCTTTATCAGCCATCCTTCAGTTTTGAGTGCTTAGTTGCTGGATTCACCGTTATCTTATCCTGGACAGTTGACTTCTTTCTCTGCAGTGATAGCAGACCTGAGCTCCTAGAACCCAGTTTTCAAAAAGTGACACAGGTTCACACACCATGACTTCAGCCCAGGTCTGAGCACTTAAGAGTTCCCTGATGGGCAACTGCCTGACTCATAAGCTCCTCCAAGTTGGGCCCCTTCATATCAAACTGTGCATTCAAGTAAAGTGGCAGGGAGCTGGGTCATAAGGATGTCTCATGAATCCTCAGACTACACCTGATGCCACCTTGGTTCTTTTCCTACTGTTTCTGAGTTTCTAATTGCCTCTCTCCCAAATCATAGAACACTGGACTGTTCTCTACTTTGGACTGGACTACAGATAGCCACTTTAAAAAAGGCACATCAACCTGCTATATAAATTATACATAAAATAAATTATACATAAATTTGAATTCTATCTACAGCTGTATAGATATATAAAGATATAGATACGCCTGCACATATTGTCCAGTTTTATTTGCTGATTTGTCCTCTTTCCCCCTCTATTGAAGGGGATGGATCTTTTTCCTTACAACTGCCTCTTCTGACTGTGTCCACTTTTGTGCTGAGGTGAGCTTTTACAAACAATACAAACACTACTATTGGATTTATTGTACCTTCAACCTAGCAATCATTTATCACAGCTTCACAGAGACTCTCTGAAAAACAGATCCATTTAATATTATGTTTATACCCTTGCACATTTCCTGTTGTGACTGCAGTGTGTCCAAATGACCACGTCCTACTGAACAGTCTCCCCAATAAAACCAAAACATTCATTGCTCAATACTGGAAGGAATTTTCAATCTGTATTTATTAGTCAACCTAAGTGTAACACTTTGGGTTCCTTAAGACAGAAGTCTGTATGTATGTGCACAGGGCTGCTTCAGAATATTCTAAAAGCCTGAAGTCTAGGAATTTACCTTTCATAGTACAGCAAGCCTAGATCATGAAATAAAGCAATACCATAGCTTCAGACTGCTTTACAGATGTATCAGTTTATGGTTGAGACCCAACTCACATACACCCCTTATTCTGAGATCCAGTCTACACATTCAGCCTTCTGAAAAATTCTAAACCATTTCTTGTGAATAGCAGCTAACATGCATCCACTTCAGGACTCATGGAATGCAAATGCAATGTGTTACTACCACATACTTAACATCTGAAAAAGGAATTAAGTGTCCACCTTAGAAGAGAAAATCTTTATGAACTGCTAACTATAATCCTAAACTCAGCAAGAATGTAAAAATACTACTCACCTTTTCACTCAACTGTCAGTCAGCACAGAAGACATTTTCCATTCTCAGCTGCAGAAAGATGGTACAGGTGCAAAAGGTCAAAGCACAATGATAACAGGGGACTGGAATTTGAGTCCGCACACAGCTACTGCAGTAGAACACAGAGCAATTTTCTTGCTTGTGTATTTGTATTTATTCTGTTTTACATGCTTCAGAAAAGAAAATGTTCCAAAACACACACAGCTCTTTGTACATATTAATTTAATTCCCAGTGACTGACAAAACATTCTCATGACTGAAACACAGGCACTAATTGGCCAAGATCCTTGGCCATCCCAGAAGAGAGACAAGATAACAATGTATTTGTTCTTTTACTTGCCTCTGGAAGATGCTCTTTCCAGAACAGATAACTCATGTTGATGCATAATGCAGAAAGTTCATGTTCTCACTATCAGAGTTTCTTTTTCCTTTACAAAAGCACAGATGTTTCTCTCGACAATCCAGGCAGTACCTTTCACTGACCCTGAATTCCCTTTACAAAAGTATTTGGGATGGTTATGCAGGTGACTTAGGAACATGTGAAGACACAAGTGTGAAGAAGGAGGAGTTGGTGGCCCAGAGTCTCCATCCAGCAGGGGTTGTGATGCACAATCTTTCCCCATTGCAAGCTCCACAAGAAAATGCTCACGCCAGGAAGGATTAGCTACTGCACATCCAGACTATGTTTTCAGTAACTTTGATCTTACTGCTTTGGTCAGATCAGAGACAGAAACATGATATTCAGCTTCAAACAGCTTCAAGCCCAAAGCTGGCCTGAGTATCTGTAATTTACTGGCCCACTTCCATCTCCCACTCAATATCAGCTGACTCAGTAAAACCTATCACCTCTCCTTAGAAAAGGGAATATTGAGCTGAACAGACTTCACCTGGTTTCCAGAAGAGGCTTACTTTTGAAGTCTCATGGCAGCCTAGTATCTGAATGCTATGAAACACAGGATACCCTCAGCTGAAACTCTTAAAAGAGCCATTTACACCCGATGGGAGCATGTAAGAGGAAATGCTAAGACCACAACTTCGCAGCTATGAGGTTTAGTTCATTCTTAACACCTCCTGTACTTTGTTTCTCTTTTTGTCAAGTACCGAGCTTCCACTAATTTCTGTCAGCTTGTCAGAGGACATTTATTGCACTGTGCACCTGGCTGGAAAGACTAATTTTCCCAGGAGGCCTGGCAAGTACAACCAGAAAAGAAAACAACTGTGGCTGTGTCATTCTCTGCAGCGTGGAGGCAAATCTACCATCCTGGAATCTTATCCACAGGCAGTAGAGGCATTTCAATGGATGGATAATTCATCTGGCTTCCTTCCACTGAACTGTAACCTAAGGCTTTACCTAGCTACCAGCTTTTTATTTAGACAGGGGAGACAAGAATAAGAGAATCTCAGAATAGTTTGGGTTGGGAGGGACCCCAAAGATCAACCGAGTTCCAACCAGCCTGGGCATGGACAGAGACACCTTCCTCTGGACCAGGTTGCTCAGGGCTCCATCCAACCTGGCCTTGAACACTTCCAGGGATGGAGCATCCACAAATTCTCTGGGAAACCTGTTCCAGTGCCTCACCAGCCCTCACAGTAAAAAAGTTCTTCCTAATACCCAGTCTGAACTTACTCTCTTTCAGTTTAAAGCCATCACACCTTGGCCTATCACTAAATGCCCTCATAAAAATTCCCTCTCTCACTCTCTTGTAACCCTCTTTAGGTACAGAAGGTGCTGTAAGGTTTCCCTCTCAGAACCTTCAGTTGCTCAGGTTGAACACCCCGGCTGTCTTAGCCTGCCTTCACAGTGCTCCAGCCCCTCTAATCAACTTGGTGGTCTTCCCCTTGGACTCATTCCAACAGGCTGATGTCCTTCCTGTGCTGGGGACCCCAGGACTGGATGCATCACTACAAGCAGAGTCTTATGAGGGCAGAGGGTCCCAGCACAGACCCCTGAGGAAAACCATTTGTTCCTTGACGTCCATTGGGACACTGAACAAATCCATGTCTTGCTAATTTAGAGAGAAGGATGTTGTGGGAGACCATGTCAAAGGCTTTACAGAAGTCCAGATAAATGACACTTGCATCCTTCCACTGATGGAATCACTCCATCACTGAAGGCCACTGGGTTGATCAGCCAGAACTTGCCCTTGGTGAAGCTGAGCTGGCTGCCTTGAATCACAAAAGTGTGTCTTGCCCCACTAATGACTGATCACAGAGTTCCCTGGCAAGGCTTTCCCAGGGTCACACATTTTCTGCCCAGATCTTCATTTGTGGTGCCCTTAATATCCAACTTATGTTTTCAGCTTTCATTCTACCAGCTCAAGCAAAGTTTAGGGATACACCCTAAACAACTGGTTGTTATTTTAGGAGGCACTGTTATTTAGCAGTTGTTATTTAAGCAGTGAGGAACCGATCCCTCCTTTGAGCAGACACTGAGCTCTCACTGACTGAAATATGCTTCTGACAGTGACTTGTTTGTTCACCTTCAGTAATCTGCGTTACACCATTACCACACCATGATACCATTGTAACAAATTAATTATTTGCATGACATGGTTTTACTAAATTTTGGATTTTGTACAAACAAAAGGTGCTTAAAGCATATACAACACTGATTTATTCACCTCTGTGAAATACTTTAGGTTATATCGGGTAATTTCAGGTCTTATCAAACAAGATTTTTTCTTTATCTCGCTTTCCTTCTGGGCAACAATAGGCATGTCATGCCTCTGGGCAAAATGCCAGTTTAACAAAGATGCCATTTCTCATCTGTGTGTTGGGAACTGACTTGTATTAAGATTAGAAAAGAATTCCTCAGTTTTAAGTAAAATGGTTTCACTGGACACCAAAAATAACCCTCTTCAAAAGTCCCAAATCTTAAATTCTTTTTAAACCATCTTAAAAATCGGTTTAACAAACAGAGCACCAGGTGACCCATAGCAAATAGAACCAGAGAGGCACCATATGTTTTCTTGTCCATATTTATGTAAGATGCTTAGGAGTTGTCATTTTCGTGCCTGTATTGTGCATCCACTATTGGCAGTCCTGGAGACACACACTGGTCAGCTATCCATTCTTTTTCAGATGTACAGAAACCTGCAGCATACCAGGACTTCTACGCCAATCATTAGATACTAAGCAAGATTCTTGGTAGAAGGAGAAAGAATGTAAGTTTTTGCCTCCTGCTAAAACAACCTAAATGTCATTCCATAATATAACTAGTCTTGATACATGCAAAAGGAGAAAGAATGTAAGTTTTTGCCTCCTGCTAAAACAACCTAAATATCGTTCCATAATATAACTAGTCCTGATACATGCAACAACAAACCCATCACATTACACAAAGACCAAACAGCACTATCTGCACAACAGTTCATAGCAATGTCAAGGTTTTCAAAGTGTTAACATTTTCAAGTGTGCTTGTTTTGCATAGGCTTGTACAAACTTAGAAGCCAGATTACACTGCAGCGGAGCAACTCGCTTCACTGTATTGTCACTGGCTCTGAGAGTTCCCACATCTCTAAAGATACCCAAAATTAACTTAAATATTACATACACACAGTGAACTTTCAAATAAATGTGCCTCATCCAAGGCAGTGCTGCATGTGTGGCACACAAAAGTTTTAGCAGTGTACGTCTGTGCCTAAAAAGAAATGGAGGGTGACTTTTGACATCCCATGCTGAAAGTAGTTTTCTTGGGTATTTCCTATGTCTAAGTCTCTCTTCTGAGTCACCTGCACTTAGACAGTCTGCAGCACAGTCCAAGATGCAAAGTTTTGCACTGCATCCACAACACTGACAGATCTTCCTTCCTTCTCCTGCTGACTTTACAATGACCAGTATATAAAGGAGTAAGGAGCATCTTCTTATGCATGGAAGCAGCCCCCATTTAGCAGCCTTCTGTCACATTTTCCCTAGTACAGCCATGGCATGTAAAAAGTTCCAAGAGTCTGGCTAAGAGCAGACCAGACATTAGAAGATACTGAAAAAAAGTGAAGCTCTTCTACAGAACTGCATGAAGGCTCAGCAGTCAAAAAGCAAGGCATCTTAGAGATCTGCTCCAACTTTCATCCTGGGAGTACTAAAATTAAAATATCCACTAGACTACAGTAGCTCTCCCAAAGCAATTCTAAAAGGCATTGAGACTGACAGATAATACAAAGAACAAAATTTTTCATTTCCCCTGAAGTTGCTAGATAGAACTTAAAGACTAACTAGCAAGAAAGGATGAAAGAATGTAAAAGTATGCACACAGGATGATAAATGTAGCTGGAACCAGTGGATAAATAAAAAATTAGGAATATACTAGGGATTTTGGCAAGTTACGTGACAAGAAGCAACACGCATGCCAAAAGAAAAGTTCAAGGAAAGGTCATATTGGGGCACTCAGTAACTACAACCAGAGATCCTTCAGATGACCCTCCAGGATCATAAAAGGTCTTCCAGTAGGAGGCAGACAAATGCAAATTAGTTCTAGGGAGAGTGATGTTTATGTATTAGTTAGGAAGTATACTGTAATGAATGTGTAATCATGACAGAATGAATACCCTGTGGTAAAGTTTCACGACACACATTCAGTTAGAGGAGATATCCTCTAAAAGTGTCCAGCAATGTAGTAAAGAATGTCTGCTTTCTAATATTTCAACTTGTGTTAGAAAGTTTATTTTCTATCTGATTTTGGTATCACTACAACAAGGAAGTGAAGCAAGTGGAAGACAGGACTCAGATGGAGAAGCAAAAGGACCTTCCTAAGTCAGTGCCAAGGTGGCTACATAAATGGGGCTGTTGAGCAGCTGTGCTGCCTCATGAAGCAATCTGCAAACTGATGCAAGTCTTGTAAAGAACTGTGCTGGCCCTAAGAGAGGCACAAGGGGCAAACAGTGCAGTGAACTAACACAGGACTGATGAAACCTCTGCTTTATTACTAGGCTTGCCATGATCTGCAATGTGACCTTGGACACGTCACTCCACCTCTCGGTGCCTCTGACTGCCATCTGGCTGATTAGGCTGAACTATTTGGTGTGAGGGCTGCATCTAACTATAGACTGGGCTGGCAGGTAGCACAAATAGTTACCTATACTGACAAATATCATCAGGAAAACTGAAATACAAAGAGCAACTGCATCCAGTCACCTGCATAAGTACCAATTAAGGTGCAGTCAAAAAAGCTGCACAACTAGACAGCTCTTAGCACCAGTCTCATTTGCTCAGTCATCTGTGTCACATGGATTCCAAGTTTACCAAAATATTTCTTTCAGGGAGCCTGAAGGTGCATCTTTAAGCCAGATACAAGCATTTGTATTTAAAAGCATATTCAATAAGCTTCTCTGTACAGGACTTCAGAGTGAGTAATTAAAGGAAATATTTCTGCAGTAGAGATTCTCATTAGCAACCCAATTAGCCTTCTGAAAATAATTAACATTCCTTTCTATAAAGGGAACAGATGACCCATTACATTCAGTAGACAAGCAAAACAAATGCTGAAGGTAAGGAAGATTTGTTCAGGGAGACAGCAAGAAAGCATCCAGCAGCAGTACAAGTAAAAAAGAAAAAGAAGAGGCACAAATGCCTGTGAACCACGAAGACTGGACAATGCAAGTGTGTGTGCAACACTAGTATGTGCATAACTGCCTGATATGTGCATGCAACATTCACATCAAGCATTTTCCTTCCCCTGCCTCAAGGTAATCTCATCATTGAGATGCTGAAAAATTCCACCTCCAACTTGTTCTGAAAACCAGAATTAATCAACCATTCACAGTCAGAAACAGCTCTCTCCACAGGCAAAAATTCCCCAAGGATCATGTATTTTGACTATTAAAACACTCTCAAAATGTCCATTAAAATAAAGCATGATGTAATGTCAGATACAGGGACAAGTGAGTTGATGTCTATGAAGTTCACCTGTCAAGTTTCACAGGGTGGTGTTTGACCAGTTAGTATGCCCCAAAAGAGTTAAACATACATTTCCTGACCAGTGCATGTTTGATATGAGTGTGGCTGGAGTCACAGGCACCAGTGTTGTGGGATGTGTGTGTATATACAGATGACAGAAAGCAAAGGACAGAGGTCAATTTATCACTGCCTGGCGCAGCAAGAACTGATGTATCAATACAGTCAGATGCACTGTTCCAGTGCAGAACGACAGAAAAAGGAGAAATGAACTGAGCTTCTAAACATTCACATATTCAGGCAACACAGCAAATGCAAAATTCATGAAAATGCAGCTGCATTTTCAGCCAGTTCCATGTTTGATACATACTTACATTTCCCTGGCAGGAAAGCTGAACACTCATAGCTTTCAAGTGTGATTGCAGTGAGGGCAAAGCTCAGCCCACAAAAGCTTCCATAGCTACATCACTATGGAAACTACAAATCCATTCCAAGCTCTGTTTGTCTACTTCTTTCACTGATGAAAAACAAACAAAGAAAAGGTATGCTTCCAGTGTATCGCCTTTTTACTTTGGTCAAGACCATAGGATGACAAACACATTTTACCTTCTTCAGAAGCAACCCATTCTTCCTTTGTGGAACCTACTCAGCCTCTCAACCCAGCGGCGCAGTCATTCCCCTCAGCATGCTTCCACCACTTTTTTAAGTGAGGACTCTTCAAATGTGGTCTGGGATTTTATCTTAGCCTCCACAGTTTCCCTCAGCATCTGGACTAGAACAACTCCAAAGGTGACTCACTCTAGGGCATATCCAGCTGGCTGACATAATGAGAAGCTGAAAACTGTTCTGAACACAAGCTACAGTGTCTTGTTTTGACAGAAGTAACATTTCCTTCCTTTCCAAGAAGCTCTTTAGGAACATTTGAAGTGCTCTCAAAATGCAGTATGGCACATTACAAGACAGCTGTAAATGCAAAGGTTGAAATTTTACTTTAAGATCATCATAATTTCTACAGCTGTTGCTAGTTACAGGTAGCTTTTCCCACACTAAAAATCCAAATACATCTCATCAAAAGCCTAATATCTAAGAGCTACTCTGAGAAGTAGGAAAGGAAATGGGGGAAGGAAAATGGGGGAAAATGTTAAAGAATCTGTAATATGGCAGGGACAGCGCAGCCTGGGTATGCAAAATGGCTGAAGGAATCTTCAGGCCAACCAGTGGGAAGGAAAAAGCAAGAAAGTATTTAAAACTCCTCTCCATCTAAGTATGTGCATTCTATGCTGAAGAACAGCCTCTGAATAAACCTTCAGCAACACCTTCTCTCACAGTGGACACCTCTTACCTGAGCCCACAGCAGTTCATGGAAGAGCTGGAAGAGAATTGAGACTCTGCAGCTCTGTAAATCTTCAGTGCCTCTCAAATTCAACTGCCAGCTGACAACCATTACATAGACAAATGCCTACTAGTAAATGAGTTGAGAAAAACTATGTGATACAGATGTTCCCAAACAGCAATTTAAATACACTCATCTCCACTAGAGCACTCTGCATGAACAGAGAAATCCTGCCTGTGCTCAAGGAATTTTTAACAGAGGACACTTAGGCTTCTCAGCAAGACGGAGCTAGGAACAAATGGACATAGTCTCTTACAAAAACCAAAGCAATGCTACACAAAAGATGTGGCTCTCTCACCTTGCTTTTGCAAAATGGGCCAGAGCAGCCAGGGCTTCCGTCTTGCTCCTAACTCATTGCCCTCACCTCAGAGACAATTCCAAGGTGGCATTACCAGATGTGTTCCAAGTTCATTGGTTTCACAAGTATTCCTACCAACAGCCCAGGGGATGATAAGAGGTTATTTCTGTGTCCTCAAGGATGTCACAGCAATGCCCAAGCCAGTTTAATGAAGGACAAGCTCAAGAGTGGTAATGACAGTCTGCAGGGTCTTGTCCCCATGGCTTTGAAAGCAGATCTGCAACAGACAGTATCCTGAACTGCCTGAGTGGATGGAACCTACAGGAGGCATTGGAGGAATGAATAATTCATAGTCTTGTTCTGCTGCCAAGGGATCTATGTTTTCTTGTGCCCATACGGCGCTTGGTTTTTGTTTTAACAGTAATAGGAGACTTCTGCACTACACTAGATGGTTCTTGAGGATGGCAAGAAGCAGCATTTGCTCTACTCGCAGCAATAGTGCCACACACCAGTGCACTTGCCAGACACAGCTTTCTTCAGAAATACTCATGGCTGCATTCACTGCCATAACAGCTGGACTCATACAAAGCTCATTCCATCACCAGCTGCCTCTCAGGAAGCTGCTGACACTTGCTTTGTTATAACATTGCAGCACTAGTCTGGACTTTGCCACTCAAAAGACAACACTTGGTGACCAACTGAAGCCCTGTAATCAGCTACACAATGGGCAGCACAATCATAGCTGGAGCTCCAGGCAGGAGCTGACCCTGCTTATCCACACTGCCACAATTAAGTCTACTGCTTTCCTTCAGCAGCTGACTGGGTCTGTTCCCCAGACTCAGAGAGGATCAGGAAGTCTGTCAGCAAGAATAGAGGAGTGGGACAACAGAAAAGCCCAACACAGGATCTCCTGGGCACTACAACTAGGAGAAGGTAATGAAACACCTGAGACAGGACAGACTGACAGATGACCGTGATATATATGTATATATATATATATATGTATATGTATATATATATGTATACGTGTATATATATGTAGCTGAAGTTTATATATGTAGCATGCACATATTCAAAGTGAGTTTCCAGCTAGAAATAAAGTACTGTACATAACCTACCCAAGAAAGCTGATCCACAATAGGCAAAACAATATTGTAGCCTGAACCATGCCACATACTGCAGACACAAAGAGCCTGTCAGAAATGCTGCAGGGTATGGAAATTGTTCTGGTCCCACAACATCCATCCCACTAACCAGAATCAATATAAACTTTTGCTCTGGGATATAAATCACCCTTTCAAATTGATAGCACTTTACATGCACTACATAGAAGTGTAACTGATTGCCACAGCATACAGGAGAGTGGCAAGATGAAGCTAAGGAGATTAGTAGAGTAACACACTGGTGAATCAGTGCAGAGTCTGCAGTGTTTGCTTGGGCCAGGAATAGATTCCTCATCATCCAACTCACACCTGTGCTTTCACAGGAGAGAGCAACCCTCTGCTCTTTACCTACTGCTCCGGTTTAGCTCAGAGATACTGTTCCACTGTCCTGATTGTTTTAACTGCCTAAGGCTATCAGTGTGAGGTTTTAAAGAGATAATAATACTGAAAAGTTTGGTTGTATAAATTACAAGCAATCAGAATGATGTGACTCACAGCAGACAGAAATCAAGGGTGATGTGTGCAAATGGCAATCTTACACCTCCAGAAAACAACTTGAGGTTTAAACCGATGGAAATAACTTTGCACTCTACATATTTAATTTCAAAGATCCCATCTACAATGCAGTCATCTCTGTACTCAGACAACTGCTCTGTTTTTCTGGTCTACAAGTGCATCCCACCAGTCTGAGCCTGCAGTCCTTACCTTTTCTGGAGAGGGATCCTGGAGCTCTCCCACTCTTTGGCCAGCTCCTAATTCACAACATCCGCAGGTAGACTAGGCTGCCTCCAGCACGTCCAAGGGGTTTCAGATGCCAGTTGTTTTAAGCCCAGGTGTGTGCGACCAACAGTTAATACAGCAACCAGACAGCCTTCCTAAACCAAAGAAGTACATTTTAATCTTAATACAGCACAATGCAAGAGAGATTTTAAACACAGAACGAGCTATGTGTATGGATAGCTTAGCTCCAGTACATTGGGCCCTGGAAGACCTGACATCTTCAGAGTCCCCACACAGCACCTGTACCTGCCCCTTGCCCAGGGCGGCACCCTGACAGCTGCCTCTCCTTGGGTGAGGCTGAGCCTTTCTGCTCTCACTGTCCTTCTGGATCTCAGTCACAGTAAACACACAGAGCAACTTCACTGGAGTCAGTGACCAAAGGTTCACTGCTACCATCTTAGCCAAGATCTCAGTTAACCCTTGGAGGGTCTGCAAGAAATTGCTTTACTTCTATTTTCCCCATCAATGTCTCAATTTTTTAAGTAAGCTTCACTGCTGACACTTTTCCACCCCCATCCTATCTCTCCTAATATTGCCTGCTTATCTCCCCCAATCTCCTCTCATCCTCATTTCTCCAATCATCAGACTCTTCTTCTCTCTTCCCCATTCCAGGACAGAGTGTGGACTTCATGTATGCAGGCCCTTCCCAGTGCCACCCACCCAGCACCCCAACCTGTTCCTGGGGGCACTGGCACTGTCCTCTCTGCTCCAGTGATCTGACTGCCTTTCACCTCATCAGGCAGCACAGTTACATGATCCAAGCAAGTGGAACCCATGAGCTGGGGCTCTCCTTCTCTTCAAATGCTGACATTTGGGATGCCACATTCCTGATTGCCACAGAAGTCATGTCTCGAGGTGACAGCTTCAACACATAAGTATCCAACACCTTATTTACATCGGCCTCACAGATCTTACAACTCAAGGGCTTGTCTATACATAGAATTTTCTGGATTAATTGCATATGAAGAAGTTAAAGCAAGGACATTTATGTGTCAGACTGTGTAACAAATGAGTTCTTTATGTTATCCTAATGAATCTCAGCATTTTTGAGCATCAAAATCCAAGAGGAATTCAAGAGACATGTTCTCCTTAATAAACAAAGCAAAACAAACCTACACTGTTTTTATTTAGATGACACTGAACTACAAAACCACTCCAGTTAAAAATGCAGATTAAATAACTAATCCTCCCCCAAAAAAATGTTCCCAATGAGATTACTGGAGCAATGACTAGCATAAACCCATTAATTAAATCAATGTAATATGGTTATTATTGAGACACATCTAGGACCTTCTGCCTATGCACTGAAGTTTGCATCTACTTTGGAGTCTCTCTTATCATGAGAAATAGTTGCTATTTTACCAGCTACATATTTGTATATCAGACTGGGAAAGAATTTGTTTGTTGTCCAGCTTTGGTATAAATTGTTGCCACATCAATGTTCCTAAAAATTATTTGCACATAATCCATTTTCCTTATATGCTTTTTGCCACAGTTGGATATTTGCCACAGATTTCTACTGAACTATTTATCAGGCATATGCAAACAAAACTTCAAAAGGCATTTCCCTAGAATCACAAAAATAATAAGAATACTTTTTACATAATCAGATGTACTTGTCTATAATTTGATATGTAAAAGACTGAGGAACAAAATCATACAAAATAAGCAACTGTAACACACTCCCAACTCCTTAAATGCAGCAACATGAACATTACAAAAGGCTCCAAGCCAACCTAACTTTAGAACAACACAGTCCTGCTCAGTCCATCCCTTTCCCTGGCACCAGCACTCAGGCCACCCATGGGGCTTCACCTGGAGCCAGACCAAGGAACTCATCAGCCCTCTGAATGCTCCTCCATGCTGCCCTAAAGTCTGCTAGTTTTCAGCTGTATCATCATCTCTCAGATTTGGCTCACAGCACATAGCTCAGCAGGAAGAAGTTCCCTTTTCACAAAATATTGCATCACTTTGAACTCAGAGTGAGGGAGAAACCATACCATTGGTTACAAATGTATCTACACTTGAAAGAAAACACTCATTGAAGAAAAACTTCATTAGTAAAGACTATGTCATAATACAAGTGAGCAAAGCAGTAGAGCTGAAGATAAAGATTTGACTTTAAGGCTCCCATGATTAATACAAAGCTTAAAATGTCCAGAAAAGGTGATTTGTTTTTTGTTTGGTATATAAATGAACCTTCTGTGTCAAAATACTAATGATTCAAAATGTATAGTGTTTGTAGTAAGGGGAAATCAAACAAAAAACCAGTTAGAATACTGTGAACATTTACTTGCATATACAAAAATAGTTAAAAACTAAAATCGCAGACTTCCCAAAACAGCACTTCCTTCTCTGACACAAACATTCCTGGTGTCGGCAGGCTGGGGACTACACATGAGCATAATCTAGCAGTACTGTTCATCAAATGAGAATACAAAGAAAAGCAAAAAAAACCCAAAACAAACAACAACAACAAAAAAGCCCCCCCTCCCAAAAAAAAACCAAAACCAACAAACAAACAAACAAACAAACAAACAAAAAACAAAAACACAAACCAAAACAAAAAAAGAAATACAAAACCCAACAAATTCCTAACTGGAAAGTGGTTAGTTGAGCATTCCTTCAACTATCTCTTTTAGTATTTACATCCCTTCATTATTTCTACAGTTCTCTACAAAGAGAGCTCTGCAACTAACTGGTGGTAAGCTGTGCAACAGAAAAATCAAGTCACAACATTGCTCTCTGACTTATCTGGGATTCTCCTGGGAAGAAAGTGCCAAATTTGGAAACAGAAAGTGAGTCTGTGTCTTCTCAGAAACTCCCTCTGTTTTGGCAGAACACAGAGGATGATGCAGATTTCCCTTTTAACTGAAGTCCCACCATGTCTCTTGATGAGGACCTGTGAACCTCTTCCTACACTGGACTGAAATACTGCAGAGGGACACACAGGACACAGTCCCACAACTCCTGAAATGCAAATGCCTTTCGCTCCTTTTGGAACAACAGAAAAAAAAAAAAAAAAAAAAAAGAAAACCAACTCTGTAAAGCAAAAACTTGCACTTATCCAAGGAAAACAAGTGATTTCAAGGTTATTGGCATCCTTTCCCAGATATATCTAGGTGGGTGCCCTATCTCTACTGAAAACTTCTCTCAAGGCCCTGAGAAGCACATTAGACCTCTGGAGTTTCAGATTTCTTCTAAAAGCCATGCCACCACCCAACAGCTGAAGAGGCTTGGCCAGATGCCTGCATCCCCACACAACTACAGTCTCTGCAAATGCTTCTGTGGCTATTTATTGCCAAAACCAAAAATGCATTTAAATAACTTCCAAGAGTCTTTATTTTTGCCATTGTTATCTTGAAATATCTTTGAAAAATAAATTAAACTCAGGTTTCAAACAAACACACAACTGAATTCCCTCATGCTGTCTTCCTTTATTAGACTATCCCTTTTTCCTCTGTGTACACTCATCCCTTCAATGTTCCCTCCATTCTGCTTCCATTTCATAAGGCAATGAAAATGAACTAGCTGGATTTACATTCATATTTTCATTAATTACCATGGCTCTCAACATTTTTGGGCCAAGGGGCCACTGTGAGTGTTTTGATACTTCTCACAGCTTGCCACATATTCCTGTAATCTATCTTTTAACATAAATCTCTCAACCATTTTCTTAATTTTCACAGTTCCAAGGATGAGCTCTGACCTACTTGTTGTAAGCTGCTGAACTATCAAACAGTCACAGACCCATTGCAGGGAATGGTTATTTATTCATATATTTATATATATATACCATTCATTACCTTTGAGAGCTCATCTAACTTTGTTGTTGCTGATTTCAGGTTTAGTGAATGCTTTTCTCTAAAACTGGGGTCAAACCTGACCTCACAATATGACAGATTAAGCAAGAGAGGAGTTAAAAAGGAGCAACTCTTACAAAACTCCACCTACACTTTCTTTATGAAGAAGTACAGCACCCATGTTATATCATGAAAGCACACTCACTGGCGTTTTGGTAATTGAAGGCAGGGTACTGTTGCCTGGCAACTTATCTGATTACCATTTTTTCAAGTATCACATGCACACTTAGATATGTTGCATAATAATTGTCTCCCTTTTATGCAGCCTAACCCAATGGGGAAAAAAAGAGGGGGATGGGGGCAGGAAAGCTACAAAAATTCATGTCTTTCTTTTCTGGAAAAAGAGTACAAGACAGTAGCTCAAAACCAGGTTGAAACATTAGTATTCCTGAATTTTATTCCTGCTTTTCCTGGCTTGCTGAATGTGCTTATACAAGCATTTTACTTTATCTACTTGTCTGCAAAATGACACTAATAATACCAGCCTCACAGAGACACGCTGAAAATTCATTAAGAACTGAGAGATTCTCAAATGAAAGATGCAGTGGAAGTGCTGGTGTTTGCACTTACAGCTTTTTAGTACTCCAATCATTGCTAAGCCATGGTCCTTAAACGTAGCAAATGTTCATCATTATCATGACATTGTCCAGTCCTTGTTTCTCAAACTAAGGAAACAATATTTCTCACATCAGAATGGGACACTTTACCACTTTCTATGTCTGGTATGTAGCTGGGGAAAGAAAAAAAATAGAACAAAAAACCTACTCCCACTGCCCCACACACAAGGCAGCATACCCCACTTTGGAGTAACTATCTAAGAGAAGGACATGCATTCTAGAAGTTGACCTTTTGCACATCCACAATTTATAAGGCAACATAACATAATGAATTGCCTTCTTTCTATATGCACCTTAGTATTCCACTGCACAAGAAATGTCTTAGCTGCCCAGGGCACTCCTAATACCATGCTAACCTCTGTCAGCTCAAGTGGCTGAGGCTGATGGTTTGGAAAGTATCTCATCTCCATGATAAAGTATTACACAGCAAAGGAAAACTGAAAGCAACAGCAGCCAAGCTCAATATTGCTAAGGAATCATTACGTTACCTTCACAGCAGCTTTTCTCTCCGTAGTAAGACATTCAAGCATTTTTATAAACCGTGCCCTACATCCTGAAACTCATGTACAAGTCCGCTTCCAATTAAAAGCCTAATTGTGAGGTATGCCTTGGAAAGAACTGCTGGATCAAAATAAACCAAATCACATTGTATCTACCGTACCACTAGGTGAAACTATACACATCTTAAAAACAACAGAAATTACAAAAATAAATAACTCTTCTTCTAGAACTCAGTAGAAGCATCCTTACCATAAGCCTCTGCTGACACAAAATACAAAGAGAACACGTGGCTCAAACAGTCCCACGGGTTAAGCAAGTCTGGCTTTGCTAGGTCAGTTAGCAGGAGAGGAAACAGCCAAATCCACCGCTACCATCAGGAATACTCTGCCGCATGCAGAGAGGAATGACTACCTAGAGCTCTGCATAGACACAGCCCCAGCCAAGATTTCTCAGTCCAGATTAGGCTGGTGGAGCCAAATTATTTGGATCATGATCTGTGCATGCATTCGGGATGAAAGAAATAAAAACAAAACAGACTCCCCATCCCCAGAATGCACTTGGCAGTACGCACAACACTATGCTAGAGCTACCCATACTAAAGACAGTGCTCCCCCCTTCAGAAATACTACATGCTCCCAGCAGAATCATGAAAACAGAACAGAGAGGTGCTCCACAGAAGTTCTTCATATAGGCTACATCCAATAAATGGCACACCTGAGAGCAAAGATCCAGCAAGGAAGAAGTCAAACAGCAGCTTCACCACGCTATGCTATCAACACTCACCTAGTGACTACTAATGCTTGTATCTTATGCAATGAAAGCAAGACAGCATTTGTGGTAGGGAAGATTCCCTCAGTCATTTAATCCAGCTTTGACAGAAGCATGTGAGGGCGGGGGAGTTTCAAAATAAGGTTGTGGTGAGTTCTAGTGCACTGAAACCAACAAAAATCCAGAACAAAAGAAAGGGTAATATAAAACACTTCCCTATCCTATTCTATGCAATGATTAGACACCTCTGACCTAGTAACTGCTGGGTATGCTCATTCAGATATGCCTACAAACAAATCCCTAAAGCAGTCTAGCTTTTATTTCACCTCTGAGGACATGTTAACAAGCAGCATGCACCTGCAAAGCCTTTTACACTCATTTTAGCTGGACTGTAAGGTGCATATAAGCTCTGGCTCACAGCAGATATTATTGGGTGTATCATTTACAGCCAGGAATGTAGTGCTCTGACTAACCAGAAAGAGAGCGTTGTTCTGAATTGGCACAGATGTTGGTATCTGCTCCTGCAGAGCCAAAGCCTTTGCTCAGTCTGGCTTTCTTTCAAGACTTCTTGTGGTCGCCTGCACAGCCACCTTACCAAGGAACTCAGGAACCATCTGGATGCTCCTGCCCCACATATCAGAACAGAAATGTGAAAAGCAGACCAGTTCATTTCTGACGTACACGGCTAACCAGCCCTCTGCTCCCTCACCCAGTCTGTACTGAGCCTGCAGAGCTAAAGCAAGCAGTATGGTCAGCTGAGAAAGTCACCAGAGAATACTGAAACATATACAGGAAGCAGATCTGAAAAGGGATCATTTATAAATCTTACCAAGCAAGCCACAAGCAGGTAATACTTTTTATGTTGGAAAACATTAGCTAACTAGATGATCAAGCTTCTTTCAAAAGAAGTAAGGAAACATACCCAACTTTACCTTTCACATAAAGCAAATTTTGTTTTGAAACAGAACTCCCACTTGTATTGTTCAATTTCATTTCTTTCACTCCAGAAACAACCCAGGAACACCACTGGACACTGCCTCATCTGCAGCACACAGGAACATGCAGGACAGAAGAGACCACATATAAGTTTGCTCAGGTGCCACTTCCCCATCTGCAGGGCACGGCTCTGGCACCTGAAAGCTCAACAAGGTACTGCAACTGCTATGGAGGTAGGAAGTGCTTACCACAAAAGCATGGTGAGGAGTAGGAATAAAGGCTTTTCCTACCTCCTGCTGGCAAACAATTTCTTTAAGTAATTGACCCATTTTCTACAGAATAATTAGCCCTAAGGAATGAAGCAGTGCTGCCCTTTAATTAGCCATGTTGTTACCTCTCCTCTTACCATATAATAGCAGGCTGTCTGAGACTGAAAAAAAAAGAAACAAAACAACACGACAACTTAATTTAATTTTCTTAAACATGGTATTTGTTGAAGGCAATCCAGAAACAAAGAATCCTAAGGTACAATTTGCCTCAATAAAATTTTCCATTGCTTCTATGATTTCATCATCAGAACAAGGTCTCCTTCACACCACCACTCTTTAAGCCACCCCAATACATTTTTTTCATTTTTAAAATGTTTTTCATTATGCTTTCCAATCATCTTCCTTGAGGAAAAACTTCTTTCTGTTGTCAGACTGCTTAACAGAAAGAACTCTTTTGCCTAAAACCTAGTCAAATCTCCTGCAGGTAATTTTATTAAAATTTCATGCAGTTTCTTGCAACACAGCTCAACAACTTGGATAAGGACAGATGTTCTTTAGTCTAAGGAGACTAGATGTGCATACCATGAACAAGGAGCACAAGAAAGCACACCACAGCCAGTAAGGCAACTCCACAACTTGCAAAGGACTCTTCAAACAAGTCTCACAGAAATGATGCTTAGGGACCAATCCCATGCTGCAGAAAAAGGAGAAACCTACAAAGCCTGGCCCCAGACTCTGCGATAAGTACGATTCTGAGGATACAAACAAGACTTGCCCATCAAAGCATGTGATAATAGCAAAAGGTTGGGGGTTCCCCCTCCTCTCTCCCCACCCTCCACAGGAAGGGTGCACAGTCTCCTCTCCTTCCCCTCATTCCCCCTCCACACCTTTTTCCTGGCATGATCAGTCCCCAGCTGCAGTTCATTTCTAACACTCTGGAGAGTAAGACTTAAATTCAAGTAAAACTTGGAGGTAAAACTTAAATTCGTCTGACTAATTATGCCATGAGAAGAAACACCCCTCCTGGACACAATGCAGTGCCTGCCAGCAGCCCTGAAACACCTGATCCAAGGACAGTTACTGTCTTAACCAAGCGGACAGGTATTAAAAGCACATTTACAATGCCAGAAAACAACTCCTCCCCACATTTCTTGCCGAGTGGGAATAAGTAGATCTACAAATTACAAGGCCAAAGGGATCCCTACATCTTCACTCCCTAGAACATCTCCAAGATGCTGAATAAAGTATAGATTGTAAAAAGATATCTGTCGAGTTTGATATGCTGTCGAGTTCATCACCTTATCCAAAAACCTCCTCCTGCCTTACACTCTAATGTAGAAACCAGCATCTCCCTTCAAGGTTAAATCTGCCTTTCACTGTTTGGCAGCACATAACATTATGACATTGCCAGCAAAACTGCAGAGTCCCCACTACCAGGTACCATTTCCATATGGATGCAGAGATCTAGGTTACTCTCAGCCTACACACCCGTGCTATCCATACCTCTTGGTGTAGACCCCTTTATCACTTCTGTAAATTACCATGGGATCTTGCCATAAGAATTCCAAGGTTTGAACTCTCCAAGGAAGCAGCTTGTTTTCTGCTTCCACCATCAGCCTTCAGCAGAGTGAGCACAGCAATACTGACCAAGGCTACAGACATGCTGGCAGAGCCTCAGCAAGAAGTTGTGCAGTAACAAGCAGTACTGCCTCAACTTCTGCTTGCCCCTCCATTTCCTTTCCACCAGACTAGTAGCTATAGCAGCTTTCCAAACAAAGCTCAGCAAAAGCGCTAGAAGAGGTTGATTCAAAGCGAAACATTCTGAGATCCTCTGATCACAGGAATCTTGAAAAAGCAGTCGTATAGTTAAACCAAACGATTTGGACTTAAGTCTTGTTTCAATTTAACAACGACCTCTGAAATGCCATTTTCCCTTATCTCAGTTTCCTCTTCTACAAACGGAGACACCCATGTTCTTCACTGGCAGCCTCAACAGAGAAGTATGAAATTCTCAGATATACACCCCGAGAGCATATATTCCTCAGGGAGAAAATACCTACTTTCAGATTTAGTGAAAAATCTTAACTTATCCACTGTAGCAAGCTGCTGTTACCTAACACGGGAAAACTGACATTTCTTCGTGGAAGTCATACCTTCCCACTGGGACGAGGTGCTGGGATTCAAGAAGGACCTTCAGGATGTGTCATGGACACAAGAGTACCTTACAGATTTCCTACACAATTTTCCTCAGTGCTGGCTGAAAGTGCCTACAGGCATTATGGATTCCATGTCAATAAGTCTTTCTTTTCTGTTTCCTAATAACTTATAGTAATTTTTGATTTAATTACTTCCTATTTATCACCTATTTATCACCTATTTTGATTTAATTACTTCCTATTTATCCTATTAAACAGTAGCTAGCCACATCTCTAACTGATATTGTACATATATTAATGTATTTGTACCCCTGGAAAATACAGAATGAAGCTCTTTGGGCAATCTCTTCTTGCAAATCCCCAATGCACACAGCTCTGATAGTCACAGAGATGTTACCACCTTGCCTGTGAAAAAAAAGGTTCCTGCAGGGACTGCTTTTTTTTTCCTCAAAAATAAAGAGAAAACAGGAAAAACCTGTGAAATAAACAATGCCAGAGAACAATACAAAGTAACAGAGTTTTTCTGCATCTGCTGTGTAATTATGAGGCTTAACAAGTACATCCCAAGTAGTTCTGGACCAGCAATGTGAAATGATCTCTAGAAGTCCCAGCGCAATGGTCCAGCTTAAGATGAACAGCACAGGGCAGCCTCCCCAGCATCCCTGCTCCTAAGCATCCTAGAAACAATTTGCAAAACCCTAGAGTAATGAGTGAATGGGGAACAGAAGAAAACAGATTTTCCATTTTGCAAAAATTTAGCTATTCTTAATATTTTTCCATACCAAAAATGGAACAAGAGCAAATATCTTGAGACTCATTTATTTTTTCAATATAAATATTTTTTTTTTAAATATAAAAGAAAAACCTCTCATTTTCAGCTGACTGTAGTATCTGTATCCCTGACCTCTGGCTTTACACACAGGAGTAATTCACAAGGTTGCAGAAAAGTCACTGAACGGACCAGAGCCAGTTCCCACCTCCCAGTTCAATTTTGCAAACGTTAGGCTCATTCAGAGCTATTTCCCCTTGCCTGGAATAAAGTTTTACAGAAATCAATGCAAAAAGATGTTTCGAGACATTTCTCTCCTTTTCGTGGGGAAGAAAAAAAAAATAAAAGGCACTGTCCAGTGAAAAGCAGCTCCGATTTCAACAACCCTTCCACCCTGCTTTCCCTGAGCCCCGAAAACTTCGCAGCCGGGATCGAGCTCCGAGCTAAACCCCCTCGACACGCACGGCGCTGCCGCCCCGAGGAGCTGCGGGGGGCGGCGGGGCCCGGCCTGCGGGGGCTGCGCCGCTCCCCGGGAGGGGGCGACACACCGGTGCCCGGTGTCCCCGCGGGGCCCGCCGCTGGCGGGGAAGCTCTCGCTCGGCCTCCCGCCTTTGTCTCGCTCCGGCCGGCACCCGCCCGGCGGCGGCGGCACGGCCCTCCCGCCGCCAGAAAGCGAAACCAACGGCGCCGGGCGCCATCCCCGCCCTCCGCCCCGGGCAGCGCATCTCCGCCCCCCCGCCCGGCCGCGGCTCGTGTCCTCACCGGTGTCCATGGGTGCCCCGCGGCCGGCGGGAGGTGAAGTGTGCCAGTGACACTCGCCCGTAGTATGGATGCGGTTTCAATCTGCACATGCTCGCTCCCGACAGCCAGCCTGCCCCGCCACCTTCCCTTAACTCTTTCCGCACTGCCTCGCGCTGCCTCCCCCGCCCCGCAGCGCCGGCCCCGTCCTCCTGCCGGCCTGCAGCCGCTTCCCTCGGCTCGCAGGCGGGGGGGCCGCCCCGGCGAGCCCTCCCGCGGCCATCGCGGGGCACAGAGCCTGAAGGCGGCGGGCGAGCCCCAAGGGAGGGGACTGCGTCCCCCGGAGAACCGGACCCTGCCGGTGCGGGCCGGTGTGTGCTCAGGTGAGCGTCGGGAACACCCCGCCCTACCCAAACGCCTGGAGTGTTGGCTTCTGCCGGGAGCACGATGTGGCACAGGGCGCCTTGGCTGGTGAGCCAGCAGTACGAGTCTTTCATATTTACTCCTCCAAAGAAATCCGTAACAAAAACAAATAAATACACACACCCCATCAGCTGAAGGATGTAACCCCCATGCGCCTGTTGTTGGATCTGGATGCTGACAGGACATCCCTGCAGTGCAGGAAATCAAACACAGCTATCAAAGGAAGTATTTGTCTGCAGCTTCAGTATTAAAATAGGGAAACACAATCTCTGAAAAAATCTGTTTTTCCACCCAGAAGGGTCTCTCCAGATTCAGAAAACTCCCCGAGGATGAATAGTAAGAAAATAAATTTCAAGCATAGATAGTAAAAATAAATTAAAATCCTTTCTCTGGTTACCTTAACTCTTCAGCAGCACAAGAACACAGGAAAAAAAAAAAAAGGAAAAAAAAAAGGCGCTTTTTTTTTTTTTGAATGAGAAATCAGGAGATTTGATTTCAGGGTTCAAGCAAACAAATGCCCCCTCCGTTGCTCTGGCTTCCTTCTGAAAAATGGAGGTGGAGGTAACGGCAGCTCTCTGCAGTAAGGTGAAGCTGGCTAGTGCCTCTGAAGGGCCTTACAGTCTTCAGACAAAAGTGAGCAAGGTTTTTAGTTCTGCCTGTTTCCAGTGAGAGACATTAACATATTCTGGGATAAAACGGTAACCTGAGGTGACACAAATGCAGAAATGGCAATTGATCTTGAACCCAGAGATCTGCCTTTAACCAGCACTCTGCTTTTCCTAATGGGTGACTGACTTAGGGCTCTTGTCTGATCTTCCCAGGCCTCTGATGCAGTCCACATTTTCTTTCTCACAGGCACCAGGATTCCTGATCTCTCCTACCTTCGGTAGTACCAGAAATGATGAGCTAATGCTTTTAGCAGAATAAGGATGTTTTTATGACCTCTATTTAATGACTCAGCATTTCTGGTTTCAATAATAAATAGTCCCAATAATGAGGCAACATCGCATCTGTGCAGGCCCCAAGGCAATTACAATGAAGGATTCTCAAGATGTCTGGCAGCAGTGACTCTGCTAAAGGCAGGTGCTCTCCGGAGAGGCTGCTCCTTCAGCCCCGGAGCTGCCGGGCCAGCCGACGCTGCACACGCCGAGGGTGCTGCGGCCGTGCGTGGATAGCTCCGGTAAGCCGGGAGCGCCGGGCTGCTGCCGGCCTTCCCGCCGCGCTTGGGAGCTCTGTGTACAAACCTCCGTAGCTGCTTCGAGGATGCCACAATGCAGCAAACCAGCCTGTCACCGAGTCACCTGATTGCACAATCTCACTGTGAGAGCTGGAGATGCAGAAAGATGGAGCGTTTTAAAGGGGAAATGGAGAATAATGCATGGCTAGCCCTGCCTCAGCAACCGAGCTGTGCAGGCTAGGGCAGCACTGCTTGTGCTGGTGACCTCAAGCTGGATTTAAAAAATTCACAATTGCTTTGTATAAATTTCAACAGAGCTGAGGAGGAAAATGGTAAAATAGCTAAGACATCTTTGGTGTTTTAAAGAGCACCTTAAGATACCATATACAATTTGGCAGTTGGAGAAGACAGCAGTCTGAAGCAGTGCTTATGTATTTATTGTGAAATAGCATCCTTTAGAAAGCACTGAGGTCCGTGCTAGAGATATAGTCAAAAGAGTGTGAGAGATAATTTCACAGTATGAGACAGCATGAATGTTTCACAGCATAAGAGGAGAGAATGACTTACAAGGAGCAGAGGAAAGGTCAGAGAGGGAAAGCTGAGAGATACTCACCTACAAGAAGGAGAAATCAACAGCCACAGATGGATCAGAAAAAATGAGAAGCATGTGTAGGGAATACATAAATCTGTATTCTCCTGTCTAGTCACATCATGCAGAGAGAGGAAGGAGGAGGTAAGGATAAAGGAGAGGGCTCCCAGAATGAGGAGAAAGGAAGGAGGAGGCAGTGAAGCAGGGTGAGGGGAATGAAGACACTGTTGAGGGGACAGGCAGGAGGGAGAAATATGAGAGCAAGCACCTGATGGTGGTGCTGTACACCTGAGAGCTTGTTCAGCTCTCCCTAGCTGCATTAGCTGGTCCAGAAGAGCTGTTATTGTTCTATTCAGCCTTGTTTCTTTCAGCTTGAGCTAGTAAAGGAAGAAAGAAAAAGAATGAAGTTGAGATTATAATACAGTGAAAGAGAGTAGAATGAAGACTGGGGACAAAGGCAAGACAATTTCTAGAACTGCCCTTTTGTCAGGCATTCACAAGGAAATTTGAGTTCCCCAAAGCCTCGTGCTAGGATTGACCACCATTCTCTGCAGAGCATCCAGGCTGGGATTCTCTGGGTGCGCAGAAAGCTGGGTCCAAGATGAAAAGCGTTTGTGGTGACATAAGCGTTCTCTAGTTTTTCTGCAGCCACTTGTAAATAGGCACAGGGAATGCTGCTGATCTTCATGTGTGTGTTGCCTTTTTCTGAAATAACATAGATCATATGTAATACCTGATCTAGTTCCTATATGTGTGCCCAAACCAGTTCAGATGTTTCTGCACCAGCCTGTCTGGTTCTGGAAGGGTTTCTTCATTTGGGTATAGCATAACATGTGACTGTATGGAAACATCTTGGAAAGTGGCATAATCATATTTGTTTGCAGCTGGACATGATAAGGAGTGCAGTGCTGCAAACTGTATGGAAACATCTTGGAAAGTGGCATAATCATATTTGTTTGCAGCTATACTCCTGTATCTGGACTTGATAAGGAGTGCAGTGCTGCAGTACCCAAGCTGGTTCCTCACTCATCCATTCTGTGACACGCAGAGCTTAATCCCACACTTAAATTTTGTGTGTTTTATTTGTGGCACATTGTTACACTGAAGAAAAAAAATTACTTGTGTCTTCAGGAACACTTTAATGTGGTCATTACACTGGTATCTGAGTACATTACAAGTATCACTGAGTACATCACAAGTACATCACTGAGTACATCACAAGTATCAAATTTGAGATTCATAGCATCTTTCTTTCCCCAGAGAATTTGGTTTTATATGGCTCCTTATATTTAAATTACAGTTTAATCCAGTGGGTGCTCATCCCTTCTGCATATCCAGTCCCGGTATTGCAAAAGAAGCACCTGGAAACTAGTCTTACTGGTTTAGTCCAAGTGGCTTGTCTGATATTGCTTAGGAACTACAGAGGAATGGGATCCATATTTCCAGGGCAGGGTTTAAGGCTGGGCTTATTAAATCATGCTTGGCCTAATTTCTTGATTCACTTTAAACATGCTAACGGATTCTGCAGCAAATGAAATGAGACTCTCATAACACTCCCCATTCTCTACACAGCCCAGCCAGTGCTTTGAAGGAAATATCTGTCATGAAAAACATCATCTCAATTGTTTAAAACCTGTCAAGATGCAGTCAGGTTTTTCCCTCCCTGGGAAAGTTTGGCTTTTTCTGTCCTGTTTTCCTGAGGAGGTCCCACAATTGGAAATTGGGAATTTCATCTCCCTGTGTGTATAGAATAAAGAGTAAATGCTCTGTGTTTATTTAATAAACCCCCATGGATATACATCCAAAACATGGGCTTCTCTGACAGGAGCCTGAAGAACAAAGAGTAATATTTAGGCTTGCAAGGAAATTAAAGAAGAAACTCTTTTTTTTTGCCTGAAGGGGCCCCAGCCACTGTAGTGACAAATGTTATTCAAATACCTGAAGTAGGAAATGGATTTTGAAGAATACCACAAGTCATGTAGTATTCTCAGATCAGCTTACATAGGTCTTCATGCAATACCATAGAAATTGCTTTCTTTGTCTCTTTTTCTTTATGGTGCAGGTAGAAATAACACAAGCCATGGACTTGCTGAGCTTTTTGAAGAAAACATGAAGGAAATTTTCAAATATGGTTCTTCCAAACTGGAGTAGACTCCCTGGATTTATGGCTCCTCTCTTTCTTTTGCTTTTACCAGGGCCTTGGGTTTTTTCTATGGCTCAGACACTAGCCCCATATTCATCACTCCTGAGAAAGTAATTAATTTATAAAGGGATAGAGGCAGAAGTTGAGTCCATGAAGGTTCTTAACTTATTTCTGCACAAAATTGAAGCCACTTAAACATTTGTTCTTCTAATGGTGCCTCTGCCAGTCTCTGTAGTATGGTGCAGTCCTTGGGATCAGCTTCCAAACATTGAAGGCTAGCCAGCAATCCCATAGGAAGCCAGAGCTGTTTTTGAAAACTCTAGGCTTTCTCTCTGTGACTGTTTAAATAATTTCTTTACTCAGAACATTTTTATTTCGTTTAGATATAGATAATAATATTAAAGCTTACATTAGTATTTAGCTTTTCTTTCCTTCAAAACATTTTTCTCTAACAGATACCGGCCATGCCTTTTGGCTTGGTAAGAGCTTGGCTTTGAAATTAAACACTGCAAATAGGAAATTTTTACTCCTAAGAGATGTGACCAAAGTGCCAGGCAGCAAAGCATTTCCCTGTTTAGGAAAGCTCTCTCCATGTGTGCTCCTATTCAGGATATCCATGGGAAAAGATGTTAGTAAGATATTATTTCATAGAGACTGTCAAAGCTTGTGAGTCTCTTCGGGGATGTTCAGGGATTGTCTCTTTGGACTGACAGAAAAATTTCTCAGTAGAGAACTAGTGTCCTCCACTAGCTTCTGCCACCTTTGCCTTCATGTGGGTTAGATGCCAGACAGGTCCTTTGGAACAGAGCAGCCTGAGATCTCTAGAGCAAGCAGCAGACAAGATTTACCTGAGGTGTGACTGATGTCTGACTAAGTTGGCCTGTGTTTGCTTGAATTTTTAATGACAACAACTAAAAATAATCCTTCATGGTTTCTATTCTAGATTCAAGGGCAGAAGAAAAGCAAATATTATATACATGGAAATTACAGAACCTGAAGGGTTTGGCAGCAACCCTCTTTTCTCTTATTTTGCCAGGTTCAGCAAAATGCAAACATAGGTTTGGGGAGAGGCAAACCACTTTACAAACCTGCACATGTCCAGTCCAACTTGATCCAATAATATGTTTTGGGGAGATGTGTTTCCCATTAAAAATAGCAGGAGACTGGAGGCTTGGAGGCTTGGGTTGTACTCACAGATGTGCTTCAGGCCTTCCCAATGCCCTTAAATTCACCTCTCTGTTTTTCCCCATCTGTAAAAGAGGGAACATATTTCTTTTGCTAGAAGACTTTGAGACAAGCCGATGGAAAACAGGATAAGTGAAGAGGGGTGACATTTGAAGAGTTTCTAGTATGGCAAACAACCTGATGCTAGCACTTCCTTGACACATCTTGTAACTCTGAGCTAGCTAAGGAAGGGACACAGAGAAGAGACATTGCACATGATTTATCTAAAATGCTTTGAATGTCAGTGCCAGAGATGGGATAATTATAATAAATAATTATTTTTCATAGAATGTCTCTGTTACATATTGTACTGCAACATATAACTGAGACACTAAATATTTTTGGAACAGTAGTTTTTATTTATACGACACGACATGTGCAAAGTGCTCTGATCAACAGTAAAATGACAAGTGTCTGCTCCAAGTCACTTACAATACATTTCTCAAACATCAGTCAAGTAGTGATAATAAACTAGGGATTAGAGGGGAATGGATAAGGTGAAGTGATGGAAAAGACAAGGGTTACAATTTAAAAACAAAGATAAATTAAAATGGTTGAGAGAAATTAGATAATAGGAATGAAATTGAAAAAGTGTTCCTCTGAGATTTGAAATGATGTGGAGAGTGGATGTGTCAAAGGAATACATAAAATGATTCAGAGATATAAATCATGCTTTGACTCTCTACTTTGATGTTTCAAATATCCACAGTGAGCTGCTCAAGAACATTCCACAGGCCAGGAGCTTTTAGAATAACATAAACTTCTGAAATAAGGCTAGGTTACTTAGTTATCATAGATACATGTCACAGCCAAGGACTTTTTTAGGCAGAGGAACAAATAAAGAGAAAGGAAGTCACCCAGCGAATTGTATTTACTTTGTATTACGCTAATCCACCTGATAAAGGGACCACTATACTGGAGTATCTAAAGAGAGAAAATCAGTAATAGACTTTTACAGTCCTCCAGTTTCCATCATCAGTTATCTTGGCAACCTAAATTCATCTTGTTATCATTAAATTTAGCGCTTAAAGGTCCAAACAGAGAGCAAGTTACATGTTTATCTACTGCTTCTTGACATAATCATAATAATAAATAAATATATATTTCTTCTACAATGTAATGGATCTCAGGGATTACTATTACCTAGAATGACCTCTTAGCTATCATAGACCATTAATTTTCATGGATATATTCCAGTATTAAAAGCTACAACTCATTCTTGACGATTTGCAGTAGGCTGTAGGCCAATAAAAAATGTCTAATTTTGATGAAGACATAAGGAGATGGAGAATTCATCACATTAGCTTGTTCTAGTGGTTAATCATTTTCTGTGTCTCATTTTTCACTTGAATTTGTCTGGCTTAATAGCTCCTCCACTCAGTCCCCAGTACAACTTCATCTGCTCAGAGCCCTTTCCTGCTAGTATTTTATGCCTCCAACAGTACCAATTCATTAATCAAGCCATAAATCAAGTCATCTCCTTTTCAGTAAGTCAGATAGGTTGAGCCCTGAAAGATTTCTACAATAAGACATTTTCTTTAGATGCTGAATAATTACCAAGCTCCTCTTGCACCTTCCCCAGCTTTTCAGCAACCTTTGAAAATAAATATCCTGCATATAATTAATCTAATGAGTGCCACAAAGGGAAAAAACAGCAACCTGGTACTGGTACTCACTATTCCCATGTTTATGCATGTGTGGATTGATTTCACCCTTTTTGCCACAGTATCTCACTGGAGTGAAACTGCTCCATACTCCGATGATGCTGATCCCTTTCAGAGTGCTGTTTTTTCCAGAGTAGAGTTTCTGATTACATATCTCCTAATCTCCTATCTGGTTCTCACATGCATAATTTTGCATTTGGCTGTAGTAAAAGGCTTTTGGCTTGAACATGAAGATGATCCTTCCTGTCCTATATAAATGCTTTCCCCTCATCATTGCCGTTCCACCAGGCTTCCCAATACGTGCATGTCTTATCAGCAGTGAGTTTCTATTTGCTTCTAGGGCACTGATGGAAATACTGAATAGCACTGAATTTAAAACTGATCCTAATACTATTTGCCTGGCTTTTGCAAAGTGGCATGGCTTTATTTTTTACTATGTCCAGCAGACAAACTTGGGTGGAGTATTTTCCTTGTGCTTCAACCATCCTGTGCCCTGTGTATTTCTCAGAGAATGAGAGTGACCCAGTGTTGCTCCTGATCCTGACTCAGTGACAAACCAATTTAAGAAATAAAATTAAGCAGTATTCACAACCCATACATGTATTCACTCTTGTCCAATCAGGACTTTCTGTTGGTTACCATGTTATGACTTCATAAAAATACAGAAGGTAGGGCTAGAAAGAACTTTGAGAGCATTTCTAGTCATGTTCTTGCTCAGGCCAGGGGTGTTTAAATTATTCCTGCCTTTTTTTAAATTTACTTTTTAATCAAGATTATTGTGATGCTGGGAAATACATCTCTTTATTCTCTTATTCTTTGTCAAAGAATTTTCTATCAGTTAATATTTCTTCCATGAACTGCTGTTAGCCTTGCTAGTGCACATCTACTGTGATTATTGACTTTGCCATTTTAAAAAAAATATTGCCATAGAACAGACATGGCACCATCCTTTAGTATTCTGCTACTTCCTTGCTGTTAGAGGATTTATGAAATATCAGCGTCAGCAAGCTAGAGTTAAATAAGCTCTATTAGTATGCCCATGTAAGCCATCCACACCTGCTGATTTTAAAATATTTACCTCCAGTACATACTTTACATTCCTTCTGGTCACTAACAGAGTGGAAAATATTTCATCAGCCCATGTGATACAAGTGCATCATCTTTCTTCTTTCCAAATGCAGAAATATGTCTGGAATATTTGCTTTTTCTGCAACTTTATCATTTCTTCATCTGCATCAAGCAGCAGCATGTACCCTTGTTAAGACTTCTATAGTTCTTAATATACTCTAAACTAATTTTATTTTCTTAAGGTCTGCCAGCCAATGATTTTCCTCTGTTGTCTTTTTAATTTGTCTATTTTTATATTATGCAACTTCCATTTTATATTGATTACTAAATATTTCCCATTTTATCTATTTGCTTTGTAGGCTTTTTATTTTCTAACTATGCATTCACTTCATACATTGATCCAGGATAGCATTTTAAACAATATTGTTCCCTATTATGCTTACAAAATTGGGACTTTTGGGACTTTTGTAAAATCCGGTAACTCTTACACAGCTTTCAGTTATCTGCCATATTTTCCTGTCTGAGTTTCTCTTCATCACCTTTAATGTGTTTTGTCCTATTCTCTAGTCTGATTCAGTGGTCTCTGAGAGACTCTTCTACAATGGTATCTCTTGTTTTGTTATTATTTAGTGCTTTGAGCCATTCTGCATTAAAGCAGCTGTGGGTCTGAGTTACTAATAATTCTAAAATTCTGGGAGGCTGCACATAAGAGAGCATAGCCTCTCCTTCTCATACTAGTTTTTTACTTTTTCATTGGAAACAAACCAAATCAAGTAATTTTACTGTATAAATTATTGCAGCCATTTTCAGAATGCTGGTTCAATTAATTTTCTTCATAGCAATGAATACAGGAATTCTATCTTTAGAATTAACATCAATTAATATTATTCTTAACAATCAATATATGAGTTATAAACAGTTTCACTAGCAAAAGAATTCTCTTGCAGTCTCCACTGAATATAATAGCTGATATTTCACTGTTACCTTATTTTTGTTATGTCACTTTCAGAGTGCATTACATAGGAGTATTTTTCCCATTTAACTAGATAGCCTCAGGCCTAAAGAAGTTTGAAGTTCATCACAGAGGACTGAAGACTGTCCAGAAGCCTGAACAAGCAGCCAGCTAATCTCATTGTGTATTTCACCTGCCATATACATGCATATGATGAAGAACACATTAAAGTGATGCACAGGGAAGTTAGTGCACTATTTAAAAAGTAATACTTTCCTTCCTCTGTTTTCATATCTTGTTGCTGTCCTGGAGAAGTCCCACAGTAAACACATGAGCCCAACAAATGTCATTGGGTCAAGTTGGGTGGGACCTAAATGGTCCCAAAGCTTTTTGATGACTAAGAAGAGTCAGATGAAAAAGACTGTCTCTCTACAGATGTTAAATAAATAACTACTTCATTAAATATTCATCTATATCTTACACAGCAAAGTTCCCCATTAATAGGTATAGCCCCAGCATAGATTGCATAGGGATTGCCATAATATTGTGTAAAGAGTAAATCTTAATTTTAGAAAGTTATTAAGAAGATTTTTTCATAAAGAATTTAATGAGATTAAGTAAATACAGAATCCTGTAGAATGTTTAGTTCATTATATGTCCAAAAGAAATTAGATTTTCTGTTATATTGTAATTTACAATTATTGAATATTTTACACTGACTATGAATGCTGGCTCAACAATATTCAGTTCAGAGATCTTAGAATTTTCTATTCTAGAAGAGACCAGAAATTATGTTCCAGATACCAAATAATCCCAGTCATCCTGCAAAGTTCTCAGTTATAATTAGTAAAACTGATGCTGGTTATTAGAAGTCAACCTCAGAAATATAAGCACAGAACCAGATCAAGTAAGCTGAATGTGAGCAGAGGTCCTGCTGAACCTTTGAGGTCAGCTGTAAAAGTCATTTGCACAATTAGTTGTGACTCTTTATCTATGGACAGATCCAGGTCTTAACAGTACGGCTGCAATTCGCTGCTTATTCATTTGTGAGAACTGGACACTTCTGTGTGATGATGCACTCCATCCTGAGGAGATTAATCAAGTTTCCCTATCCTCACTGATGATAGATGGAGCCAGATGAATAGTTCAGGCTCATTTCTTGACTCCTGGATAGATGAAGTCAGGCAAAATAATCACAGACTGATGGTCTGTTTCATAACATCCTGACAAACTTCATGAGACAGATCCTAAACTGATCAAATGAGAGTCAGAAGGAAGCTGAAATTAGGCTCTGATTCATAAGTAAATCTCATAATTTGACCTCTATCACACCTGTCCCACCAAATGCTTTCAAAAGCTTTTTTTTGTAGTTGTCTTTGCAAATGGGAACTAAGTGACCTCTTTTATATCATTCCAAAGCGAAAATACAGGCTAATAGAAGGGGAATTTGAGAGTAAAATTGCCAAGACTGAATTTCACTTCTTCAGAAAAAAAAATCCATAGTTTCTTTTTGGTTCAAAGCCATTTTAAATTTTGTTGTAACATTGGGCATGCTATTAAGGAGAAATATTCTAGTATACATTAACACAGCCAAAGATGATATCAGTTTATAAAATCCATTTGGAGTCAGCTACATTTTCAGTAGGCTTTTTTCTTAAGGGATGTTTATCCTAATACAAGCAATTAAGGGTTCTTTATTAGTCCATCTCAGAGGTACAGACTTCACCATCAATTGATGTTCTTCTCAACTCCCATAATAAAACCAGAGGACAAAGAAATAGTACATCTTCCCCAAATAAGCTGTTTCTCTAACATAATCCCATGCACGAGCCAACACTAATGACTGTATTGCACTGACTATAAAACATTTATGTGCTCATAATTCTGTGAACATTTAGCTGTTACTTATTTGCAAACATTACTGCACCATGAGTAAAAGTTGGATAACCTAAGAAATCCCAAACCCCACTTCCATAGTCAGACTGTCGTGTTCTTTGCTTTTCCCTTTACACTTCAACAGGTCTCTACAACCTTACCCCAATTTTTACAGTACCTGTCTTCTCATTGCCTTTTCTCCATGATCAGGATAAGGAAAAAAGACCAAAGCTCATTACCAGGTGGGCATCTCAGCAGTCAAATTAACACTTTCTGGTAGAGCAACCTCACTAGACTTGTGCTAATTACCTTTTTTAGGGCATTTTTGGCATAGCAGAATACTGTTTTCTGTATTTAGACAACCTTAGAAACATCTAAAACTGATGCGCACTCAATGAGTTAAAAGATGCAGGTAGACAAGCGAATGTCCAAGCTGCCCCCACCTGCTGGCAGCAGGCCTGAAACTCCAGCTGGCAACCCCAAGGTGCAGCAGGCACTGCTGGGTTTCCTGTGTCCCTTTGTTGTGACCCATGAATATCAAACGCTGTGATATCCAACTCCTTTCTTTCCAGAGAGTTAGAAATGGTGCTGCCATGTTCCCCGAGGCTGGCAGATAGTATGAAAATTAGAGCAACTGGATACACCCTGTGTTGTGCACAAGCAAATCAGGCATTCCCAGGGAACACTACAACCATTAACCCTATAGTTCACTGTTTGTGTTGCTCTCCTCCCACCTGCTGGATGACAGAAGGAGAGAAAATTATCTGCAGAATTTTTTTAAGTGTCTGAGCAGTTCTCTGTGGTTCTTGTCCATGCTGATATCTGGGTATCCAAAGGAAATAATTTTAAAAAGTACATGTTACCAGCCTGAGTAACAAATACAAACTCTGTCACTGACAGGAGCTAATACAGATTTCTCCATGACACTTAATAATTTCCAACAATCTTATCTGGAAGCAACCTGTACCATCTAGCCCTTATTCAGAGTCCATAGATGGCTAAGCACTTGGTCTTTTAGCTCTGCCATCTGAGGAAAACAGAATAGTTCTGCAGAGCTGTCTGCATCTCCGTGGAGCAGGAGGTTAAGGGATGTAGTGATCTATACTTCATAGGGGCACCCACTAGTTTGAAAAACCAAAACATGCTGGAATTACCTCAACAAATTTCAGCCCCTGATGCCAGGGGCTCTAGGAGCTGAAAAATGAAGTTGGATATTATATTACAGGATCAAGCCCAATCCAATTTACAGTGACTCAGACTTGTGGCCTTAGGTTTATCTCAACAAAGCTTTTTGAGGAATGGTTTTTTCCCAGGTTGCTTTATACTCAATTGCAGTTGTTGGAGTGTGTCATATGACAGTGGAGTTTTTGCCTTTAAAATAGGCACAAAAGCCATTTCAATAAGGGTTTTTTTTGTTCACTTCAAAAGGTAAAAAGACTTCTTTTAAAGAATGTGAACACATGGGTTCCGTAACTTCACAATGCACAGAAAATTACAGAATTCTATATGACCACAAAATATTAGAATTCAAAGAAAATAGACCTATTTTGGGTCACCATACAGTCTTCATTATTGTGAATAATGTTGTCATTAGGAACAAGTTTGTGAGATGGAAATTAGGTCAAAGTTTCAAGGATAGTAAGTGAAACAGATTGTAACAAATTTTCTTGAAAGGCTGAAAAAAAAACCTTTGCCTTGTCATTCTGTGTATCATGAGACTGCTCCAGGAAAAAAATTTGAATCCAGGGACTATGCTGTAAGGTAAGGAAAGTATTTGTAATAGCATAAAAAGGGACCAAGTGCAAACCCACATATTTGAATGATCATCATTAATTAATGGCATTTATGGTGGGCAGAGCTGCACGTGTCATCTGGTATTTTTTTTATTTTAGTGAGGTTCATGAGTCTTGATGCTTTGTGGAAGTGATTCTCGAGGCTATGTTTGGTTTAATTTCTTGAGTATCACTTACTCGTACAGAATGGCTCAGGTTTAACATATAGGGCTACTTTCCATTCGGGGGAAAAAAAAAAGCCAAAAAAAATCCAGAGAAAGAGTCCTGAACTGCATGGGGCTTGATATGAAATGCTCCCCTCCTCTGTAGCTCCAGAACAGAAGGAGCTTGGTATTGTTAAACAGTAGCTAATTCGGATGGGATTTCCTGTTGCTAAGAGCTAAGTCTTTGGTATGCAGAGCCAAACAGCAAGGGCAAAGTGTAACTATTTAAGGCTGAAGTTTGCTATTTAAAGGAAAGTGTTCATCCTTGCCCAAATGTTTGTTGCAGTCAGGAAAGTGTTTCTGTTCTAATGACAAGATGATGGGCTGTCACGATCCCAGCCAGTCAGTCCAGATCAAATGTGCTCAGGATATAAGCCAAGAGATTTTTTTCCCAACCTGCTAGCACCAAAAGCACCACCTGTGATCGATTTTGTGATAATGGTGTAAGCAGCTACTGGAAATTCAGGACACTTCTCAGAGATTTTGGTCTCTGGGGGAACCAAATATGTGTTTTCAGGAGTGACACAACTGCTGCTATCCAAAACGTGCTGTCTGTTCTGCAGAGGTGGTAAGATGTGACCCAGTCACAAATCTACATGAGCATAGCCTCTTGCAAGCAGGGGTATGTTCCTGATTCTGTGCAGGAAAATTGGTGGAAGTTGTCCTGAATCCTCTCTTCTTTTATGCCTACATGGCTACAATTCACAGAATACGTTTTATTGCAGCAGGCTTACCTTAAACAGGCTTACCATAAATCTAAGTCCAGATAGAGCACTGTGGACACTGATTTCAGACAAGATTTTAGAAATTTGGTGTCAGTACCCTGCATTTCTGTTTGACCACACACTGCTTTGCAGAGGAATGTAAAGCTAGCAGTTCAGGCTCTGAAACACTCCTAGATATAAAAGTAAAAGCAACTCCTCCCTGAGGTAATGGTGGCATTGTTCTGGCTCATTAAAAGAATGACATTGTAATTTTGATCCAGCACAAAAAAATATTTTGTTTAAATTCTTAATTTATAAAAGGTTTCATGTATGGGTTTGGTTTCTGTGATGTCTTCAGAGAAGCAAAATAATCTTTGGGAAAATATAAATGGTAATGATTCAAGTAAATTTGCTCTGAGGAAAAAAATCAAGGCTGAGAGGAGACAAGTGGTTTCTACAGAAATATCAGGCTTGAATTTTGACCTGTTTTAAGAGTGGAAGTGGGTCCAACTTTAACAAATATTAGGGAACAAAGTCTTAAGGGCTTTGCAGATTTGGGAAAATAGAGAAAACAGAAAATAGTTTTTTGAATTAATGGCTGAACTGGACATAGTTAATGTATGCAATCATTGACTTAGGAATACTTTTCCCTTCTCCCTTACACAGTCCCATATGTTTATCTGGCAAAACATTCCAATGCTTCTGTGTTTTTTAGGAATAATTACCCAAGTGCCCGCTGAGTCAGGACTATATGTTAGCATGTGTATCCAATGTGTTGGAGACACGGTTTGGGTTAAGTCTTAGAACCCTTTCAATAGAAGCTCTTAACAAATTAAGGCTGTTCATACTCCCTTTCTCCACAGACGCCCATAATGGTCCCTAGAAACGGCCTGGGTGTTTGCCTGATCCAAGGTTTCTACTTATTCCAGATGAAGAAAGACCTCTATCGGTTTTAATTAGCAGAGGTTGCATTTATGTCTACGAGAGAGCTATGCCTGACTTTCCCGCTGGGAAGTTTGTTTCGCTGGCAAGGCAGAAACCAGCCAAAAGCGTCGGCCACTCTCGGGTCACTCGGTTTCGGAGGGTCCCCTTGGTCGCCCAAATCCTGGAGTCAATCCCGGCGCGCGGAGCGCCGCCCGCCGCGCCGCCTCCCGCCACCAGGCGGCGCCGGAGCGCAGCGGCAGCGCGGAAACACCCGGGGCTTGGCGGCGGTACGCTTCGTAACAGCACCGGGGGACAGCCGCTTGTGACAGAGCAACCCCCAAAAGGGAAAAGCTGAACACCCCCAGCCACCCCAGCTTAGATAGCCACAGCAAGGCCTCGTATGTGGGACAGGGGTGGAGTGCCCATACCTGCCGCGGGAGGCACCTCCTGTGCAGCCAGGAAGATGTGCCAAGGTCTGCGATGCCCATTAACCCTCTTGGTGTCTCTCTGGATGAACTTCTTGTCCTCTTTCTCCTTCTGGTCCACAAAGAAATTCCCAGAATTTCATTCATCGCTGTGAATGAAACTGAGTGTGTGACACAAAATGCAAATCCCCCTCTTTCTCCTGCCCCTTGACTAGAGTTTCTGGAATGGCTGGAGAACTCACACTTCACAGCCAACTGAGCATTTGCAGGCAGAGTTCTGACCTCCTACTGTGTGCAATTAACACTAATTAAACAAATAAGTAAAAATTACTCATGACATCCTTTGCAGAAGTCCCTAACAGTTTTGTGTTGTAGCTGCTGGAGCTGTTTTAATTGGCTGTGTGTCTAGTGCTGCATGCTGGCACGGGATTCTGAGGGTGCAAAGAGACACAGAACACCTCTAGACCCAGACTGAGGTTACACCTCTACACTGAGACTGAGGTTACTGAGAGCAGGGGAGACAATCACGGACAGAGGGAGAGGCTGGGCAGTGACCTTACCTTCAGAAGCTCCCCTGTGGACCCACAAGGCTCTGGGGCAAGGGAGCACAGCATGAGGAAATGGGTGGGAGTCTCTTATATTGGAGCAGTCAGAGCAATGAAAGCCAAGCACCATCTAAACCTTCAGTTAAGGTGCCATTTCTCTTACAAGGATTCCTGCTTCAGGCAGTACATAGAATGAAAGACAAGTCCTAGATCAATCTTTGAGCCTCCCAGGGAGAGGTGCATTGATAGGAAATTACAAAATGAAAAAAAAAAATTAAATTAAGATAACATTTTCAAAACTGGCACCTTTTCCAGGTCACCCTATTGCAGGGTGGTGCAACCAACCCTGGGGCTGATTTTCAGAGAAACCCAACCCTTGAATTTCCCAGCATCTTTGAAACCAAGCCAAGAACATTTTGCCCAGAGGTGGAGGCACACAAAATTAGGTTTCCTTTTTAAGATGCATGTTGGCTGTGTTTGAAAGCCATACTATCTTTTATAATTTTTACCCCTCCTCTCCAGAATTTTCTGGAATCTTAAGCTGAATCACAGAAATGATGCAGATCATAAAAATACCCTTCAACTAATTCCCTCCATGTTGTTTCATCCTGGCAGCTGTGCTGTTTGGCAATTGTTGCTGCATGCAAAGGAGTAGGTGGGTATCAGGCAGGCACCTCCAAACTGCGTGGGGAAGAGTGTGCTCAGTAACACTTGCTGCTCTGTAATGAAGAAGAGGGCAGGGTCAGATCTTGACAGTAGAGGGTGAAGTCTTGGTGGCAAGGTACTGTGGTGATAAGTTTGAATTTGTTCCTTGCCCATGAATAGTTTTCATCTATGACAAAGGATAAAAGTCTGAGATTTTGTCCATGTGCTTTCAGACATAGCAGGAGAGAGGGCAGGGTGCAGATTTTCTCCTGAAATTTACAGGTATGTCACACCTGTGTGTGTGCTTGCATGCTGGACCATGCTGTGATACATCCTGGGCTCCTCATCAGCACTTCCCACTAATCCCAAGCAGTCAAAGTACTATCAGACACTGCTTGTTTGGGCCGCCTACTGACATCACTTGCCAGTGTTGTCCACAAAAACCAATCTGCAATACCATTTGAACCTTCTTATGGCAGCTTGTAACATCTATAAGTGGGAGCTACTGCTTTGAGCCCTTTGGGGAAGTGTACAGAAATGCTTTCCTTACCAGCTCAGGAAGGGAGTGGGGCAAGCCCCAGGACTGACCCTAGAACTCAGCTGACAGTATAAAAGTGGGATTGTTACCCCCTCCCCAGGCAGATGCACTATCATGTTCTACTATTTTCCTTCCTAAAGAGATCTGTGCTGGTTTTGTGGATTAGTGTGGAAACTGCCAGAAACAATCATGCCAGAGAAACTCAACAACCACTGTTCGGAGGGTGCTGTCTGGGGATCTCATCTGTGTAGTGATGGAGCTCTCTCCAACACTGCTCACCCAGGGATGACCCTTTCTGAGAGAAGCAGGCAGAGGGATCTCTGCAGGAGCTCTCAACATTTCCACCCTCCATGTGGAAGTGAAATAATTCCTCCTCCCTTTACACAATGCCTTGACAAGTCTGAAAGATCCCAGAGCAAAGATCACAAACGTCTGGGAACTGTGTGCCTGGCTCTGGTGTGAGACCAGGAACAGAGCCAAAAACCTCTCCAGCTAACCCCTCCTGCACTCTTATGGAGGACAGCCTGCACACCAGTTTCAGCAACAAAAGCTCTGCAAGTAGGAGTCCTATGGCAGGGAACCATGTTCTTCTCCACACCCCATCCTGACATCTGGCAGCTGTAGGCATAACTTCAGTGCAGTACTGGGAAGGCAGCCAAACCCTTCCCACAGACTAACCCCATCTCTTACTAGTGTCTTCTCTCCCCCACCAGCCAGTACAGACCACTGCAGGTTGTGGAAGGGCAGGGATTCTCCATCAGAAAGTCCTCCATCAGGAAATTCTCCATTAGGAAGTCTTGTGCAGCTTCCCCTGCCTCTGACCACTCAGTTGCCCCAGGTGCCCATTCCAAAGTTCTTAGATCAGCACCCAAACAGAGGGCAAGCTGGGACCTACTTTGGTATTTATTAAAGTATTGATGTAACAAGTCTGGAAATAGTATTTCCCCCCAGCTCTGCTATGGACAAGGACAACACCTCCTCCTAGCCTACCCAAATTTCTCCGATCCAGCAACTCTTTTCACAAGTCTAGTGAGGATCAGACATGGGGTCTCTCCCCATGATCTCTTTGGTCTGAGTTTTTATGCTGAGAAGCTATTTTTAGTGATGGCTGGGTGCAGAACTGTAATTAACAACAGCAGTAATAGGGGTCTATGTTCCATGGAGCTCCTCTGGCTGCAGGCAGCATACACTATTGCCTCCTCAGCACACCCCTAATAAACATGCCACTCAGATAGACGATGTTTAGGAATGGGGCTGAGATGATCAGTCTGTCCATACAGCTGTTACTGCTGCTGCTGCTTGTCAGAGGGTAGCTGACCAGTGGTTGTTTATTTTCTTGGCTTGAATTCAAACCAGTAATCTATAAATGAATTGGTGCTCTGCTCCCCATGTTGTTTAGATCTCTTTCTCTGGTGCAGCTTTATGCATTGCACTTCCAGAGACAGCTCTGTAAATAGGCATTTTCCTGGCATTTCACAGGGTACCTTGGAAAGGAAAATTACCGTAGATTGTTGCCTACTTTGCCTGAGCTTCCCTGCCCCTGGGAAGAAAGACCTGTTTGTGCCATTCAAGCAAGGTCTGAGGGGTATAGACTCTCCCTTGCAGCAGCAGATGTGGCCCTCTCTCACAGCACTGGGGCTGCCAGAGCAGCAGGTTCACCTCTCCAGAGCTCTTCCTGATTCCTTCCAGCACCTTGTCATAGGTCCACCACCCTCCTTCTATGCCTCCTTCTCCTTGGCAGGAGCAGCCAGGCCTCTCATTCTAAGGGCAGCAACATTTGGTTTTTTGAGTGCTGTTGAGCCAGCTCTGTCTGCAAACTTGCAGCATCTGGATTGACACAGTTTACCTGTGACATGCATCATGTGCAGCACCACTTGCACAGCAGTGACAGCTGTAGCCTGTGGACTCAGAAAGAGATTCAAAGTGTGCTGTGGTATGTGGGAACCTTTGGGGCTGCATACCAGCCAATGCCAGACACAAAAAGACCACACAAAACAAATACACCAGTAAGGACTGTTTTCCTTCTCTGCAGCTTGAAGACTCCCACATGCCATCCTCCTTTCTTCCCTGTTCTGAAGTAGGAGTTGAACAGGCACACAGGAGCATGCTGATAACAATCCCAAACTGGCACTTTTTACGATCCAGTTGTCTAATCTATGATCTATATAAACCTATGGGAATACAAGCATTAAAAATATTAATTACTGTGAGAGATGTTACATTTGTGTATTTTTATAGAGAAGAATGTTACATTTTTTATCACAGGCTACTTTAATGATAGTTGATGACTTCTTAATCAATTGGAAAAACACATAATGAAATCTGGTACTTAGAAGCTGAAACTGGAAAAACCCAGAGATGAAACAAGGCAAGAGCTATTAATACTGAGAATAACACTTGAGTTGCCCCTGGGATGACTCCCTAAGGAAAATGGGAATTCTCCATTGTTTTACTCTGTGCCAGTCAAGACAGTATATATAAAACATATGTTCTTGCTCAAGTTCTGGCTTGAATAGTACACATGAGTGTCTGTGTGTGAAGTGTCACGGGATGACCATAACACGATCAAAACCAGCTGACAGAGTACTGGAGGGCAATGGTTTCCTGGCCCTCCCACTGGGTCCTCCCACGAGCAACTGGTTTATGCAGCAAGGTGATCCACAGCTGCCAGTCTCTTATTTTAATGCTGCATGAACTTGTCATTGCTGATTAGAAGAGAAGAAAGGCAGGGGGTTGCAACTCTGTGCTGTGTCTGTCAGTACATTGCAAACCGAGGAGAAAGAGAGAAAGAGAACTAGGCACAAAGGCCATTTTCATCATTTTTAAGCTTCTAACAGGTGGAATTTAGAGAACTACAATATGAAGTCTAAGCTGATTGTGGAGAGCGACAAATGCCTCAAACAGGTGTTTCAAGGTACTGGGGGTCAATGGTTTCCTGGCCCTCCCACTGGGTCCTCCCACGAGCAACTGGTTTATGCAGCAAGGTGATCCACAGCTGCCAGTCTCTTATTTTAATGCTGCATGAACTTGTCATTGCTGATTAGAAGAGAAGAAAGGCAGGGGGTTGCAACTCTGTGCTGTGTCTGTCAGTACATTGCAAACCGAGGAGAAAGAGAGAAAGAGAACTAGGCACAAAGGCCATTTTCATCATTTTTAAGCTTCTAACAGGTGGAATTTAGAGAACTACAATATGAAGCCTAAGCTGATTGTGGAGAGCGACAAATACCTCAAACAGGTGTTTCAAGGTACTGGGGATTTTTGTGCAATTTTTTTCCCACACAGGATTGAGCATTCAGTGGGGCTCTGAATGAACTTTTGGTCTGGCTGGTGTCCTTGTCCATTTGGTAAGTTTTCAGTGGCACTGTGTCTGGAACACAGTGCTCTCTCCCACCTGCAGAACTATGACAACTTTGCTTACTAGATAAAGAGTTCATTCTGCTCTCATCTTCTGACCCCTTGCTCTCATTTATCTCTTTGTCCTTCTATTTAGGTATTTTGGATATGGTGCTCTGAACAAAGCAGTCTGTGCTTGTGTTGTGATAAGGATAGTCTAACAGTATAGTCTAAAAGTGCCAAGCTAGTTCTCTTGGATCGGCCAGAGACTTTGTTTTGTCAATAAGGCACTTGCTGTTTATAGTAAATTTTACTTTTTGCTGAATTATTTGTCTGCAGATTACAAAGACCTGACATGTAGTGCTTGAGCAGCCATATTAAAGACAACTGCCAAGGGAAATAATTTGGGAACAATGAGATACTACTTGTTATTACAACCTTCTCCTTCTGAAGACAAACTATTTTTCTATTTGCATCATTTAATGGAAACCATGACTTATTTTTTAAAATAATAATTTTGTTAAATACTTTAACAGAAATGACAGAAGATATAAGGAGGCATATCTTTGAAGAATAATTGCATTAAATACATGGCATAACAGTGTTATGTGAGTGCTGATGTGGTTCTGGGCCTCCAGGGGTTAAAGCAAGGTGTGCACAGGCAATTCTTAGGGAGGTACTTTATACAGAGTTCAGTGGCTGAGGAATGTCCTGGCAGTCAAGCTTCATTGCCTGGGAAAAACACAAGGCCAGATATTGACATTTCAGTGAGTGATATGATCCGGATGGCTTTGCTGGTGCAAATGAGAGAACTTGACCAGTGCTTTTAAGGGAAGAATGAAAATAGCTTATAAAATTCAGATTAAGAAATATTCTGCTTGCATGCTGTAGTTGAAAGGAGCGAGAATAGGATGTGAGCATGAAGGGAATAGCTCCTTTTCTCACTTTGTCTTTGGCCAGCCTCAGTTCAAGAGTGGACTCTATAAAGCATGAAGCTACATTTTGCCCTCTGAAATACCTATAGGAAGGCATAAATTGTGCTGTTTCTGGTTATTTATTACAATTTATTGATCACTGGGCATAATGATTAATACAGACTCACACACAACATGCAGCCTGTAGGCAACTGGAGCCCCTTCTACTGGGAATTGATGGAGAAATCTCTTTGGATGATACTGTCCCAACAGTCAGCTGGATCTCTGCCTGTATTCCTGCCTGTCCCTATTCACCTGTCCAAATGGGAGAGTCCTCACCAGATGCCTGTTTCTTTTCAGTTCTTTTCTATCTCTACTTGGCTCTCCAGCCATCCCTGTGTAGTGCATTCCTGCTCTCTGCCTGAACCAGCTCTGTAATGCATGCTTTGTCTCTTAGCTAGGAACAGGCAGCTTCATTCAACCAAATTCCCATGGAACTGGAAACAGATGAGAAATCTAAAGCAAAACCATCTTTAGGGAACTGCAGGGTCCTCAGAGTCTTTGGAAATCTGACTACTTATTTGGATAATGGGGTGTAGATTTCAGAGCTGCCTTTATTCACTCCAGTGTCCAAATCTTGACCTTATGTTTTTATATTTTTATATTTTAACCAGTTAATCATATCAGTGTTTTCATCTTTGCATAGTAAGTGATTTGGTACTCAATGTTTCTGTGCCGAGACATCAGTGAAAGCACACTATCAACGTGAGGAAAAAGTTTACAATGAATGTTTAATAAACAGCAGATCTTGAACCAGGCAGTATCTGTGAGCCAGATAACAACTCTTAAGATCTTGTTTAACCATGTCTAGTGAATAGTGTTGCTTAGTGTCCTAGGAGGTAATTTTGTTCAGTTCTTCTGTGTGCTTCCTTCATAGATTGTTGAAGCCTGTTTATTTCAGACTGCCCTGTTCTGAGTAGCCTCAACAGGTGCCAAAGTACAATTGCAGAGCATTCATGGATCTCTCATAACCACTCAAGATATCAGCATTCTGGGCGTGCAACCCTTCCCCAACAAGCCAGACTCATTTTCTCGAGATGAGACCAACTGTAATGGCAGTGAAGGGCCCATGTGAAAGGTTCATGGAAAACGGCTGGAAAGATGCACATCAGAACGACTGTTGGTATCTCCACTGAGGGGAGCCTCATAGAGACATTTTAAAAGTATCTCTGATGGAAATAATGAGCCTGATAATGGAATAAGTGACAAGTAGTTGCTAAACCTGAACCAGAACAAAGGGCCTTTTCCTTTAAAACACTGGTCTGAAGCCCATATCTCAGGACATTTTGTCCTGCTACACCCATCTGTCTCCAGTCCCTTTTTACTACCTCTTGCATGCTCTGGTCTGCTCAACACAAAAGAGGAGAGCGTGAACGTGGCCAGCCTGGGGTGTCAGGGAGTGGCCAGGGCAGAGGGCAGCAGCCCTCCAGTGTGTGCACTCACTCGCTGTCAGAGCCCAGTCTCCTGAGGCAGTAAGGTATCACCGGTCCTTGGTATAACAAGAACTGGTTATACCAAGTGTGTCACCATATATTCATATAAGGCATTGCTGCATGTAGAGTAGCTCAGTAAGTGATGGTCTAATGCCTGAATAATGTATTTTGTGTGCTAGCAGCTATCATTAGAAATGTTTGAGTCCCCAGACCTGTTTGTTTAAGCCATTTTATGTGAGAAATGGCCACAGTACATGTACAGGTTGGTGCCCTCTGGTCAGGAGACCATTACACTAGTTCGGTTTTCATCTCTGTGCAGCACCAGCCACATGCCCTTTGGTTGCCTACAGCCTACAAGGAGTGAAGGGGACTCCATCTAGAGCTTCGGATGGACCCCAGCCCCTCAGGCCTGCAGCAGCGGCAAGGGCAGCATGCTTCTGTAGGTACCAGCCCCTAGCCCGGCTGCTCCCCTAAAATGCCGCTGCCCTGGTGGTCCGGGCACGGTTTGGGTAGCATCAGCTCCGAAGTCTGGGAGGGAGGTCTCGGGAAATTCGGTGGCAGTCCCTGAGGGTGCAGGGTGGGCGGACAGGGAGATGTCTCCGGCGGGGGCAGAGCGCGGCTGCCACTGTTGTGCCCCGGGCCCAGGCACCCGGCGCTGCCCGCCCCACCTGCCTCGCCGCTGAGCCCGGGAAGGGGTTAAAAGCCCGGGGCGGCTGATGTCAGTTCCTGCGCTCCTCGGGAGGGCCGTGTCTGATATTTGAGCCGGGCTCTCCCGCCCGAAGGAAACCGGGGAGGGAATGGTAAAGTGCTGAATGGGACAGGAGCCGCGCCGGGCACCTGCCTGCCGCCCGGCACCGCGCAGCCGCCCGCGGCCAGGGCCGGCCCCGCCGCGCCGCGGGTCGGGAGCCCCGGGACGCCGCCGGGCAGAGCCCTCCGCGCCGGCCAAGGTGAGCCAAGGGCCCCGGCGGGCGAGAGGGCGGCTGGGGGCTCTGGAGGGCCGGTCTGCGAGGGGCTGGCTGGCACAGCCTTTCTCCACCGGCTCGGCTTTCTTCGAAGGTGACTGTAAAGGGACTGGCGGGAGCATTCTGGGGCCGATGTTGTGGCATCTCTGTTAACTGAGGTTTGCTTTCGGTCTGGGACTTTGGCCCTGAGGAGGCATGGAAGAAGTGAGGGGAGGAATGGCTACACGAAGGGGGAGATGCAGTCCAAGAAGTAAATGTCTGTAAGCTCAGTGGTCTCTTCTGCCTTCCTGGTAAGCCTCGGTGTGCAGGGCAAGACCTCTGCAGGTAGAAGGGCACAAGTGGGAGCCCTTCCTCCTGCCTCCAGGCACTTTTATTAGCTAAGCCACCTGCGCGGATATAAAGGGGAAATTATTCCCCGCTCCCTCCCACCCCAGGCCCGCGACAAGCCTTTTCCTTGCCATTTGCGCAGTTTTTATGTTATTTTCTCCCCCGTGTCCGTCTCCCCCCATGCTCTTCATATCTCAGGCCGCACTCCTGAGCGGGAAATGACTGCGTGGCTGAGCAATTCCAATGGCCTCAGCGCTAAAAAGCTGAGGCGAGTATGAAGTGGAAAGTGAAGTGGCTGGGGACAGGGTGTTGATTAATAGTGGAGGATTTCCCTGCTGAGTTTTGTCCATTGCCTGTACTGCTGACCCCCTTGATGCCAATTCAGTGACATGAGAAGAAATCTCTTCCCTTTCATGTTGCATTTATCACTTTTCCAGTGATTCCTTTTGTAGTAATATGGTAGCTGAAAGTTAGACCAGTATTCAGCTGTGGTGCTCAGACACCGGTGCTTTTTACAGGCAGGTGCTAAGAAGTGCAGTCCCCCTGTGCTGTGAATCCTCTATGACAGCCTGTGTAAATCTGTTGCTGAGCTGAGCAGACACATCTGGAATATGGAAATAGTGCTTCACTTGTCTTTATTGTTTGCACTGCATGAACAAAGCTGCACTTTACTTGCATTTGTATCTGCACCTGAAAGTCTTCACATTGATTGATTATTTCAGCTTTTCAGGTGGAAGTGTACAAACTCTCCTAAGTGTTTTGATTTCTAGTTCTGGATCCACCTATATCTGCAAGATCAGCTGATTGTAGTCTAAAAAACCCCAAACATGTGACATCTTGATTTAAATATCAGCTTTATCATGGGCATTCCAAGTAAATATGATGATATTTATTTTGTATATGGTATTTAGGGTCAGGACTGTCTCTGATGTTGGTCAAAACTTACAGATATATGCATGAGACTTCTAATTTTGACTGCATTTAGCAGGTGGTTGAGTAATTTTTTTTTCCCCCCACAGAGTTTTAAGGACTTTTTATCTGCCATTATTGTCACTGACAGTTGTTGGATACTTAACACTGAAAATCAAGCTGCTCTTTAAGAAGTGGTTGTATGCATTTATGGATGAAGTTTTGAAAATCTCAGCTTGTTTGAATAGTGTCTGTCTCCTCTGTTCTGAATCTCTAAAATAAGAATACTGCCTCTGCAAATATCGGGCTTCCACCTTCTTATGCGTAAGGGTTAAAAAGAGACAGTTCTATATAAATATATCTTTATAAATTCTTTATCTGATATGAAGAGGACCAATATCTGGGAGAGGAAGGAGAATCAAAAAATGTGCTGAGAAAAAGATGGCTAAGACTTACTAAAAAGGACATCTGAAATGGCAGATCTGATGGAAGTGATTTAAAGTCAGTCTGTGAAAATGAAGTTGATATTGTAATTCACAGATTACAGATGAACTGCTTACATTCAGAAGAACAGGGGAGAAGAAACAATGTATTTTAATGGTAAATGAAAATGCATACGTTTTATAAATAAAATTGTACTCTAGAGATAAATATTAGACATTGTGATACAGTGTCTTTCTCTGAAAAAGTGTAAGGTTTTTGCTGGGGGAAGAGCTATAATTCTAATCTCTAGTCTTCAGAACTCATTTGGTATGATGACACATGAAGAAGTTATTAGCTTAAGTGGAGATGATGTGGATTAATAGAAGAATGGTAACATAGGCAAATGACAAGAGAGAATATGATAACCCAGTGCTGAAGAGGGAGTGGTCAGATGCTAGGTATTTTACTGGTAGAATCGACTACTGACGCAGGGGATTAATCTAATGACACAAAACAAAATTGCACATTAGAAGAAGTAACAAAGTGGGCACAAAATCTGGAAGAGCAGTCTTTAAAATTAGTAGAGGAGGAAAAGACTCAGTTGCATAAACAATAAGACTTCTTCCAGATACCCCAAAACAAACTATGCTTTTTAAATATTAGTGATCCATAAAAATACTACCTGTAATTAAAAATCCTAGGGTTACCATGAGCATGTTGAATTTTGCAATCACAGAATGGTTCAGGTTGGGAGGGACCACAGTAGGTCATCTGGTCCAATGTCCATATTCAAACAGGGCCGTCCAAGAGCACATTGCACAGGATTGCATCCAGATGGTTCTTGAATATCTCCAGTGAGGCATCTCCACAGCCTCTTTGAACAACCTGTTCCAGTGCTCAGTCACCTGCACAATAGAAAATCTCCTTATGTTCAAATGAAAGTTCCTGTGCATCAGTTTCTGCACTTTGCCTCTTGTCTTTTTGTATGATACCACAATGGCCTGTAGTACAGAGAATTTGATCTTTCAGAGATCGGGCACAGACCTGAGCTTTAATAATCTGTTCCAGTCCATTTGTAATTACCTTCCTGCTCTCCCACTTCTGTCATTTACAAAGGAAAAGTCAGCTGAGATTTCTCTGTTCCAGTTGTGTCAGCTTGTCTGTGCATGTTAACTACCAGCACAATATGGTTGTAAAAAAAAAAAGGCAAATGCAATGAGGTGAGGCATTCCCTATGAGAGGGGGAATTGCTAAATGCCTTTACACTAGGCTTTGTTGTGGGTGCATGCTGCCTTTCCGATGCAGTTGTGTTCACCCGTGGCTATGAAAGGGAGGTAGGAGAACCAGCTCTTTTATGTGATGTGCACTGAAGCTGGAACAGGTGCAGAGGGAGAGCAGGGAGCTTTCCTTATGAGACTAAAGGAGCCTCTTGTCTCTAGCCTTGCCAATTGAGGTCCTTAAGGAAAAGCTTTTTATATCTATAAATATATCAAGGGGTAAATATAAGGGAGAAAAAAAAACACCAGCTAAACTAAAGCGTAATAATCACAAGACCTAACAGATACAAGCTAGTTATGGTTATGTTTATACTGATAATTAAAAGGCAGCTCATTAGAGATATGAGGCTCTAGAATGATAAGAATAGTGGGAGAACTGCCAGCATGGTTCTAGGGAAGGGCAGTGTTCATTTATGAAAGGGATATAAAATGCAGTAGTCTGTAGTAATAAAGAATAAAATGCAATGATTCAGGACACCTATCTCATCCTAGACCCCCTCTTTGAACCAGGGGTATTTTAGTTCTACCAGAAGTTATGATCTGTGTGGAAAAGTACTTTTGGTTTGGTGTAAGTTGTTTGGTACAGCAGTTTCATTTTGCTTTGTGTCATTAGAGTCCATCCCATTCATTTGTATATCCTCTTTGGATTTAAACTTTATGAATGAAGACTAAAAACTTGTATGAAAGCTGCATAAAAATAGGAAAAATACACTTGTATGAAAGAAAACAATTTCATTTGAGAGCTGAATTATTATTCGTGTCCAAAACAGTGTTAGCTGTAAACAAAGTTAGCAGTATTGTGGGATCCTTCCATGACTTAGTGCACTCTTGCAGCTTGGGAAGGACTGATAGCACTACCTTACAGGGACATTCTGCAGTGTTGAGAAGTGTACCAAAGGTAACCTGGTTAAGTGCCTGGCAAGGAGTTAAGGCTAGAGATCAGAGCAGTGTGCTGGATGGGCTGTGAAAAGGATGGCATCTATTTCTGTAAAGCAGTAAGTTTGCTGCTTGTAGGAAAGTGGTCTTCTTTCCTGTTGTGGAGTGTTTTCAGTGCTGCAGTACTGCACATGAACATACCTTTGTCTTGTTTTACTGAAGCCTACCTTCTGGAATAGTATTTCAAAAGTCATTGGAAAAGTAGGCAACCTGCTGTCTGGGAAACTTTCTATTACTGAGCAAAGCAACCTGAACATAAAATAACTCAGAGGTAGTGTTTATAGCCAAAGGGTATGAAATGCATCTTCCTTAACTCAGAACGTCAGACATATAGCTGGATAGAAGGGCTTGTTGTGTTATGTATACTCACACTATTATGTATATTCACGGTAATTTGAATCTCAAGTCTTACATTCAGAACATGAACCAGGTATCCTGACAAGTGGATACAACTGGAGGGACATCTTAAACTTTTCCTCTCTGCAGAGAAAGGCAGATGTAAGGGCAATGAGGCTGAGTGACATTGTTGCTTTCTTGCAAATCCTGGACTGTTCCTTCCTCTGTCACTGTGTGGGACTTGTGAGTTTGCCTGTCAGCTGGTGAGAAATTCCTTTAACAATAAGGATTTAATTGTTCTGATGAAGCTGAGCTAACGGTTGTTCTAGCTTTGCAAACATTTGTTGTTGTTTGATAATATAGCTGGCTGCTGGACTACACACACTGAGTTGACCTTTTTGTTCACGAATACCTGAATTTGGTTAAGAATGTCTATTGCTTGTGTTTTTTGGGTCTTTTACTGTAAGTATCTGAAATGCCTGAACCGTTACTGAGTAGGAAGATAAAAGATCTTAAAAACCTACAGTTTTCTCCACTTTCTGGGGCTGTATAGATTTCTTGATGTCTACAAGGACTTCAGTACAGCAGCATGTTTTGTCTTTAGCCCTAACTTATTCCTGTATGGATTATCTTTGTTTTAACAGAGCAATTGTTTAGATACTGGGGCACTTTGACTCTTACTGTCAATTGACTGTGTCAAGTAGTTAGGGATTGGTAATAGTTGCTTAATACATCACATCATCTTAATACTGTCTGTATGAGATAAGGCACTGGTGACTCAAGCTGAAAATGTGTGTGTGATACTTGAGGCAGGAGGTTTTAGTGACTTGAGGGTTTACAGCCATGCTGGAACAAAGGAGGCAGGAGTAAAAAATACTCTTAATCGCTGGGTAGAGGCTGAGCAAGACTGTAAGGGTGGCAGTAAGGTTGTTTCTGAAATATACAGTATAATGCATTAGTAAATTATTTACTCATTCTAAAGGTAAACGTTTATCCATTAAGAGTGACCTCTGGCAGAGGGCAATATCAGTGACTCAGGGTAGTACCACTTCATCTTCTGCTTGGAGAAGAAATGGCTTTTGTTACCAGTCCTGTAAGAGGGACCACCGAAAACTGGGTGAAGAGGTGATAAGTTTGTCCTTCTAAAATACATACTTTTTTTCCCTTCGATTCTGTAGGATTTTTAGAGCACCTCAGACGACATCCTAAATGGATGATTAACATCACAATGGCAGAACTCGCAGTGGAGAATGGCAACTGTATGGACTGGCAAAAGCGATGCCTTGTGTTGGAGTCCCAGCTCTTCAAATTCCGCTTGCAGGCAAGCAAGATTCGAGAGCTGTTAGCTGAGAAGGTGAGGCAGAGGTGGCTTCTTCTACTTTGCAATGAGTTATGATTCAAAAGCAAAAGATCTACAAATGCTGAGCTATCCAATATATCTGTTACTTGCAGTGAGGATTTCTTCCTTGATTACAGTACATCTTTGCTTTATCAGTTGAGATGCAGAGATGTGCCTGTCCTAGTGGTGTAAAGTGGCAGAATAGAATGAGCCTTGTTTACTGCAAAATCACCAAGTATTTGGACTCTAGTGGAAAACACTGTACCAGTAAAATTCTGGATATCTGAAGTGACTGAGACAACAGCGGAGCAACTATGGATGTTTTGGGTAAGAACAGCAGGATCATAACTTGGCTGGCAACAGAAAAACTTGGAGGAGTGCAAATTATGCTGTAATGTTAAAAGCCAGACAGGGATACTGTATTGCCATAGTGTTAGAATAACATTTCATATCTAGTCAAAACATTCTGGGGATACTGAAGAGCAAGGCCAGATATTTTGAGATCTGGATGTTAGAAATGCACATGGCATCTGTGGTTTTAGAGATGCCTACTAATGTCTTTCAAGTGCCCCCTAGGTGAGTTTGCATTCTAGAGGGGAAAACTGGTAAAGATCTGCGGATTTTATTGGAATTTTGGTTTTTTGCTTGCTTTTGTCATGGTGTGAATTTTTTGTGATTTTTCTTAACCTTAAATGTTGTTGGTTTTTCAATTAGACTTAAAGCTTTTATACTAAATTTGTATGAAGTCCAAATTTGTAGGTTGCTGGGGGGGGCTCCTTTTTTTTCAAAATGTGACTTACATTATCACAGCTCAGTCCAAGATTGCTCTGATATTCAATTACTATAGGAAAGTGAGAACAGTTTTACTAATGAAGTTGAAATCTGTACAGCTGGCTGCAGTTTGCCATATCCAATGACAGATATGTTCTAAACTCACTTTTGCTTCATTCTGTATTATGTAACTTCTATGTGTATATTCTTGTTTGTTGGTTTTGGATGTAAAAACATCCAGATGACAGCTACTTGAGAGTGGCATAGTTTTCATCCCTGCTTTCACTGTAATTACATTTTCACTATTGCCATATACTGCATGAGACATTTTTTCCACCCTTCATATTTTAAGGAATTGTGCAATTCTAAGCAGCTTCTTCATCTCTTCAAATTAATTTCTGAGATGGACCTTAGTGATTACTACCTTGAAAAACATTGAAAGTGGTTGTAAAGTCCATTTAGATAAAGGCACATTAAAAAAAAAATATGTATAGATGTGGAACAGGTCTGGCAAAGACAACTAGTATTAATATGCAATATTTTTAAGTTTGCTGCGTTATGAGTTCTGTGTCCTTGTGCTTTATTAATTTCTGCTTTGAGAAACTTCCTGGCTACCCACACATGAGACAAGCCCACCTACCAGACTTCCATATTGGAGAACAGACTTGCCAGGTATTTTGAGTACCTCTTTAGTGAAGTTTGTGGGTCATGGCAGAGAATTAAATTTTCATCTGCTTCAGGGGCCTGGCTACCATTTATCCAGCCTTTCAGTCAAAGCGATGTTCCCTTTGCTGAGATTGAGGAGTAGCTTGGTTCAGTGATCAGGTTATTCTGTAACTACTTGTACAGTGCTGTTGTAGCTTTACTTGAAGGGTCAAAGAGCTAACAGGCTTGCAATTCTTAACTCCAAATGTCATGTGGGAAGGAGAGAGCCTCAGCAGGAACCATAGGGCAGCTCCAGCAGGTTCTCCTGCTGCAGGTGGACTCAGACACACAGTGCTTATGTTGAACACTTCTCTTGGGAAGTGTCCTGGGCCTCAGGTTCCCAGCTCGTCTGTAATGACTTGCTCAGAGACCTTCCTTCCCTTCTCCTCGGTCACCACAGGACACCCCAGCAATCACAGCAACAGGGGCTCCTGTCTGCACTGCATCCTTCTCACCCTCAGGTGGGTAGTGATGCAGAACTGAAGGACGTGCTTGGTTTATGTCTAGTGGTGGCAGCATCAGGGATTTTTGTCATAGATCTTATAGCAGCTGTGATCTTTAAGGGGTTTTTCTCATTATGAGAATGGAGAGATTCAGATTTACCTTAGAGTCCTGCATTTCAAGGAAGGTTTTTTGGGCCAGTGAGGAGGTCATGATCTTGGAAAAATGTGAAGTCTGCATAGTTTGAAGCTGTGTGCCAACCTGTGATAAGCATTGTCTTGAGTTCCTCCCAGTGTGATTTGCAGTAACAGGAAAATTAATTTTAAAAAAAATACTTTTAGATGGTAGAAGTGAAGAGCAATGCTAACAGGAGTGTGATACTTGCTCATCAGCTAGGTTGTCATAGGTTGGAAGTGACTGAAGGGCTTGAAAACATGATCCCCGCATCTTAAATTATTCTTTATAACTAATTTTATGATTTCAATACAGGTTTTACTATTTTAATTTGCAAAAACCCAACCACTCATGCCTGGCACTGGTAGTACAATGTGCTCTAACAGTTTAAATACTTGGGATTTTTAAAATCCGCTTAGATTGAATAATCTAGATCACTGTTCAGAACATGGGGAATTTAAAACCCAGTGGTTTAACTGCCAATGCCCTAGTTCACATGGTGTGAACTTCCACATTGATAGCCTGGTCTCAGCTATCAAACAGAGCTGCCCAAGCTGCACAGAGCCTGGCTGGGGGTTGGCGTGGCAGAAGAGCCTTAGCCCCTGGTCTCCCAAACAAAGCTCTGCCGTCCTGCTGGACCCCACAGAGCACGAGACCCCTGAGTCCTGTCTTGTGAACATTAGCAGGGATTGCTTTGGAAACAGGCAGCTGTTTTCACCTTGATTTTCTTGTACACACACAAGGCAAAGGGACACTCCTCTGTTGGTGAGTGGCATAGCAGGCTGTTGCCTCAGCAGCAAGTTGACCTGGTTAAGAGTGAGCTCTGGAACAGAACAGCAGGAGAAAAATGAAGCTGAGAGGTATAGGAACTTTTTTCAATCAATTTTATGTAGCCTCTTCTGAGCTATCAGGAGAGGGAAAGCCCATGTGAACGGTTGATGGGAAGATATTTTGCAGTTTTTAGAAGGGCCATCTGGGTAACTTAACCTGCTTCTGTCTTATTTCAGTAAACAATGAACACTTGGAAAAAGGATCTTTTGTCTCATGCAAGCATGGCTATTCAACAAGTCCTGTTTCTCCCATACGAGCTGTCTGAGCTAGTATTTGAAAAAAGAGTTCTGTGCATTTGGCTTGGTTATTAATTTTTTGTGTGACTTGGGTCACATTGCTTAGTAGCATTTGTCATATCATAAGGCATTTTGAATGAAAGGACCCATGTAAATACCAAGCATTATTATTAATTCATTGAGGGATTTTGAAAGGGCCTTACAAGCATGTATGCATTAAATCTGAATGTGCTCCAGTGGGAGTGCTGACACTGGGGATGAGTGAAATAATGACTTAATGTACACCAGGAACACAGCAGTGATTTAACAGTTCATAGTAGGACAACTCAACAATGTAGTACGGGAAATTAAGACAAATACAAGTTCATTTAAGGCTACAGAGGGAATTAGGGTGACAAAGGTAATTGATTTGGCTGGAACTTAGCCAGGTCACCCTGCTTGCACAAGTTTCATAACTTTTTAGTGATCAGGAATGGTCCCAACATAGATTCTCTGTCCTGATCAAGATCCGTTACTGCTAGCAATGCAAAGCAACTGCTTTGGGATGACAAGGAGTTCTTCAGTCAGAACAGTGCTGTCTTCTTAAAGTAACCTGAGTCTTTCATGGAAATCGCTCACCTTGTGGAGGACTGAATTATTAGTTTAAGAGGCTATCTTGGTAAAAAGGCCCAGAATTTAATCTGTGCTGTGAATGTAAACCCTGTCAATTAATCAGAAAACTAGGAGAGACCATTGATTCTGAGACTACTGTCTTAAACACTTTTTGTTTCACAAAGCACATTATGTATCCCCAATAGTTATGTTTAGCAATTTTTTTGCCAATATGTTTTGCTGTCTGTGGTGATGACTGTTCAGAGACCAAAAGATAAATGCATGGGTACATCACTATTCTGAAGGGGACTTATGTAGCACAAACCACTGCTATTTGTGTAAGATTGCCTTGACCTCAGTCTTCAAGAAGGCTCTTTGGTCAGAGCAGCTTTGCGTGGCTGCAGTCCTCTGTGGCATCTCTCTGTTCCTCTGCCAAAGAAGCATCCTTGATTTGGATATTAAGTTACAGAGACTGTTGTATTTGATTGTTCCACTGAAAAAGCAAACATGAGAGGTGTCGTGCTAAATGTAGCAGGTTTGATCTTCATGTTTTTAATTTATGTTTTTTTATAGTTACGTGACTACTGAAGTGTCTATGTGCATGTGCCTTTTGATATGTTTGCTGGTAGGGGTCAGTCTGCACTTGTATCAGTGAGCATGTATGGAAAGAAGAGTTGTCTTGCTGCCGTATGAAGGAAGGCAGCTGGAAACGGGAATGCTGCCACATCCATTCTGGGTGATCAACCCGAGAGGAATAAATCCATTTTCAGATATATTGGTTTGGTCCTGTTAGTGACCAACCTGTATACTTGGCTCCAATGCTTTATCAAGAATGCATTGGAGAGAGAAGGAGCATAGTTCCCTTTATAGTTTTTCTTCTTTAAGCATGATCCTTTTAATCTTCTGAACATTCTTCTATGTCACTCTTTCCACTGTAAAACATAAGTAAGTGCAGCAAACTCCACGAAACATTCCTCAAATTTTGCATCTTGGTGGATAAAACTTCATGTCGCTGACGTTGTGTTATTGGGCTTAAATCTAAGACCAGTCGAAGCAGGCCAGGTGAAGATGACCTTGGCAAACACCAAATGGGAGACTAGGTTGATATTTAAAGAAAAATTTAAAACAAAACCAAACAAACCATTATAACCACCCAAACATCCCACAAACCAATCAAAACCCACCAAAAAAGGGCTCTACTGGTAAATTATTAGAAGAACCCAGGTACATCTGAATTTTGTGAGAATGAAGTGACTTATAAACATTTAGGATAAAATTAAATTCAGTGTCCTTTAACTTTGATAGCAGCAATGTTCAGATGTTAAATGACATAATTGTCAGAGCTCTTTAAAAAGAAAAGATGCATAGGAAAATTAAGATCATTGTTAATCTTGTCAGTTATAAATCTATGATGCTTTTGAAGTCAAAGCAAAGTATTCAGTGGTTGTAATGTGGCATCATAGAGATCCTGCTGTGAACTTTCCAAGATATATTCATTTTTATTTACAATTGTGAATGAATCCTAGCTGAAATGAGAATCAGGGAAGAATGGTGCACTGTAGACAGGCTCCTTGGAGGGACAGCCCATGGTGTGTAAATTATAGAGATGAGGTCAAGACTTTGGCACTGTTCCTTTGACCCATGTAATGAATGATGAAGCTCACTAATGAGAAAATGGTTCCGGTGTATTCAAAGTAGGGCAGAAGACTGGAAAAGGTCAAAGGCTTTTTTTTTTCTTGGTCAAAGCTGTCCAGTTAACTCAAAATATGCCAAAGATCTGTAAGTTTGCACAAGTGCTGAGTAGAACATGAATTTCCAGGTGATGTTAATTTATTTTCTTTCTTTCCCCCTCTTCTTTCTTTTCTGTCTCTGAAGATGCAGGAATTGGAACAGAGAGTGATAGAAGCAGAACAAAGAGCTGAGGATGCAGAGAAACAGGTAAGAGATTCTTTGATGGTGGCTCTGGTACAAGTCCAGCAGTTAACTCACTCTAAATTCCTTCCAGTCTAGCATACAGACAGCAATCTGCAGTGCTATGGCCTACTAGGGAAACACTGATTTACAGTGGTGAATGGATTTTCTGGTTTACTTCCCACTCTGTGAGTCTTAGCTGTGAGCAGGTGCCGGAATATGTTGAACCCTAAGTGAAAACAAGTGTCTTACATCTTCCTGTCAGCTTCACAGCCTTTACTCCTCATCCATGATAGGCATGCTTGGTTGTGGAAAAGGGAGGCGATGTTGTACCTCAGGATTAAATTGCAAGGATAAGGCTGCTTGGCAGGTCCTTAGGAAACAAATACTTAAGAGTACTGGTGAGGACTTGTCTACAAGTAGAAAAGATTCTGTGAAAGAGGTAGGTTTTGCAGACACACCCTTATCACTTGTTTTGGACTTTTAGTAATTACTGCTCTGGCTCAGGAGCCTATGGAGAAAAACAGTAAGAGCTGAATTCATTGTCTATTACTGTAATCATCTAAAAATTAGTCATATTGTCTAAACTAGTTCTTCTATGCTTCTTGAATAATGGAGAAGTGGAGAGAGGCATACTTCAGCTTGTGGGAGAATAATAGACCTTTGAGAAGCAGACATTCTGCACTCTAAGGGGTATTATAGAAACAAAAGAGCCAAGATGAGCCAGGTGGTTTGAGCTCTTGGATCACTGCTGAAGGGAAAGCTTGAAGTGAATGAGCTTCCTCCAGCTGGACAAGAGCTGCAGGACTGAGCACTAAGTCATGGGCTGAAGAGCAGAAATAAAAGCCACACAGCCATAAATGACTGTCAAAATGATTTCAGAAGTGCAGGACTGAATAAGCAATGTTATAAGCACTGGGAGACATATCACCTGTCTTGGAATCAAGAACTTGGAGTACCTGGAAAGGTGTTCTGTCTGCAGAACATATTTTTCCCCACCAGTTTGATATTGACATCAAGATTTTTTTTACTGACGAGCTTAATTCTAGGAAGGATGCTATGTCTTGACACCATGCTGTTGGCTTCTATGCTAGACCAGCAACTACCAGTGAAGAGCAAGAGTTGTTCTCGAGAATGGTATCAGTAAGTTCATACCCAGCCAAGACAGGCAAAGGTAACACAATACCACACTACAGGCGAAAGTGGCAGCTGTAACAGCACCATCAGGAGATACAGTGATTGCCACTGGCCTGTGAAGGTTTTACGCTGGTGGACACCTCAATGACAGGAGCAGAGTGCCCAGGATACAATAAGATGCAATGACAGCAAGGGACAGGGTGGATAACAAGTCAAATCCCGGACCAAGAATGAGCAGGAAAGGGAGAACTTGGCTGGGAAGGTATAGCAGAAATGAGGGTTGCCTTCATTCACCTGCCACCAGCAGTTCTCTAGCCATATGATGGCAGGTCCTAAAGACTAGCAACCCTCAATGTTTGCCTTTCCAGCAGCCTTGTCCACATCCAGAGATAAGTGTTCCTAGAGAAATGCTACATTCTGCCTGACAGCCTGAAGAAGTGACAGCATAAGAGTAGGACTATTCCCTTCCACTAATGAGTACATTCACTGTAAATGAGAGGCAGCCAACAAATGAGAGGGCTCCACATCAAGTGCAAAATCCCTTGTTATCTTTCTCTCCAGGAGTCTGGGGGGTTGGATTTGTTAATTCAATGGACTCCCTGTAGCTGCCAACCTCAATTAAGGAAATCACATGTTTGCAGTCCCCTCGCTGAGCCTCTAGTACAGAGTCAGCATTTGGGCATCAGACAGGAAGGAGGGGCCATTTCTTTTTACTATAATCATCCTAAACTCTAATGAAAGCACATCCGACTCAGCAGGCTTAGTTTTCTGGCTCGGATGTTGGGCGCTTACCTTTCTGATTCAGTATGAGGAAGAGGCAGTTTGCTTCTCTGCCTAATATAGGCAGACAGGAGGACAAAACACAGCTTCTGCAAGTATGAAGTGTAGGCTGCTCAACAGAGCGTGACTAACCCTCTTGCACAGACTCTGTGAAGTGCTCACATTGCTCCCTGCATTTTGTCTTTCTGGTTCTAAGTTCATGCTAAATTTATGGTATTTGGAGTTGGTTTCTTTGCAGATTTAGCGTCTTTGAGGTGTGTTGGAACCAGAGATTTTCTCATCATCAAATGCTGCAATTAGTACATTTGAGTTAAATTGAAGGGATTCCATTCATCTTTAGAAATGAAGTCTTATAATCCATTGTAATTGAATGAGGTAATGGTAAAATGGAGTGACATTATTGAGAGACAAAGCTTTTGAAGAAAGCAAAGAGATTTTAAAAATTTGATAAAAACCTGAAATGCTTCAGTAGCCGCTGGATTTTGGTGGATTGAAACTTTGTCTGTAGTGAAGGAGCACTACAGTGATCTTTCTCTTGCTGAGATGAAGAAGTCTTTGCACTGGCAGGAGCTCAAAGAGAGGCAAATCTTTTGAAATATCAAACATTGCAACTCCTTAGCAGGTCTGGAGAGAAGACTTGGCAGAAAGACAGGAGTTGCCAAAACAATGTCTTAAGCTGGGGATAGGAGGATGAAGGACCTCCATAATATATTTTCATATAGAAAATTTAATCTGAAGCAAATGGCTGGGGGTTTGTGATATGTACCTTGGTAGTGAATGATGTAAAACACTGGGCACGATATTGCAAAGGAGAAAGGTGGGATGTACCTTGTCCGTATATCTATGGAGACTATGATGCCTGTATGGTGTCTTTATTTAATAATTTGATTGTAATATCTCACAACCCATGATGCATTTATCTGTTCATCGTTCAGTTTGCATCTGTTACTGCTTCAGCATTACAAGTGAATGGACAATGTTCCTTCCACAAATGTGAATATAAACTACGTGTGACCTGAAGGATGTTGTAGTTTTTTATGTCTTATTTTGACTTTCCTGACTTGAAAAATAAGAAACTTGAAAATATTCTCATTTATTTTCATTCTCTCACCAGTACACAAGCAGTTCCTTGATCTACATTGGTTTGTTTTGGTGGTTTTTGGGTTTATTCTATTTCCTTCTGATTACAATTACAGGTCAGAGTTATGGAAGAGAAGATAAAACTTGCCAACGTGAAGACTGGTGAATCTGACAGCACCCTGCACATGAAATACCAGGAGCTGATGTGCACAATGCAGGGAAAGGAGGATCTGATCAACAAATTGGAGACACAGCTAGCAAAACAGGTAGGGATATTTTCTATAGGGAGGCCTGTAGGTTTCATGAGTTAGAGGGATTCTGTAATGTATATTTCAAAGATAGAGACTATGTCTCATTACAAGTTAGTTTCTCAGTTGCCTGCAGATCAGCTGTAAGATGATGCCTAGCCCAGTGCAAGATCATCTCTTTCCTTTTCTGACAAAACATCCATTCAGCTTCAGCAGCCCATGTCTCTTCATCACTGGAGAGCAGTCAATGTGCCTAAAGGGCTTCCTTATGTTAGTGCTGAGACCCTACATTATAAGCTACAGTCTGGTCACTGTGTTTCTCTGGCTTTCTGGCACAGCTTGCTTTGCGATACCATTGTGTAGCCCATCTCTGACTCTGTTCATGCTGCTTCTTGGAAGGGGTCTTTTCCCAGCCTTCAGCAGTCCTCCAGCATAGTTCATCTCTTGTCAGATGTGATTATGAAAGAGCAGCTGTTTCTCAGTATGGATAGTTTTTAGTCTATCCCTTTTTCAGTTGGTGGAAGGAAGGTGCTACATTTAGAGCAGGGCTTGTATTTCAGTTCTAGTAAAGGCCTTGCCCTGTAGTTTATATAGCATGAGGAATGAGGTATTCTTATGTGTTGCTAAGTAAATAACTTAAATAGAAGAAAAACTTAAAAAAAAAAACCCAGCCATTTGTGTTACATTGAACTAATTGCCACCTATTTCAAGGGCTGTTAGTAGAAATCTTGTTCCAGCAACAAGAGGTAAAATGAGCTTCTAGAAATGAAAGTCAAAGCTCGGCAATTCCAGACAAGAAATACTCGTTGTCAGAGTCACTGGTTTAATTTCAGAATGGGATGAGATGGTGGCAGGGCTAGAAGGTTACTAAGGGTCCCTGTAAGGCATCCTATTTGTTTTCACAAAGAAAGAAAGAGCCATGGAGTCCAGAGCATCACTGAGAGCACTGAGGTCACATCTGGCCACACAACAGTGTGGGACACAAAGAATCTCCAATTGCTTTTGGAACTTAAAGCACAATAACTGCAGCTATGGCTGCTGTGTCTGAGTGAATTGGTTCTGCTTAGAGGCAGGGCTTACTGCACATGGTGACAGTGCTGTCATCGTGTCACTTTAGAACCCTAAGTAAAGTCCTGACATTGTAGTTCACCAGAGAGTGTAGTAATCTGAATCTTTTACCTCTTGGATTGTTTTTCAGGACAAGTTCAGGTCATTAGGGATTCAAAGCCAGCTTCCATGTGATGGACACTCAGAGATGGTAGACCTACTATATATGTGCCAGATCATTTCAGACCTGTAGGCACATGTAGTATGCTAACTCCTGCAGAGCTTGAGACTTGATGATTAGGAGCACACACAGTCATGTAAAAGGAAAAAGAAAATCTAAATAAATCATCTTGAAGCATCTGATTTGATTGCTTCTATTTCATTATGCTCAACTACAAATGTTACAGCTGTCTATAATGTTGCTTGGCCTTACTTTAAAGTCAGCAAACATACTTGAATAAGAGCCCTTGAATGTGCAGTTGTAGTGATAAATAGCACATGGTGATTAAAAGTGATGTGTAACTGTGGGGAATTTTCTGGGGTCTATTTATCTGTGTGAAAAATTTAAAGGACTGACATTTTTTATAATTACAATTGCTGGTATTATTTTACTTCGGAAAAAACAATAGAACAGGGAAACCACCAGGTGCTACCAGAAGGCATTATCTTTTTCCCTTAATTGGAGAAACTAGGGCTGATGTGACATGCAACATATTGTCCTACTCTCTTCCTCCCTCTGTTGCTCCCAGAACTGATTTCTTTTTGCAGTTGTTTAAATCATTATGTAGGTGGGAGAGTTTTCAGTGATGTTGCTTATGATGAAGCCACACAGAAGATACAACAGAAAGCTTCAGGTGATCATAGTGTTAATTCAGCGTCTTTCAATGGAAATTTCCAGAAAAGTTAAAAACACAGCTGGGAGAACACAGCTGCAAAAATGATGTAGCAGTATGAACCAAGCAGATACTTGGGGGAGCAATGGTCATTGCGCAAATCGACAGTATTGCTATAACACCTTTGTGTGGACTAAAACCTGTTCTAATGGATAGTGGTAAACATACAACCTCTTAGAGCATCTGAAATCCTTCCAGCAATCTTAGGCATGATCTTGATATTTTTCAAGTTTGGGTTGTGGAGCTTTTTTTTTTTTTAATTTACTTTTTCAGTGAGAATACTCTGTGTGTGTGTGTGTTAAATCTGTTGTTGGTATTTGCATCTTGTGCATCTTGAAAGAAGCTGCTCAGGACTCATGCTTACAGCAACTGAATCCCTTTTGCTTGGAATGATTGGTATGTTACAAATTAGTTATAGGCACTGCTTAATTCTTATTAGCTTTGGCCAATAGTATGTGTGTGTAGACTGGGGAAACACTACAGATACTCAACAGCAAACAGCGACATTGCAAAACCATCTGAAACAGAAAAAGTTGCAGACTCTACTCAAACTGTGGTAGGTTTGTTACCTGACCTGGATTTTGCTATTCCACAACAAACTTTTGAAGCAAGCCTCTGAATTTAACTCTAGAGACCATGTAAGACAAATTAAAGCTTGATTTTTTTCAGAGGCCAGCTGAAAAATTTTATCCAAGTAGCAGTCTTAAATCTTATGTCTGGATTGGGACCTTCTGTGTTTCAGTCACTCCTGATGCAGTAACTCACTGAGAACAGTTAGTTGTACTCTCCTAATGCATCTAATGTTGGGTTTGTTTTTTTGGCACAGAAACAGCTAAGGACTGAGGAAGCCAAAATTGTTCAAGAGAAAGCTGCCAAGATCAAAGAGTGGGTAACATTTAAGCTCAGGGAGGTAAGTCTCTGGCTTTCTGCCAGGTTTCAAGGCATGTGAGTAAGTTCAGTGGCTGCACTGCCAGGGGGTTCCTACAGTCAACAGTTTGGGGACAGTCAATCTGCCACAGTGGCACTCTGCTTGTTTGGCCCTGCACATACTCAGTTGTAGGGCTGGGGTCATCACTCTTACCAAGGGCTATTTACTTTATTGGGCAAACTGTAAATGACTGTGAAGTCACCAGTGCTCAAAAGCAGTTTCTGAAGATTGACTAATCACAAGTGGCTTTCACCTAGCTTTCTTTTACTTCTCCTTCTTGTGTCTGGATGCAGTTTCTATTCCTTTCTGACAGAGCACCTGTTACATAAACATGTCCTTTTCTATAATTTACCATCTCTGACTAATGCTGTTTCCTACTGCCCAGTATTTTTCATCTCTGACCTCTCTGTTCTATCCATCCTGTGGATTTATGCCTCTATCTGGTCCTACCCTCTAGAAAAACAAATACAGCAGTGGGTCAGCTCAGCATGCAGTTTTAAAGATGGAGTAGTAGTTTTCAGCTGGGAGTGGGCAGCCTGGTCTTTTATTCCAAGTTAAAAACATGTATTTCCAAGTTTATGACACAAAGGGAATTTATTGGAGTTGGGAGAAGCAGTCTTTGTGGGCACTGATTATGTTATGATGTGATGTTGCAATGCCATTAGATTGCCTAGATAATCCACTGAACTGCTGTGCTGCTTCTCTTCCCTGTGTGAGATAACTTAAGGTGCGTTTAGGTTACTGACTGGTGCAGCACAAAAGAGGAAGCAGAGGGTTTTGTTTGGTGTGACCTGCTGTGAATCCAGGACGAGACACTCACACTGGCAGTGTCTTTACTGGCAATGAGGTTTGTGCCAGATGCTGATTCCAGGTGCATAGCATGCACAGGTGGATCACTGCCAGTTGGAGAACTTGGTATCTGTGTTACCAGTGGGTTACTCGAGACAGCACCACAGCTGATTCCTTCAAGAGGAATGGGTGTACCACTGCTGTGTTTAAAAATGGATGCTGAGACTTTTCAAGTGAGGGCATAAGGCAAATTTGCAAAGAATCTCTCATGCCCTAATTGGAAATGTAAATGCACCCTTAATGTTGGTTTGATTTTTTGCTTTGTTCTTTGGTCCTCTGGATCCATGGGATCTTCTTTTACTACATTCAGGGTGACATAGAACAAATGCTCCTTCTGGGTAATGCTTTTTAAATTCTCTCTTTCATGAGTGTTATTTCTGCAACAGGAGTAAATGATAAGCCATAGCAGAGAAGTAAATTTAAAGATGTATTTGAGAAGTGCCAATAGTTCATATAGAGGCTGTTTGAGAAAGCACAGCAAAATATTTTAAGTGGAGTGCCTAGTGATGTTGCTGATGAAATGGAATTGAGGTGACTGGTAGACTCACCCAAATTTTTCCCTGTGTTAAGAAACTTGAAAATAATAAAGATGAAGGCATGTTTTCTGTGTAGTGAATCACATGTGCTCAAAATTTTGCATTATGTTTCTTTTTCTATTATTCTTCTTTCATAGCTTGAGTTAGAAAATTACCACCTGAAAAACTGTAATCAGAGACTGATGGAGCAAATTGGAGCTCTTCAGGATACATTGCAAGGTAAATGTGTTCAGCTGGCACTGTAGCCTAGTAACCACCGTAAGAGTGGAAGTTGGCATTCCTGGGTTGTATTCTTGACTGTGTCAGAAATTAAAACGAGTAACAGCAGGCAGTACAGTTGCTCTGTTCCTTAGCCGGGTCCATTTTTAAGATGAGAATAACATGCTTACCTGCCTTAACTCTTAATTTTATTTTTTTCCACCAACAACTGAGTATTGACTCCTTTTTTTTTTTTTTTAAATCTGCATTTGCCATTAAAATAAGCCACTGAGCTCCTGAGTTAGAAGCATTCACTGAAATACATAGTAGAACTCTCCATTCACTGATGTATTTCAGTGCATCTCCATGTGTGAATTGTTCTCATCCACACAGAACCTCTGCTGGCATGTGAGTAACTGAGTGAGCCAAGGCAGCAGCTCTTTGGTCTGCCTTTAGGAGCTGGGTTCCTCTGTGCCATCAGGTTGGGTTGGAGAAAGCTGCTCATGGTGTTTTGGGTTTTTGTAGTTCTTTGATGGCTGGATGAAAAACTTTGGTCTCCAGCCTTGAATTCAGCACTTTTTGTTGTAACATACCTTGAGAAAGAAATTATCTCTTAACTTTTTGTTGTTGTTGGGGTTTTTTGGTTGTTTTTTTGTTTGTTTGGTTTGGTTTTGGGTTTTTTTATGAGCTTGGTTTGGTCACAGTAAGATTAACTAGTTTCCAGAACTTCACTGGGCATATAGGGAGGGGACATTTCTTTCCTGCAGAAGTTTTTCTGGCATTCCTATTACTCCACAGCAAGGGAATAGGGGAAAATTCCTTCTAAATCCCACCACATTTCTAGTGAAATGCTTTATGACTAGGTTTCTCTCATCCCCTCTGGCTCTGACTGTTCACAAAAAGCGAATGCCTGGTAAGCTGCGTTAATAATCTGGTATTAAGTGTGCCCTGGATCCCAGCTCTCTGGGCAGTAAACAGCATTGCCCTCTCCTCTTACCCCTCACTAGTCTCAGTGTGCCAGGCTGAAGTCAGAGGCCTCTGCAGAGAGACAAATCTCTTCTTGCTGTTCTTATAGTAACAGCTTTTTCTTTTTAATCTCCTGTCACGTCTAGGAAGCTGCAAAAATACCAGTAATATTTAAAATTAATGGCATCTTTTCAGTCTACACTAATGATTTACCTTAGGGTCAGGAGAAAATATGTGCCAGGATTTGTGTGTGCCATTGTTATGTGTTAGCTTTGCTAACATTCAGTGCTTTGTGAATCAAGTGCCAAGGTCATGCTCTCATGATTGTCTTTTTCTCAGCTGTTTCCAAGAGCAGGTTTCATCCTCTTGCTGTCAGCAGTAATTTATTCTGCTGTTTGCTCTTCCCTCTGTAACTTTGTGTCTTCAGTTTGTTTCTATTTCCTTGTAAATCCCACGGGTGGTTAAGCAATACCCATAGAGTTTGATGTTCAGGCAGCATTTTCAGCAATAGCTGTGCAGAGTCACGCTCGCCCATATTTTGCAATTTCCAAAGCATCTAATGATTTGGCTCTTTTTCAGTCAGGCTGAAATAAATATAAATGCCAAGGTCAATCAAATATCCTCTGCCATTCCAAGTTTTACCCCCACTTTCTTATATTCTAAAGCTGTTATTTGGTGGAAATTGTAGAACTGAGATGATCTTTAATAATTATGGAAAGAAGAAAGTATAATAAAAGTGTAAAGTGTAAGTATTAAGTAGAAAGGACAATGAGGTAATATAGTATCTGCCTTCTATGTCATACTCTAACACAGCAACTGAAAGGGCAGAGAAAGAACTAAAAGAGGGAAGATTTTACAGCAAAACCATATAAGTAACTATTATAAAACTTTGTGACATAAAGCACTGTGTGGGTCATATATCACAAAAGGATCACAAAAAGCTCTAGGGAAATTCTTGAAAAGTGAGTAAACTCCCCATTTGCTGTGATGTTTAAGAAGGTCTGCATACCTTTGCTGGAAGCCCCATCTAGCCCCTGGGAATGCATGGAATCATACCAGATTATTTGATGAGTTAAATCACTGTAGGTCCACTAAAGCCAAAAGCCATGCTAAGCAGTGTTCTGGCCACTTTGATGTATTTGACAAAGTGTCGTGTGGATAGGTGCACTTCCCTCTCATGTTTTAAGAGAGGGGGCAAATTATATAGGTAAGAATACAAACCTATATTGCATTAGACTGAAAGCTTGCCTAGGCCAGTATCCCAGCTCCTGGTTGGTTGTTCACATTCCACAAAGGACCATACAAAATAATGCAACTAAAGCTGTCCTTCTCTCCATATACACTTTCAGCTTCTGCTCTGAGTAGTTCAGGAAGTTCCTAGGCCAGAACTCCTGTACTACTGATACATTAGTTTTTCTGGCCTGTCTGCAGCGTTCTGTTTGCTTTTTTTGTCTGGGAAAAAAACCTTTCTTCTGTAAATTTCAAATGTGCTGCCTAGTTTAATTAGGAACCCCTTAATTTCACTTTTGTCAGAAACAGTGATTAATCATTTCCTATTCATATCTTCTGTCTTAGTCCCGATTATAAATGTATAGTTTTGCTGTTATATCTGTGCCCAACTGTCTCCTGTCTGTTCTGTATAGTTCCAAACAGGCCAGGGTGCCATTGAAGTACAACTGAATGTACACTAGGAAACAACACTGAAGACAGTGACGTGTTTAAATGTCTTAACCATATGTTCTCCTTCCTTGTAGATATTACCAGCACTCCTTCCTTTGAATCTCTTTGGAGCTGTGATTCCCTGAAGCCCCAAGCATCACAGGCCTCTTTTGCTGAGAAGATAGAGCAGAAATCTGTGCTCCTTGCACCTGGTTTCAGAGAGATGTGTCAGACAGGACCTTCCAAACATGTCCTCTCTTCAGCAAACATAGTCCTTGCCAATGACACCTTTACTGAGAATGGAGAGGATAAATCTCTGCTTTCCCAGAGCATGCTGAAGCTCATGTCTGACCCATCAAGCTGGAAACTCTCCACAGAGAAAAATGTATTTCCAACTCTAAGTTCTGAACACGGTTTAGGGTGCTCTGGTCCCATATCACTGGACCCTCCAGCTGAAACCACAAGAATTCTTGAGGCTTTGACCTTCCAATCATCTTTGGAAGGAAACTGTAGTGCTGTGAGCACCTTGCAACAAGTGGGTTTGGATAGCACCCGCTTCTCTGATGATCTGAGTTCCAGAATCCATTCCCACCAGCTGGACTCGTCTTCCTCAGCAGAAATAATGAGCATGCTTGAAGGACGTCTCCAAACTGCTGAGCCACCTCTGGTTGTGTCAACATCAGCTGTTGCAGCACATTCCTTCTTTCCAGGGAGGGAGTGCAGCCTTGGGAGTAGTATGACGTTTCCAAAAATACGAACACCCAATACACCAAGGGACAGTATCCAGCTAGCCAAGAGACGTCACAGCCAACCCCAGTCAGGGGCTAATTCTTTCCATCATGTAATGCACTTAGAGACTAGCACTTTCCAGCCCATAACAGACCCTCCAGCCAGCTGTGGGCATGTGGAGGAAACAGACATTGATGATGATGGAGTAACAGAGAAGATGGAGACAGAATGTGGCCCGCTGAGGGGAGGAGCTGGAACATGTGAGGGAATGTACCACTTACCTGCAGAGCAAAGAGAAGCTGTGAATTCTGAGTCTGGCACACTTGACCCAGGATGTAAACCTCCCACACCACCGCTGCACCGATTCCCATCGTGGGTAAGAAATGCATGGACAACAGTACGAGAAGTGCTGCTTATCTTTGTGCCCAGTAGTTAGGCTACAACACTTCTTGGTCTTAAGGAATTGTTACCTGTGGGTATCACAGGTTGCATTCCTGAGCCACCAAGTCAGACAGTTCTTCCTATTAGGAAAGTTTTGTGGAAACCTTTGGTAAAGTGAATATGCATGTCCTGTTGTTTTTTCTTACAGTTGCTCATTAGGTCAGATAGATGAATTGTTTTTCAGTCCTAGAATTGCTTAGGATATAAAATGTAGCCTTCTCCTCATCCACTGAGCAGGTCACTTGTCACAGAAAGAAATCAGGTTGGTCGAGCAGGGCCTGCCTTTCACAAACCCATGCTGTCTGGGCCTGTCCTCTGGTTGTCCTGCATGTGTTGTGTGATGGTGCTCAGGATGGTCTGCTCCATGAGCTGCCCCAGCTCCAAGGTCAGGTTGACAGGTCTGTAGTTCCCAGGTCCTCCTCTGGCCCTTGTAGATGGTGCCACGTTTGCCAGGTTCTCGTCACCTGGGACCTCCCCAGGTGACCAGGGCTGCAGGTGACTGATGGGCAGTGGCTCAGTGAGCTCTTCCAACAGCTCCCTCAGTACCCTCAGGTGGATGCCCCCTGGCCCTGCAGACCTGTCTGTGTCTAGGTGGCAAAGCAGGTCACTGGGCATTGCCCCTTGGGTTTTGGGGGTTTCATTCTGCTCCTCATCCATGTCTTCCAGATAGAGAGCTGGCTGCTTGGAGAGAGGCTGGTTTTACCATCAGACTGAACAAAGAAGGCCCTGAATACCTCTGCCTTTTCCTCATCCTTTGTCACTGTTTCCCACTCATATCCAATAAAGGATGGAGATTTTTCTCATATATGTATGGAAGTATTTTCTTGTCTTTTACTGCAGTAGCCAGGTGAAGATCTAGCTGAGCTTTGGTCCTCCTGATTTTTTGCCTGCATAACTTTATGGTGTGTTTGTAGCCTTCCTGAGTCATCTGTCCCTTCATCCAAAGATCACAAACTTTGAGTTCAGCCAAAGCTCTCTAATCAGACAGGCTGGTCTTCCTCATTGTCTCATCTATCAATACATGGGGATGACCTGCTCCTGCACCTTAACGATTTCCTTCTTGAAGAATGTTCAGTCTTGCTGGATTCTTTGTCCATCAGGAGTGACTCCCAAGGGACTCCCATCAACCAGGTTCCTAAACAGGCCAAACTGCAAACATGGAAATCAATGTAGTATCAAAAGAGGCAATTCTGTTTTCATTTGCTTTTTTAAAGGCATGGACAAACAAATGATATATTGAAACTGCAAAGTCAAGCACTCATTGTTAATTCTTATGTTCTATAATTTTTTTTTGTGTACTTGACTTTGCAATCTTAGGTGCTTTCATGTATATGTATTATGTGTGTTATTTCATAGTGAATTTTGGTTGCATGCTTCAAGGAGCACTAAAAGGTTTCCTAGCTTTGGGGTTTATCCATTTCACACTAATTGATGTCTTAGTCATAACTCTGCATCTAGATACAGAGTTAGGTTCCCCCTCTGGAATTTTTATCAATTCATGAAGCACTTGGAGATCTTTGAACTGAAAGCTCTGCATGTTGTTGTAACAGAGACACAGCCTTATTGAGATCATTCCAGGCATTTCTTTCATTCCTTTATTACGCAATGGGCATCCTTTGCAGCTGATGACTCAATGAATTGTTCTGGTATAGGGCTGTTCTTAATTAATTTTAATGCTTTGTTTATAATTTGGAAAAATTCCATCTCTTTCCGAGGTGTGATACAGTAATTTATTGATAATTGTGTGTAGGTGTTCCATTGTGTGGATGTCACCTCTGTAGCTGGGAATTTGCACACAGTAACGCGCTTCCATTAATGGTCATTCACACAACATATGGTGGAATTCAGCTATCTTTGTTAGAGAGCCCCTCCCTCCTGCCAAAAGGTGTGACTGTGGTGTGATTTTGTGACATGAGCATTTCTGTTGGTAAGAATTACATTTTTGCCTGATCATGTTGTTCATGGTATTATTGTTCCAGGAGAGCCGAATCTATGCCGTGGCCAAGTCTGGCATGAGGCTGTCTGAAGTGGCCATGGTGAATGATACTTCCAGCTGGTGTAAGTTCTGGACTAGATCCATCCTTAAAGGGAGTTCATGGTGACTGTATGGGACCTGAGCTTCTGGCTGTCCACATTTCTTCATTTCCTTGCTTGTTTTCAAAGTAAATTTGACCTCACAGAGACCCTCGATAAAGGAAGGGAGGAGGATATATCTGATTTTGGGGATGGTTGGTGCTGGGTTGTTTGTTCCCCTACATTCAGGGAGATCTTCAGGGATCCCATTATCTCCCCCATCAGTTTTGCAGCCAGTCTTCTGCCTCTGCGTGTCTGTTTTTGCTCTTCACCATCATTTTGCCTGTTAGGGCTTTTTTCCCTTTCTACTGGGTACACCAGATTGCCATTGTACCATGGGGACCACAGCGTGGGTAAGGTGTCTTACAGGCTAAATGGAGGGAACATTGCAGCTCTCTCTGGGAATTGTATGGAATTAATAATGCATCTCCTGGCCTTTCTGAAGGCAGACTGTCCAGGATGGCAGTTCTCTATGTGCTTCTCCATTAAAACCTCCTCATTTTCACCAGTTTGTATTATTTGCTCTCTTGCTTTCTCTCTGAATTTCCCCAGTTTCCAATTTCTCGTGTTCAACTTCTGGGCCATTTACCTATCTCATCTACAGAAATGTCACAGTGCCAGTCTACACTACGCTGAAGGGGGTAAGGAGTTACCTTACTTTTCCTATTGTGGAAGGCATGGTCCAGAGCTGATAGTAATTTGAGACAAAACAGGATGGAACTGTGCAGTGAAGGAAAGAAAAATAAGAAAATGTCAGGAAGTACTGGACATCAAAAGAATGCAGAAAGAGTAGCGAATGTTAAGTATATTTAAGAACACAGAACATTGCAACAAGTTTTGGTCCAGGAAGTTGCAGTGTGCACTGTGAAACCTAGAGGTGACATTCCCTAAGGAATGAAATGGAACATAAGGCTTGTGGAAGAGTAGGAGGGTGTTTTTTTTTTTTCACTGAAAGAATAACCAGAGGAGAAGCAAACAGATCAGACTAGAGAGTCCAGCTTGGAAGTTCTCAGACTAGAAGGGGAGGTACTGAGGAGCCCTGGAGCAGAAGTGGGCAAGGCAGTGTGGAAATGAAGGGCATGGATTGCTCTGACTCTTGATTGATGAGGGATTGTCCTGGGGAAACTCTTCTCTCACATGCTAACCATACAGGTCTGTTTTCCAGAAAGCCACACAGATCAGCAATGTGCCTTTCTTAGATGAGTCTTCAGGCTCTGATGATGACTGTGGCTCCCATGCCAGCTTCAGGACTTCTACTGCTGGATCTGAGAACAGGAAAGCTAGCATGCCAGGCAGCCCTCGGGCCGTGAAGAGAGGTAAAGTGGGAGTATCACTACTGAGCAGGATGAACTCTGTCATCAGAGCTAAGATGCCCTGAGCAGCATCATCAGTGATAGGCAAATGCTCAGCCAGAGTGTGGCTTACAAGAAGTTCTCCCAGAATGTGTGCAGACATCAACAGCAGAAATAGTAGAAATCTGTTATTGTGGATGATTTTTACTGCTGATAGAGTTCCATTCAGGCAACTGCTAAACTAAGATTGCAGGAAGGATTGCCCTCCCAAATTTGTCACATATCCAGGCATCCATACCTTTGCTGTGGCTTCTCCTTGGAAGCAAGCTAGTACTGACACAGTAGAGACAATGCTTTTTTGTCTTTGTCATTGACTGGTAATTTCTTGACCAGTAAGTATATCTCACCTATCTTTGAAAGCTATCACGTACTTTGAGTCCTGACTGGGATTTATTTTTCGTGCCTGCTGGGAGGGCTAAACTGATTGTTGAATGGAAGTTTGTTAGCAAAGAGACAATGTGAAATACAACTCTATTTTAGAGACAACCAAATTTTGTTGGTTGTCTCTAGACTAGAGTTGTATTTTACGTAGTCTTAACTTCTGTTGTGATGCATTGACAGATGTGTCTGTACATTGCCAGGTACCTGTGGTAAAAGATTCACAGAAGGCAAAGCCCTATTTCTAGTGAAGAGGCCTTTTCCTTAGTCAAAATCAAAGGGGGTCGAGGCTTTATGATGGATGTCCCCAGATGAAAATAAGCTGTCTCTCCTTCAGATAAAGAGTTTGTTGATTTTTTTTGTATATATATTTTAATCTGGTTTTATTCAGCAATAAATTTATTTCACGGTCAGTATCCAAAACTCACTTTTTACTATTTGTCTTCCTGGGGAAATAAAAAAAGGCCTCAGAAGTCATGTTAGTGGGATTTGATTTGCCAAAGTCTGATCTGATTTGTCCTTCTTGTACCAAAAACAAAAGCCTTAATGGTGAATGCACAAATGTTTTGGGAGTGTACAATATTCAGCGCATGCTTTTGTCTAGCCATGACTCTCATTCCTTCCTTTATTTTGAGCAGGTGTATCTGTGTCCTCACTGAGCTCCGAGAGTGACTATGCCATCCCTCCTGATGCCTACTCCTTGGATGGTGACTATTCAGAGCCAGAACATAAGCTACAGAGAACATCTTCCTATTCCACTGATGGTGGAATCTGCTCTGTAAGGCTTGCACTGTAACTGCTGTGTTACACTTGCACAGGGGTGCAAACAGAGCCTTGGCCTTAAAAGACAAAAGTGTAACTACAGTATATTGAGTAATCCCCCTGCAGAGTGAAGCTCTAACAGACTGGGCTATTGGTCCAGCTGATTGGTATCAAAAGACATCATCTAGTGCTTCAGAAGAAGGTGCAATTTCTTATGTGGTTAGGTAAAAGTATAAGCATCAAGGGCTGTATTCTTTCCTGATGACCCATATTGATTTCCTGTAGTTGTATTCTACTTTAATGGTGGCCTTGCACTTCTGGGACAAAATAAATTTGGAAATTCAGAGGAAGTAAGGAGTGAAACGTCAAAACGGGCAGCATTAAAGTGTACTGTTCAATATAAGAGATCAAACAGACAAGGAACAGGAGTCTAATCATGGCATAGAGACAGCCTTCACTTTTATTTGGAAAATCAGTACCTTGGTAGGAAGAGAAATAAGTTTACAGTGCACCAAACAATCAGTGAAATGATCTTTGAGGGCTGCTACTAAACAAAAGAGAAAATTATGGGAGATGCAGTAAGTGGCTGGGCTTGATTTCAGCACACTTTCATTTGTATTTTGAAAGGTGCAAGATGACATCCTGTCCCCTTTCCTCTGTCCTTCAGGAACCCATGGAGAAATCAGGCTACTTGTTGAAAATGGGCAGCCAGGTAAAGACGTGGAAAAGGCGATGGTTTGTTCTCAGAAACAGACAAATCATGTACTACAAGTCCCCGGTAAGTTACTGGGATACATTTCCTCCCCTCTAGAGGCACAGAGAAATTTAATATCCTGAAAAAACACTTTTGGTTAGACATGTCACTTGCTTCAAAAGTGCTTTTGAAAAGCATTACAAACATTAGAAGGATTCACTGTATGAATCAAATGAAGAACAAAGTTTTTTTTTAATAAACTTGTCACTTAACAAGTGTCTAGCTGAATTTGAAAACTTCTGAAGGGGGAAATTCAGCCACCCTCTTGGTACCTATTGTGTGTTCTATTGCCTTCCCACTTAGAAAGGGTTTGGTTTGTTGGTGTTTGTTTGGGCTTGCTTTTGTTTTATTAATCATAATGTCCAATCTGAACTCCGTAAGGCAGCATATATTAGCACTGCTCTTGTTATGTTGTCTGCCACTATTGAGGAGACTTTTGCAATGGAATCACACAGTCTCATATTTCACCTGGCAGCCTTAGGCTGTCCTTTCCAGCTCACAAATGCAAACTCCAACCTGCACATGCAGATTATGCTGTATTTAAGTAATCTAAGACCCATCTGAGGTTTCCTACTGAAAAAATTGCTTGCTTTTCTTTCCTCAGAGTGATGTTATCCGCAAACCACAAGGGCAGCTGGAGCTGAATTCTTCATGCCAAATTGTCAGGGGTGAAGGGTCCCAAACATTCCAGGTAGGTGTTGCTTTTTTATCCTGCACATTACCATGCACTCAGCAGCTGGGTGAGGGAGCACTTAATCCTGAATGGTACTATGTGTCTCAGTTGATATGAGCTAACTTTATCTGGTCTCTGTTTCCTGGCACAAAACAGGCAGTTAATCTAATTAATAATGAGGAAAGAGCTAAATTGTAACCCAAATACACCCTTTATAAACTGAAAGAAATTTGCATTTATTTTTGTCCTGTTTTACACCATAATGCTTTCCTTTTTTTGCAGGAGATAGAGCTTGAAATCTGTGGGGAAAAATGATTCTTAAAACAATTGAAACCAGCTAGTACCTAGGATCTTTCTGAGAGACTTCTCTCACAAGATCTCAAACCTGACTTTACATGCCTGGAGGATGTAAAGAAACATCTGAATAGTTGATTCCTTTTAGAAATTGACTTCTAAAGCATTAGAAGTTAGCCCATAACTGGGTTCACTTTTAAGTCATTATTAACTTAATTAGAAAGGCAGCATTAAAGTTTCTTTCATAGTTTGAAAGGTACATGGCCTAGCTTGTGAGCTACCTTCTGTCCTTATGGAACTGAAGTTGCTAAGGTCTAATACTATTATATTTATAGCATCTTTCCTCTGAGTCACAGGGTAATGAAGGCAAAATAACAATACAAAGTGAGGGCAGCAAAACTCTACATTTATGTAGTCACTTGAAAATTAAAAACTAGCAGCAGCACTAACAAACAAGAAAGGATGAGAGAAGACAAAGCTACAGCAAGAAAGCTTATGAGAATTTGATTCATCTGAGTTTTGGTGTGGTTTTTTTTTTCCATTTGGGCTTTGAGTATTAGCACCTTTTTTCTTAACCTCAAAAAAATCTCTCCTGAATGTCCAAAAAGTCTTTATGGGATAAACTCAGTAACTGAAGAGAAGATTTTTAGATGTGCAGCTATATACTTTCTCACTCGTTTTCCTTCTAGCTTGTGACAGAAAAGAGAACCTACTTCCTGACAGCTGACTCTCCCAACATCCTGGAGGAATGGATTCATGTCCTGCAGAGTGTCCTGAGAGTACAAGTGAGCGGTCCTGTTGGTGTTCCTCACAGTGATGCTAAACCGACTGTGAAAGGCTGGCTCACTAAGGTAAAATAGTATTTCATACTTTATGTTTAGCATAGAATTGACAGTGTACCAGCTTCTTGGTTTGCTCAGCAAATGTGAGCAAAAAATTATTATTTTACTCTCTGTAAGAGTAGGGAAAGAAGGAAAAGTGGCTGTAGATTTCTGTATTTCAGAGTGAAACATTTATATAAGTGATAAAGGATGGGACAAACAATGCTCCTGAAAGGTACAGACTGGCAAGTAATAATAACAAATATCTAGCTTATGTATGCTTTTCCTCAGCAGAATTCACAGCATGTCACAGTAAAAAAATCTGTAACACTGTTGAGTGTTACATTTAATTGATCTTAAACTTGATGATCTAGGAGAGTTTAAAAAAAATGGCTTGTATGGTTCCAGATTAGCACCTAGTTCTGTCATAACAGGCTGTAGGTACATTAGTACAAAGTGCAGTGGCAGAAAATTCTTATTCTTTATGTCCTTTCCATGGATTAGTTTGACATTGCAAGTTACTGTGAATATTTTAATGTAATTATTGTCTCAGACTAAGGTGGCTAAAGACAATCTGCATCTGAAGGTTATTCATCTGCAGTAGGAAACAGCTGTCTAGACTATAGGTTGACTGGTCTTTTCTTGCTGAGATGAACTGATTTGTTTTTATAATCTTTAAAAGGTCATCCTTAATATTGTATTTCAGTATATATAAATTATAAGTTATTATGAATGAGTGAAACACTTCACAAAATCTTAGACCCATTCTCATAAGCACCCATGACCCATGTTCTTGGGTGGGATGTACCTGCCTGTTGTTGGAAGGGGTGCCCTGTATCTTTTGAGAGGAGCTTATATTAGCATAAACCAAAAAATATACGCAAAGTATTAAGGGAGAGTTGAATTGAAAATTGAAGTCCTAGAAAGTCATTCAGGCAATACTGCTGATAATAAAAACATGGATGTGTTTGTCCTCCTTACAGGTCAAGCATGGTCACTCTAAGCTGGTCTGGTGTGCACTGATTGGAAAAACTTTCTACTACTATCGAAATCACGAAGATAAGGTAGTTTATTTGTCTTCTGTTATTCCTGGACCCTCCTTTCCCATTTCTTTAGAAGTTTTCTTTACTGTTACTGCTTCTGTGTCTCAGGTCTCTTTCTTGGTTGTACTTCTTTCAACAGTACCTGTTCCACAAAGAGAATCAATATTTCCCTGATTTTATTTTTAAGCTTAAATGACAGCAGACTTAAAAGGCAAGTGATTGCTCTTTCTCAGATCACTCCATATCTTGTTCCTCACTTGCTCCGTTTAGTCTTGTGTAGCCTTGTGAGCAGACTTTTATACAGCAGCTGATAGATCCCCACATTATCATCATTCTGGGAAGAGGGAGGTAATCAGTGTAATGTGCTTCCATTTCTGGACACCTTGCCCAATAGTCCATTACTTTGTCTTGGTGATGTCAAACCCCAAGTTTTAGAATATCAGAAAGTAGTGTGACTCATATTGGATTAACCTCCAGAGTTAGCACAGCAGATATCCTCTTTTTTGTCTGAATCTAACTACTTAGGAAGTTTTTGAAGTATTTCTTTTCCAGTAGCAAGCAGAAAGTCTGACTAGAGTCAGAAAACAGTGGCTCAAGATACTAAGCAACTGACCCTCAAGTGTAATGGGAAGAAAGCAGTATCTTTTGGGAAAAAAAAAATCTTTTTATTTGCACTGTCTTATTCTAACCTGTAGATGCTCTCCCAAGAAAAATAAAAGTAGTGATACACTTTGTAAATATTTTATGAAAGAAGAGATTCTCTAGAAGTGCAAGATTACATTAGCTAAACATTGAATTATTTATTCCTTCCATTTTACAGAACTGTCAATATTTTTACTTGGCTTTTCTTTCCCAGTGTTCCCGGTCCCTACTGGGAGATGAGTTACATTGATCTAATGTGCTTCTGTCCTCATAGTGTCCTTTAGGGCATCTGCCTCTGCGTGAGTCCAAGGTGGGAGAAGTAGACCGTTCCTGTGACTCTGATGAAGATTATGAAACTACTGGTGGAGGACTTCTGTCATCCCACTGTACACTGGTGATTCACCCACAGGACCAGAGTCCCACATATTTACTTATCCGCACCAAACAGGAGAAGGTATAAAAAGCAGTCTTCTTTTGGAGAGCAAGAGTCTTTTGGTAACAATGAGCAAATGGGCCATACAGGTTTAACCTTTTTGTAGAAAACAAACAAATTGACCCTTCCTGTTCTCATCCTTATGTCTAGAACACCTGGCTGTACCATCTGACTGTTGCAGCTGGTAGCAGTAATGCCACAGTGGGCACGTCATATGAACAACTCATTGGAAAACTATTGGATGCAGAGGGAGACCCTAGTAAGTAAGCACCACAAACTCTTCCAGGGTAGCAAAGCATAAGGAAGAATAATTTCAGTTCCCAGTTTAATACAGTCACAGGTGAGGGAAGGGGATTCTCAGTAATACATAACTGGGTATTGTGTCCTTCTCCTCTTGTTCTCAGACAAGTCCATCACATTGTCACATCATTTATCAAAGCCTCTGAAATGTCTGTAACAGTAATTCAAATTAAAACAGAACTGGTGCTTTAATTTATTTCCTGTCTTTGTTGGTCTTGATTTTCCTTTCCAGGAAATCTTGACCATACAAACATGTGCTCTTTTCATCAAATACACTCAAATACACTTACCTTCCCATCTGTTTGTCTGCACATACAAAGCTTTACACATACATCCATCCTCACCTTTCATACCTGCTCATGCATTTATGTTTATGCACCATGTTCTCAAATATGTATTAACATTTGCATTCATACTTAAAACACTTTTCTTGCACTCTCACATATTCTGGACCCATATGTGAACCTTGCTTCTTGTTGAACAGTGACTTGCACTAACAAAGACCCCCATTGCAGGCAGCTGCCCTGGCAGGGTTTGTGTCTCTGGTTTGAACACAGACATGAGCAGCTTCTCAGCAGAATCCAGCTGACGAGAAGCTCTGATGTAGCAGGACTGAGGATGCTAATACTTCTTTCTGCTGATGACTAATGCTGCTGGTGACCCCTTTATCCATAGTGGGCTTTGCCTAAATCAGTGAAGTGTCACCAAAGATAATGTGGCCTAGTGCAGTGCTGCTTCCTCAGGTGCTTTGCCATCTCGGGAAGGCTCCTTGTCAACATGAACACTGTTCTCTCTCCTGTTTCTGACACTGCATGTTTTTGCCCATCTGCTACCTCAGATTCTCCTCTGTGGAAGCATCCTATGTTGTGCTACAGCAAAGATGGGTTGCACACATCGCTCACTACTCTGCCATCAGAGGCTCTACAGACTGAAGCCCTGAAACTTTTTAAGGTATTTAAAGGGACATTGCATGGTTTTCAGTTATTTTGCTCTGTTGATGGGGAAGTAACATTGCTTGGTCATGTTGTACAACATTTACTGTTATTATGGGTTGCTTTAGACAGGCCTGCTGGTTCATTTAATTACAAGAGAACTGTTGGATTTTAAGTGTCATTCATTCTCTGGAGATTGAACTTGTGCAGAATCTGGGCTTAGTAGTAATGTTCCCCCACAGACTTTATGCTTCAAAGTTAGCTTTGTCTTCCTTTTTCATCTCCAATGGTTGGATTGAAGGAAACAGAAACAATTCACTGGCAAACTCAATTGTCTTAGTAAGACCAGTGGTGAAGCCACTGGAGATAATATTTTTGCACTCTCCAAGTATAAGATCAGGAATGAGACTGGACAGTGTGAACAAGGTAAAACACAGGCATGGAAGGCAGGAAGCACATTTTCACCTCAATTCTTTTGCTGACTTGTAAGTTCCTTAGACCAGGGGAGGTTGAGTAAATTTTCTAGTTGCCATCACTAAGGAAGGATGAATAGGAATTAAATATTGACTCTCTTCCCTCCTCTCAAGATTATTTATTAACAGTCTGTAAGTTAATTAATACATCTGGTGAACCTGGCCTGGAAAGTACCAGAGAAAAGTTGCTGTATTTGTGGCATTGACTAACTTCTACCCTTTCACAGTCCTGCCAGCTGTTCATCAACGTTCCTGTGGAGGCATCCTCTATTGATTACCATGTGTCACTTGCCCAGACAGCACTGCTGGTGTGCTTGACACATACCGAGCTGCAGAATGAAATTTACTGTCAGCTTGTTAAACAGACCAGCTGCCGACAGCCCCAGAACCACTCAGTCATTCAGGTCAGTTCCTCTTTATTTAGTGTCACTCTGCAAAAACTTTCCATTTAATCCCATGTTTTTAATTAGTAGCTATGGGACTGGTTCTCCTAAAATTGTGCTTATGCTAAAGGTTTGTTGGGGGAAAGAGAATCTCAGCACTGATCTGCAAAGAAGAACACTAAGAATATAACTACTTGAAAAATAAATTTTAGTTTAAATGTAATTGTTTACCACTTGCAAATAGTCTATTCAGACCATATTCAGAATTAAGGTTCATAGCTTGTGTTGTTTTGCTGTAACTGTCACATGGTATTCATTTGGTTTTGCATTTTAGATAATCAACAGCATACAAGTCATTAATATTACTATTAAACATGAAATCTGAATATTGCACTGTAATTGTTGGGTAAATAAAATGAATAAGTTAACAGCATGAATGTACGTATGTGATTATAATATTCCCAGCTCAAATGAGACATTAAAATCAGGTTGAATAATAACGGATCTAATTTGAAATAAAATTTCCCAGTGCTTTTTTGGTTATGATTTTCTGTTACATAGTATAAATTTAAGTCTTAATTGTTGACTCAGTTGTAGTTATGCTAAAATATTCGGAAATCAAATGTTCAGAAGTAGCCAATCACATAGAACTCTTCTCAGAGTCCAGACTGAGATACTGAAGAGCAGTCTGACATTACTGCCTCTGAAACATCTTGAACTACATATCCACAAAGGGTCACTCCAAAAAGCACTAGTCACTGTTCATCAGTTTGGCTGTAGTAGTCTGTGAAAGACAACAGGTAAGAAATACAGAACAAGAGTGATGTCCAGTTCTGCATTCACAGTGCTGGCAGCTCCTGGCTTTATGTGCTCCTGTATTCCTGCCTCAACATCACTTCCTCTGGTACATCAAACAGCACTTGCAGCGACATGCAGACCCCAGGTAAGGACTGCAACAGCATTTCATTCTGCTCAGCTGACTGCCTCTGCACCCACTGCAGATAAAGAGGGGAGCAATTCTGAAACACACACCTGCAAATGCATATTGAGAGGGAGGTCAGAAGCTTCCCAGTAGTATAAAGCTGTGCCCCTTCAATCTTTCACATTAATTTGTCATTTAGATGAAACTAGTTCACAAAACTGAGTGACCTATACTACAAAAGAACTTTTTGTAGATATAACTGGAGCTATGTTAGGAAGTTTTTGCTTATGCAGCTTTCTTTTATTGACAGAAAGATAGACCGGAGTTAATTACTTAAATTTTAGGTGATTACATTCTGCTGTCAGGTTAGCAGGCAAAGTGACAGAACAAAAGTGAGGCATAAAACATCTAAGGGAACTGTAAAAAGTTAGGAAAAATGAACAAAACTAAAACACATGCTAGTACTGTTTTCTCTTACTTCTTTGGTATGTAACTATGGTAACAGAAAAAAGTTGTTCTCCATTGTTCATGCTGTGCTCTTTGTTTCCATGGTGATCTGGTCTTCAGTGCATCTCACTGTGCCCTCAGTGGGGAGGTCACAGCTAGAGATGTCTAGTTGTCTGTTGCAAAAATACGCTGTTTTAAGATAAAAGTAAAAGAATAAAAGTAAAAAATCCTTTCAAACAAATATTCATATCCAATTAATAAGCCTAAATCTGCTATTGAACTCAAGCTAAAAGTCTCCTAGCACTGCAAAGAAAATGTGTACTCCTATCAAGTATTTAATTTTCTTAACTGTTGCGTCATATTTGCTATTTCTTCTCAAAAGCAAACTACAGGTATTGGGCACTCCGCAGTGTTCAGGTTCTCTCTCTCCATTTGCTAAGACAACATGTTAGGGATCTTTTGTCTAGTACTAGGAACCATCTCTTCAAACTTGTGCATTACCAGCTCCCAGATGGGCCCATTCAACTCACTAGTGGAGCTCTACTGTTGGAGACTGTTGAATTTTATTTTTTTTTGCTGGGCTGTGTGAAACTGATTTATTACATCACCTTCAAGCTCTGCTATGCTGATGGTCTGCCCAAAAGGACCTTTGTGAACAAATGTACACCAAGCAGAAACAAAGAGAAAATTTATTTATATGATCCAGCTATGAAACAATTATTAGGGCTAGAAAAAAAACCCCAGAAATTACATTAAAAAGGGCCTATGTTCACCTGTAGTTTAGCTTAGATTTGGAGCAGTTGCTGAGTGGGATTTAGCATGGGTCCTTCTCCCTAGCTCTAGGAATACTTACCTCTCTTTGGACAGAGTAGATACAGCTGTTTCTTGACCAGTTAATTAGATATACTTTCCCTGTTTCACACAGCAAGCAAGACACTAGAATGTTTACACTGCATAATGCCTATGGTCTAGATCTGTTCTAGGTTTTAAAAGATCTTAATTAGAAGAATTATAGATCTTAATTTTAGGTATTGTTTTTTGTGAAAGGAGATCTCAGCATGCATACCAGTCTCTAAGAGAGGAAGAAGAGTGGGGCAGAGTTCTAAGTGAGAAGTCACAGGGCTCAGGAGCATCTGGAATCCAGACATAACAGCTTCATGATGAAGCAAGATTATCTATGTGAATATTGTCTGAACCCATTGCTGGGGAGGTGAGAAATACATTGCTACAGTGAAAAGGCAGAACTCCTGACTTCCATGTTGCTTGCAGGGATTTAACTGGAGATTTAATAATGTACTGAGCTCCTGAAGGTATCTTGAGTGGAATTATTTTCCCCTGGAAAGTGATAGCACGGTTACAAATCCTTATAATAAATCCTTCAATTTCAGAACTTATTGAGTATATACATTCTTAACATTTTTGTGCAAGGTGCAGTTGACCGTGCCTGCTTGACTTTAGAGACACATCTTTTTGATGCTGTTCAATGGAGCACTCTCTTCAGTAGACAGTAAACTGATCATCTTGGTAACTATTCCTGTCCTTATTGAACTGTCAACAAATCTAAGTTTGCTTGGAATCTCTGTCAAGTCTCTTGGTTGGATGATAGGGTTAATGGAAACTTATTATTTGTACAGCCATGTAAATTAATAAATGTAATGCTTTAGTCTCACAAGATTATTCAACTCAATATTTACCAGGACTTAACACGTTAGTAACTAAATTCCACTGGCATGACAGCAAGTTTGAAGGTGAATTGATCTTGACTTTACCCTGTTGCTACCATAGTATCTGCAGAGAAGAGGGTACGTGTCCAGTCCACACAGAAGCAGGGAATACTCTTGTGTTTCCTAGAGAGTCTGTTGTCTGCCTTAGTTTTACAGATCCTTGGAGCTCAGGTTTGTATTGTAGCTTTTCACTTGAGCTGTTAGTCTGTTGAGATGAACGGTGTATCTTTGCTGGAGCAAAAGCCTGAGGGAGGAATACGTTGTCATGGCATGGAAAATTGAAGAGGACGTGGCACTTGGAGCATGTTTGTGGTTCTCTCCCCCTCTTTGCCTAGGAGTGAGATAGGCAAGTATGCCATCTACTGCCAGAGATCACTAGACCGCACGGTGCAGGCTGGAGAGCGGGAAGCCAAGCCCTCCCGCATGGAGATCGTGTCCATCCTGCTGAGAAATCCCTACCACCACTCGCTCCCCTTCAGCATCCCAGTGCACTTCATGAACGGAACGTACCAGGTGAGCCACCACAGCTGCCAATGGGCACTAGAGGAGTGCACCATAACCTGCCTCCTTCATGTGGGTGGGTGGCACCATGGTATTTATACATATCTCCCAAAATACATCTTGGGAGATAAACATGCTTCACCTCCTTGCTGCTTTAGCTGATTTCCCAAGAAAGTGAAAGGAATTCACCCCTAGCGCTAGAGATCTTAGGAAGAAAAGGTAACTAAGAAAAAGGGAGGGATGTTGGAAGTGTCTCAATATGGGAAAGAATGTGATATGAAGGAAGACAATACACAAGTGTTGTCACTGGAGCTAGTAGTTAATACTGAGATGCTAATCCGTAGGAAACCACCTTCATTAGTTGTGACACCCATCAATAGTCACAGTTCTTGTATCCTCAGTTAAGTCCTCTTTATTGCAGGTTGTAGGTTTTGATGGTTCCTCAACTGTTGATGAATTCATCCAGAGACTGAACCAGGAAACAGGAATGAGGAAGCCATCCCATATGGGATTTTCTCTGTTCACAGATGATCCTTCTGGCAGGAATTTGGAACATTGTTTGCCTGGCAATATGAAGGTATTTATTTTTCTCCTCTGCTACCTTTAGTATACATTTTTGAAGGACTGCTAAATGGTTAATAAATCTTTCTTAATGAATTAAGATCAAATATTCTTGGATATTGTCTAGATTAATATTCACAGATGAGATATTAATTCCTGCATTTGGGTCACAACAGCCACATGCAGCCCTGCAGGCTGAGGGAATAGTGGCTGGAAAGTTTCTCAGGGGAAGAGGACCTGAGGGTCTTGGTCAACAGCCATCTGAACATGAGCCAGCAGTATGCCCAAGTGGCCAAGAAGGCCAATGACATCCTGGCCTGTATCAGCAATAGTGTGGCCAGCAGGAGCAGGGAAGTCTGCCTCCCTGCACTCAGCACTGGTTTTAGGCCCCTCACAATAAGAAAGACATTGAGGTGCTGAAGCAGGTCCAGAGAAGGGCAACAAAGCTGGTGAAGTTCAGTTCCTTCAGCTGCTCCTCAAAGATGAGGAGCAGCTGAAGGAACTGAAGTTCTTTAGCCTGGAGAAAAGGAGGCTCAGGGGGACGTTAGTGCTCTCTATAACTGCCTGAAATGAGGCTGTAGCCAGCTGGCAGTCGGTTTCTTCTCCCAAGGAAAAAATGACAGGACAAGAGGAAGCAGCCCACAGTTGGTCCCAGGGAGGTTTAGATTGCCTAACAGGCAAAATTACTTTGCTGAAAGAGTTTCTCAAACATTGGAACAGGCTGCCCAGGGAAGTGGTGGAGTCACTGCCATTGGAGGTATTTAAAAGATCTGTAGATGTGTCACTTGGGGACATAGTTTAGTGGCAGACTTGGCACTGCTGGCTTGATGATTAGGCTTGCTGATCTTAAAGGTCTTTTTCAAACTAAATTAATCTGTGATTCTATAATTAGCTAGCCTAATCTGATATAGTTATTAATAGAAAGATCTATTTTAGTAGGTGATAAAATGGTCAATTTTTAAAAAGTCTAACTCAGATTTTAGCACATATTAAAGTTTAATTTGTCTTGACTACAAAATTGAAACATGACTGAGCTAGCAAGCATGATCTGATATCACAACTGACATCAAATGTGACACCCCTAATTGAGACAAATTTATGTTAGGCTGTGAATCTTTTGGCATGTCTGTATAAATTCTATCTGTTGGATTATGAAGTATCTCCTTACTGTCTCCAGATGACTCAGGCTTTCATTGTTGATAAGCTCTACTGGGTATGGCTTCACTTTAAGAAAGAGTGTCATAGGGAAGAAAGCTCTACTGAGTAGGGCTTCACTTTAAGAAAGAATGTTGTGCCCTAGATCGAGGGAAAAAGAAAGCAGATAAAGTGTTAGCACCTGTGACTTTCATATGGAGATTTTTATCCATGCTGCAGCTGAATGACTGCCTTAATTAAGCAGGCTGGCTGCCATGAATGAGACCCATCAGATTTTGGTACCAATCTGTAAGAATAATTTGTAATACAGCATTAATGGAGGAATAGTTGTAGTGTAACTTTGAAGAGGTTCTGATAACTGTAGGGAACTCAAACAATCAATTTTTACACAGTGTAAAATTTCACATTAAGCAACAGAGAGAGAAGATAGCAATAACTTTGAAATAGATGGTTTGAAAGGAAACTACCACAGACAGTGCCAAATTATATAGTTTGTTTTCATGACCTGATATAGATCAGGTAGTCTGGAGCTTTGCTGGTAATTGGACTATCTGGAGAGATGAAGTATCAGAGTAAACAAAGGAGCTTGAGACAATCAAAGGCATCACTTTGCCTTGGCAAGCAAGTAATAACCAGTAAATCTCAGTAGCTTAAGAGAGGTTTAGAGATCTGATGATGTATTTCATGTGGCTTCTTATGTTCACATTCCTTTCATTGAGATGCCATCAAAAGAGAAGTAGGGGCCTTCGTTAGACCACTTGAAAAAGAACTAGAATAACCAGGAGGAGCTGAATGGAAAAAAACAAACAAAAAAACCCCCATGTTATTATGAAAAATATGTCTGAGTTACAAAGTTGGAATCTAGGACCAAACATTCCCAAAACCTGGACATTCACCTCCAAGGGTTTGGTATAGCCATGTGCATTCTGCAGCTATTCAGAGGACGTTAATGCTTTAGTTTGGCTCAAGAGGCCACTTTTGAAGTAAACCTACCAATCATTCCTATTAACCATGCTTTGACTCACATTAAGGAGTAATCTGAGAGCATAAAATTGATTCTTTTTACATGAAACATGAACTGGAAGATGTCAGAAGTCCAACATAGTAGTGGACTTTCAGGTCACTTGGTTGGACTACTAGCATGGGCATGGAGACTTAGAAATAGGTGTTTCTCTGTGCAAATCTGTTCCTCCTGAGCTTTGCTACTTGATAACATAGGCATAGCCACGAGAATTACTACCAGACCAGAATTCATGTGTGCCCCTGCAGGTTAGAGATGGAGTTTTCAGTTGGAATGCTTTAATTTTTACATACTGTGCAATAGAAAAAGGATGTGTTTTGTCACTTTGAGCTGTGTTTATGCTGATCCTGTCTATCTCTTTATCTTTTGTGTTTCAAAATATTTTATTCACTTGCTTTCCCCCCAAGCCTTGGCTATATATTTCACCTAAGTTTGTGTCTCCTCTCTCCTTGATATTTTTAAAGATCTGTGATGTCATTTCTAAATGGGAACAAGCCTTAAAAGAATTGCATCCTGGGAAATATGAAGGTGGCACAAGAATTGTAAAGTTGACCTATAAGAACAGGTACTGTTCTCTGTTGGGTGGCCTTACTACTGCTGTTAATTAAACATTCTAGACTGCATGTATCTGTAGATGACCAGTAATTTATAGTATCATTGGTGCCAAAACTATTTTAACTAAGATGCAATTAAATCCTACAGGAGATGTGATAGGTTTTGTCTGTTACATTTACAAAAGCATATGGCCTAGGGCTAAAATCCCAACCACTTTGCAATAGCAGAATAGACTTAAAGAGTTAACAACCAGCTGTAGCACAATAAGACATCATTGGCACAATTTCATTTGCCTAGACCCTAAAACACAATTGAAGAATGTGTGTTAGGTGAGAGGAAGAGAGACTTAAAGGAAAAAATTGCTAGTGAAAACAAGTATGCCACAACTTGCAATTAAGTGAACAATCACTAAGATGAAAAAGATACAAGAACGATGTTCTAACCATATGAGCTGTAGAAGAGATATGTAGTAGCAGTGTCCAAACTTTCGTAATAAAATGTTAAAAATTAGATGATGAAAGATGGTAGAGAAGGGAAGTAAAAGACAAAGATCTAAATTAAAAATTGAAAGAAGTTAATAACTTATAATGCAGGTAGGAATTCTAAATTACAGTAAATCAAGAGCTGTATGAGGACAAGGAATTAATTTCTTAGCAGGCAAAACAAAGGCTGCCCCAAAACTGAACAGAGAACTCAATATTGAACATATGAAGATTTTGTTGACTGTAATGGTGGAAACAAATTTCTGTCAACTTTGTTAGTTGGTATAATAGAGGTGAAAGCAGAAGTTATGGCTTTTGACCCAGAAGGCTGTATTTGTTTCAGGAGTGAAACTTGGCAGTATTATTTTGTTGGGCTGGAATGTGTATAGGCTAGACAGCAAGGATGTTTTGATACCATCTTTCCAAGGCTGGACTGTTCTAACACCAAGGACTCTGATAAGACATTTGTAAGGTCAATATGGTCCTAATAGTGTAGTTAATCTCAAAGTGACATAAAAATAAATAAACTGATCCACTGGAATGAATATCTCATGTAGTGGAATTGTGGCATTTATAGCCATAAATGCAGTTTGAAATTAATATGTGAATTAGTTGCTGCTGTGGACTGTATGAGGAATGGTTCTGGGAAGCATTCCCCAAACTGGTGTCTTCAACCCCAACTAGTAACCTTGCTATACCATGTAAAAAAAAATTCCAAGTGTGAATGGAATACAAAACAATAGGATGCTTTGATTTACAAGTATGTTTCCTTAAACAAAGTCTGCTAATTGGGTCTCCTATTTCCTGCTGACGCAAACTGAAGCATTTTTTTAATAAGTCTTCAGCGTAAGTGGTCAAATCCAAGCTGGCAAGTCTACAAGGCTGCCTTGTAGATGGTTATACATGTATAGCAGAGGTAGTTCTCTTTCCTGTGATAAGCAGAGAAGGCCATAATTTAAATATTGCCTGTCTGTGCTTGATTGGGATGAACAGACACTGATTTATCTGTGTTTGATAAGGGTTTACTCTCTAGAAGTGGCTGGCTTACAGAATTCAAATAGCTTCCAAAGCTAGAAAGCATGTTTTCAGCCTCCTTGCTCAAATCTTGCTTAAGAGAAGCACTTCAGCTTTCAAATCTGTCTGGTACCCCCTCAGTGAAAAAAAACCCAAAACAAAACACACTTTTATTTTCCCTCACCTTGATTTAAGTTCCCAGCTGTACTTTCAGTTCACAGTATATTTTATCTTCACAACCCTCTCTACTTTTTAGACTGTATTTTCGGAGCCAGGCCAAAGGTGAGACAGACCGTGAGCGGTTGCTGCTGGCCTTCCAAGTGAGCAATGAAATAGCCAGTGGAAGGTTTCCTGTTAATAAGGAATTAGCTCTGGAAATGGTGGCTCTAATGGCTCAGGTGAGTATGGCAGAAATCCTCTCTTTAGTCCTCCTTCAGCTGTACACTGTTTGACTAAGCAGCTCCCTTTTACATCAAAAGCACATCAAACATGCAGTGTGAGGTATCAAACAAACACACCGTCAGATGCACCATGACAAATACATTATAGTAGCATACCTATGTTAGAACACCTTTTGCTGTAGGGAAATTTGCTCTAGCTGTGCCTCTCCTTTTCTTCTCAAGAAAAATATTGGAAAAAACAGAGTGAGGCTGAAATATCACCAGACCTGCTCCAATTAGTACCTTAGTAGAGATATGGAAATAGTATCACCACTAGAATTCCATTAATAGTAAAAACTTCCCCTCTTGCACTGCCAATACCCTCTTACTCAGGAAGAGCATCTTCTAAGATCCTCCATTAGGTCTCCAGGCTTGCATTTAGTATTTTACCACGTAAAACACACATTATGGGTTGTGGGCATGATAGGCAGTATAATAGTTTTTTACTGACCAGAGACTGAGTGTTGTATTTGTTAAAGCAGTGTAAACTGAGGTGAAGAAGCTGGGGATGTTGTCCAAACTATTTACAAATATGCTGTTCTTTTAATTGGCCAATTGAAAATAAATCCCCAAAGTCTGGAAGTTTATACGGATGTGTCTCCTCACAACAAATACCTGGTTGAGATCATGTTCCACTCTCTTAGATCAGTAGAGAATTCCTTGGGCAATCATGTCCTCCATGTGGTTGCTCTTTTGTATACATTTGCTATGGTTAATGCTGTAGACAACATTCCCCAGCTGTGTCCTTTTTCATGACTAATAAACACGGTAGTTATCAGTATGGGAATTCATGGAATGTTCTACTACATTAAAAACCTCATAGTTCTGTTGCACTATAATGTTGTCTTAGGTGGAATATGGGGATTTGGATCGACCAGGATCTTCAAGTCCTGGGGGACCATCACAATTGAAAATGCAGCATCTTCTCCACCAGGTTTTAGACAAATTCTACCCCAAACACTACAAGCAAAACATTACTCCTGAACAGCTCAGGTAAGCTGTTGGTTCTTCAATACTTTGCACTGAAATCAGCTTTTACTTGCCAAATTGTCTTTACATTTAAGAAGTTGTAAGGAGCCCTGAAAACATTATTTGATGTAGAAACTCAGACAAAACAAAAGTGTCAGGAAAAGGTTCCCTTAAAAGAAAAAAGCAATATAAAAAAAGCCAAATCACCAACTAATTCTGCCATAGACAAGAAGTTTGGGCCTTTCACTTCCAAATTAGGCATCTCAGTTTCAAAAAACTAACCCAAGCCTAAGATGAATTCTGAGGTTTTGTTCTACACTTCCCCCAAGTGTCAATTGAATCCAGATATCTCACATTTTCAATGAGCCATAAAGCCAGCTTATATGGGTTGCTTCAAGCCATGCAGTAATTCTGGTAGGAATCTGGGTGGGGGTTTTGATGTTCTGACTTAGAAATTCTCACACACAATGCAGAGAGCTCAAATACAAAATTCAGATGTTGCCAGAGCTCTCAGATCTATCTGATTTAAAATGAGAGAATGGTCTTCCTACAGATCCTAAGCTACTTAGGGATGCAGGGGTGGAAGTAACACAGTTACCTCCTTTTGGAAGCAAATAACATCTGCATGTAGCAAGGTAGCTGCCAAACCATCCCTAGCAAGCCAAACCAAGAGTTAATACATATTGCCACTCATTGTAGAGCATACTACAGGCAAGGTACGAGGAAGTGAAAAAGAATGTGGAAGTAGAAAAAAGCTAAAATAAATTCAGGTTGTAGAACTGATAGTGCTAACAGCCCTGTCTGTTAAGTGCTGTGCCGAATAACCTTTTTGGAGTGAAGAGGTACATTTATTAACTGTTCTAATTTTACATCTTTTTTCTTGGAAGACATTAGTAAATAATACTGTCTTGTGTCTTGGATTCCAAAGGCAACTGACAGACAGGCTGGCGACAAAGTGGCTGGTGCTGCAGGGATGCTCTCCACCAGAATGCATTCGAATTTATCTGACGGTGGCCCGGAAATGGCCTCTCTTTGGAACCAAAATATTTGCTGCTAAGGTAACTGGAGCACACTTTTTTCTGTTTGCAAGACTGAATTATCTGAGCAGAGACATACCTACAGTGGTAACACGGGTTGAAAATGCTTGTATTTCAGAAAGGGAAAAAGTTGAACAACTTTGTTCTGAACGAGCAGCCCTGGTACCATATAAAAAGAAGGAAGACAAGTATATTTTAACCACTAGGGGTTGCTGGTGTTCAGTAAATTAATACTGAAGGTTCCCTGGCTGTGTCATTGATCGTGATACAGAGTACTAACTGTCCTTACAGGCCTTGCATAAGCTTTCTCAGGCAGGAATTTTCCTGGACATGAAGGCTGCAATGGTAGTTTAAAAAATAACATTTACATACCACAGTGGGGGAGGAAGGAAGGAGTCTGCCCTAAGTCACACCTGGCAGCTGATGCCAGCTATGAGGAGAATGGGTACTTCAGTCCTGTTCTGTGCTTGACACAGAGCTGGATGCTTTCCTTGCCACGTGAGAGAGGCAAGGCCTGCTAATATCCTGTTGTGGAAACAAAAATCAAAGTACACATTAGGTAAGCTACCAGCCCACAGGCATTAGTGGGAGAGCAAAGAACAGCTGCAGGGAGTGGTTCCCCAGTAGCTTGTACCATCCCTCACTCCATTCCAGGCTAGAGCTCTGTACGTGTTGCTCATGCCTGAACTAATGTCTTTGCATAATGGCTGTCTGAGAAATCAGATGGGTTTTGGCATTAACCATCTTCCCCATCCCAGCAGAAATTTCTGCTGCTGAAAGCTTGAGGGAGGTCTTCTTCATGGTTACATGTCTGTTGTTTTGAAGTCAAAACTGCTCTGGTTACAGAGGAAAAGTCTAATGATGAAAGGGACCTCTTGAGTAAATACACAAGAAAATAAATCGTAATAAACATACCATATACTTTTCAAAAGACAGTTATTAGACAGGCTGGCGCTAAAAGAGGTTACTGTAACAAGAGGTTACTGGTGTTTGAGGTTACTGACAGAATGTGTAATTGAATATACTGAAGAATCAGAACATAGAATAGGTGCACCCACAGGTAAAATAATGTTGGTATTCCTGATGATTAACGCATATTATACTTTTCAGCAGTTAAACTGCAAAGCCTATGGCATTAGCCATGTAATAGCAGATTCCCAGGAAAGATTTTCTGTCATTAGCCATAACAAGTCATCTTCAACAGACAATTGATGCATATTTGCTGTAAGATTCTGTAAGAAACAAAATGGCATTGGCATGATGGTACTGGGTGCACTGGTATAGAAACCAGCAGGTTTCACTGCCTTCCTGACAGATAGGAGCAGTATAAACACATGTGCTGAGCAGAGTTGCCATGCTGTTGCTCTGTCCTAGTATGTCCTTCAATTTTAACCACACTGATAGCATCTAATTAATTTCAATTGCTTTGTTATCCTTGTATCTCTTGTGCCACTACTCCAAAAAGTGTGTATAAACCTGAAAATGTTATTCCAAATTTTAGAGAAGCTGTCTTAAAAATCAAACCAGATCACACCAGTAAGTCTTTAGGATTTTTTTCTCATCTTCACTTTATCCTTAAATCTTGACATTTATGTCAGAAACATCATTCTGCACTGTTCAAGAAACACCTGAATTAATAATTTTGTTTGTCTCTAGCCTATTTTGCCTTCCTCATTGGAAGACTCTCCAGTCTGGATAGCTGTGAATGAAGATGGCATCAGCATACTGGATTACAACACAATGGTATGTTGAGGAGCACTGTTTCAGAGGAATACCTTACCTAGCACAGAAAGACATTCCCCTGAGTCCAGTGAAAGTCACTAACAGTTTGTCTTTGACTTCAAATGTGAATTATTATTAGAAGTTAGTTTGTAAAAGTCAGAGATGAGGGAAGTCAGTGTTATCTTTGAACACTCCATAGACAAAGGAAAATTACAGCTGCAGTGTAAGGTAGGGTAGCAAACACGTTCATACATCTTGCAAAGTCTCAGTGGTGTGTTCTTTACTACCACCATCTGGAATATAACAAAATCCGTACTATGAAGTAGTGAGGCCTCGAGCACACCAGGAGAAAACTAGAAATGCAATTCTCACTTGAGCTTTCTCTGCCAGCTCTTACCTATAGAGCCATCTGCTGCCCTTCACTGCTGGAGACCCGGTGTTCTTGCAGGAAGTAGCAATATAAACTAATATATTACTTTAAGGTAGACATTTGGAGTTTTTTACAGAACTATGACTTTTTCAAACTCTCTGTCTGCAGCATTTGAAGGTCTCTTATTCATACTCTTCTGTGCTGACCTTCGGAGGCTGTCGAGATGACTTCATGATTGTAGTCAGTAAAATGAAAGAAAGAAGTTCTGGAAAAAATAGCACTGAAAAACTCCTCTTCACAATGGCAATTCCAAAGGTAATTACAAATGAAAAGCAAGTTTATTTCCAGCTGGCAGCATCAGGGCTGGGTGTTTTGTACAAGCCCTGGGGGCTGGTACTTTGGCTACTGCACTAGCTGTATGTATTCAACAGATCCTTTGTAAGCTGGAACCTTTCAACAAGAGACTTCGCACTAGCTGTATGTATTCAACAGATCCTTCAACAAGAGACTTATTCTACCTAACTCTTAAAGACAGGGCTTCATTTTAAAACTGAGCAATTCTGTGAGAGAAAGCCATTTACAAAAGCCACAGGGTCAATAGATTCTAAAAATCAAAGGGCATTCTTACCTCTAATTGACCTACAGTTAATAATTTTCTCTTTTCCCCAGATTGTTGAAGCAACGCTTCTGATTGCCAGCTACATTAACTATCGTTCGACTCCTTCACTGCTGTCTTCCACGCAGCCCTCACGAAGCAAAACACCTGCTAAGCCCTGGGAGACTGAAAATCGGTGCTTTTTTACTTCCGTGCCCCGAAGCACAAAGGGGCCCACCCTGCTCTGAGGGCTTGTTCCACGAGTTGATTTTGTTAGTTATATACCACAGATTAAGGCAGGCTCTGATTCTTTTACCATAATAATAGACAAAGTTCCTTAGAGGTAGAGGCAGTGTACTTCCTCTTAAAAAAAAAAGTTCATTTGGGGGACTGTGCGGGAGTTTCCTTTCTGTGACACATTCCATCCAAAATACCATTCCTCAGGTCATTTGCCTGCACAGTGCTCCAGTCATTACATCTGCACTCATTCTTCCATCTCCTACTGTACTACCTTGCTTTACAAGTACATATATTTTCTTTGATCCCTCCCATTTTCAGCTTTCAAAAGACAAACTTTTGTGTTATTGCTCAGACATGAAAGAAAGACACTGCTAAGAAGGAAGAGGAATTAAACTCACAAGAATAGTTCTGGTGCAAGTCACGGGTTATTTCAGACCTGAAATAGTGAGTATAGAATTAGAGTTCAGCAGTACTTAAGAGTATTTTCAACTTTAAACAAAGGTGGAAGCCTAGGGTCTTTTCACGTTGAGTTCTCAGAACAGCTGGGACCTGGTGTCAGAGACTGCCTGGCACCTGCAGGACCAGTGCATTTTGCAAACTGACGCTGTTCTGTGCCATAGATGAACATAGCTTGCTGCTGCAGGGCAGGGCTCAGTGTGTCACAACCTCCACTCTCAGACAAGCACTTTCAAAGACTTTCTGATAACCACTATTGTAGATGTGTTTGGAACTGCACATTATCTCAGAAAAAAGAAGACAAGGCAAGCAAATTTCGTACTTTTTCTGTCTTTCAGCAACTAGGACAGATCTTCCCAGACAAGGTCTGCCATTCTGACTTGACAGAAGCTGCTTCTTTTAAACTCCTGCTTCCTTCATGTACCATAAGCAAGGAGGAGGTAGTCAGCAATTGTGTACTCATGTTCTTCTGACTTTCCTAAAGAATGTTGGTAGGTTTGTTTTTCTTTTTTATCTGTTTCAAATGGACTTCATTATGAGAAGGTTATTGAATTTTAAATAAATAAAAGAAAAATATCAATTCTTCATAAAAATCTAAATCTACTTAGTTTAAGTTCATTTTAAGTGCATTTAATAGCATTAAGTGCTATTTTGATAAGCATTCTAAAAAAGCTAAGGAAAAATAACTGCACTTTAAAAAGTATCACATCCAACTTTATAATAATTATGCATTCATGGGCAGCTTTCCCAAATTAAAACAGTGTGAATCCAACCACTGGACTCAAGTCAGTAATAGCAAACCAGTTATTTGCAAATGAACAACCAACCATACCAGTGGTTTTACTCCCTAGTAGCTGCCCCCAACCTTGACACATTCAACTAAAACATATGGGAGAGCTGATACATCAAGAAGGTGTTTTTTTCATGCTTATGATGGGTGCAAAGCCACAAACTAAAAGAGAAGAGCGGGGGATAGACAAAAATTGTTCTAAGCAATTCTTCATCAGCATCTTTGTAATATACAACAAAAAAATCCAAACAACCAAACAAAACAAACCCAACCCCAAACTATCCTCTGCTGAGTTGTAGAAACAGTGTAGCAGACCTAAAACAGGCAGAGTCTATGAACAGTGACCTGATTTGCAAATACTGTAAGGTACCCACTTGTTATGAATTTAAAGACCATCCCTTGAAGGTACAAAAAGGAGTAGAAGCTTTCTGAGCCGTAAATAACTTCAAGAAGGTATTTAGTCTTTTTTTTTCCCCTTAGATCCTTTCCAGTCTCTGTATGTCCTGATAGGGTTTTTATTTCCCCACTCTCTCACAATTATCTTAGTACAGCTGTGTCAGTTAGAATACACAAAGTGTTACTCCTCCTCACTCTATCACCTGTGCCTAATAATTTCTCCTGTATCTGAAGGTCTGTTTGACAGTTTGCTTCTGGTATCCCACCAGTAATAAAGCTAGGAGCCGTCATCAGTGCTAGGGATATTCAAGGCATAGAAGTCTCCAGTTCACAGGCTGTATTTCCTGATGTCCTCAGAGACTTGAGGAGACTTGTACCAGAGCAAACAGGAAGCAGAGATGATAAATAAACAGGAGCTCTCCTGAAACTCATTATTTTTTGCCACAATTGCACTTTAAATTGAGAAGCATGATACACAAAACTTTCTTTCTTCCTTATTTCTTAAAAATACTCACCAGTACTTGAGTGTTTCAGGGACCACCCACTCTGAGGGATGCAAATACCCCTATTTATAGCTTACCTCTCTTCAAACAGCCCACCCTGTGTAGATACCTACTTTGTATGATTCTTTGGTAGAGAAAATAATTTTTTATTTTAATCAATGCTTTTGGCAATGACTGTTAATGCAGCATAGAATGAGATGACAAAAGCCTTTCTGTTCCTAACTGCTGTGTGTAAGTAAAAGGCTGTCTGGAAGATACTGTGAGATTTCTGTTTGTTCTTAATAAAATGCAGTTTGTGAATTAATAACTATGAATTAAATGTGTATTATTCTCAGAATGAAATAAACTACTTTAAAAGCCAAAAATATTTTTGATGCAAACAAAAATGAACACAGATTGTTTGGTAGCCAGGCACAAACCATAGCTGGTACAGACTTGCCCTAGACTGATTCCCTGTTTCTCTGCTGATCTTCTCTTAGCTTAAGTGGATGACTACACCATGGGCACAGGCTGTTCACTCCTTCAAAAGATTGCTAAAGCAAACAGACTTCTTGCTGTGACACAGATTCTTGGTAATTTCTTCAGTGCACATTTTGAGCACTTCATGGGATTTTTACAGCATAGCCAACACTCCCAGCACGCCCTTGAGCCCATGACTCTGTCCACTCTGTTGAGACATCTTTTCTCTTCTGCCACAAAAGGCAGTGGTACATCCCCAAGCTGCTGCCTTTCACTTGGACAACCAGAATACTTCCTGTGACATGAGCTAACCTCTGTCTTTCAAACTTTGTAGCACTCTGGAAAAAAAAAAAACCACAAATCCCCTTATCTCTACCTTATTGCATGATGGCATGGTGCCAAGTGTTCCTTTACAGATTATGTGGACAAGCATGGTACAGCATTGTATGCAAAATAAGCATGAATCCAGGCTCCTGCCAACTTGTGGGTTTAGCTTTTGACACCTGTCACCTTTTATATTACTAAGGAGTTGTGGAATATAGAGAGAAAAATACCAGTTAAGTGTTATGGTAACTTTTAGCTTATCAACAAAGAACAATTTCCCAACCTCGAGTTACTGCCAAGAGCACAGATTAATAAAACTTTATTCACATTGCCATTACCATCATTTTCAATGACACATGTGCCTCATATTCTCAGAGTAACTTATGTGGCCCTTTAAATGCCACATCTTTTCCATGTCCTGTGTCAACAGGCCCTGCCCCATTCAGCAATGGGTTCACATCTTCCCTGTGCTCCTTTTGATAGTTAAGCACTTACTGAAACCATTCTTGTTGCCTTTGACACCCTTCAACTGATTCATCGCCGGCTGGGCTTTAGCCTTTCTAACTACCTCTTGAACAGTGTTTCTACATTCCTCCCAAATTACCTGTCCCTAATTCCACCTTCTGTGTATTTCCTTTTTGTGTTCAAGCATTGTCAGGAGCAGCTTGCTCATCCATGCAGGCTTCCTGGTGTTTCTGCTTGACTTCCGGCTCATTGGGATGAACTGTTCTTGATCTCAGAAGAAATGATCCTTGACTATCAATCATCTTTCTCAGATCTCTCTTCCCTCTAGGGACCCCATCACATGGAAGAAATGATCCTTGACTATCAATCATCTTTCTCTTCCCTCTAGGGACTCCATCACATGGGACTCCTTCAAGCAGATCCCTGAAGAGGTCAGTCTTCAGATCTCTTATGTTTATTCCATTAAACATAACTGAATGCAACAGTTTAATTTTCTGGTTTTGTCCTTCTGAAATTCTCCTGTCATCAGGAAGTTACTATCTGAGCCCACACATCAGCTTTGGTATTTAGAGTGTGTTTTTCAAACAAAGGGTTAAATAAAAAACAAAGAATGCATGCTTATGGCAGTCCAGTCAAGGTTATTTTATAATTTTAGCATAATTTTCAGATGCATGAGACAGTAAAAAATTGATGCATTTTCTTGTCTCCCTTTGGCCTATTTCCCCAAAATTCTGTTCTGGAGAGGCAAGAAAAAACCTCTTCTGTCTGAGCCTAAAAAGCTCTGCTCATGGGGCAGTTTTGCTTGCTTTTCCATGTGTCCCTCTGAGTCCTGCTGAAAGTTTGCTGTCTTTTTTCAGCTATTCAGCTTTTCACTTGATTGTGGAGCTGTCTTGCTCTGCTCCAGGATCTCTTGACAACTTTTGTACACTTCTATCAAGCAGTCCAGTCGTGGCTTGGAACTCTAGAAGTCAAACAACAGAGAATCAGTCTCTGAACTGAAACACCAATTAATTTTACCCAAACAGTGGTCAAAGTACAATGATTTTTCATCAAATCTAACCTGGACCAGCTTAAAAACAGCAAGGAAGTGAAAGTTTAATGGTCCCACAGTCCCTATGACCCTATAACTTTTGAGCTCCCAAAGCAGCATTACTGTGTAAAGTCCATCAAATGCCTCCTTGCAAGAGTTGCTCAAGAGAACAAAAGGTCAAATCAGTGCAGTAGAGCTCCTGGGCTGAGTGACACAGGAAACTGTATTTTTGAAGGCTGACATAAGTTAGAGAAACCCAATGAAGGAGACAAAATGACGTTACTAATCACTGCTCCTTCAAAACTAACATACTAACTTGCATGTTAAAATAATTACAGACAGGTAGTGAATTTCAAAATGGAAGAGTTCCATACCTCCTTTGTTGCTGGGGTCAACTCTACCAGTGCTAAGATATTTCCATGAAAACAAAACAGTTCAGAGCTGAATGGTCAAAAAAAAAAAAGGCAGACCCTTTGAACCTGGAAAGGAGCATATCTAACTAATCTAACTAATATCAGATACTTGAATACAGCTATCTGGAATTTAATAGTTGTTGATTTCCAGCAAATCTACTTTTTCCCCTGTTTATTACTTGTTACTAAAGATCTTTACAATTGTGGGACTCCTTGAATACAGCTATCTGGAATTTAATAGTTGTTGATTTCCAGCAAATCTACTTTTTCCCTTGTTTATATGTGAAATATCTAATTTATATTACTGTTACTAAAGATCTTTACAGTTGTGGGACTGAGTTAGTAGCAAGTGCAAATGGAATAGACTATTTATACTCCTAAGTATTCAGCTGAAGATTGACTGTATCCAGGCACAAACTGCAGGCAGATTATAAAACAGTCACCAGCAGCAGGTGAATTAAGGACAGAGAGGGCTCTACAGCTCAGCAGTCTAAGAAGTGAGGCACCTCTGCACTGCTTACCACCCCTCAAGGAGAAGGGCACTGTTGTGTTAGGCAGGAAGACACACAAAGCAAATCCATTCCAAAAATGGGATTATACACAGTCAGAACACATTAGCAAGAGAAGAGAGAGGTGAGATGAGGTAACAGCAACACAAACAAGTTATGATACATTAAACAAATTGGTCATGGCTTGTACCATGATCTTTGTCAGCAGGTCAGGCAGGAGAAGTCATTCCAAAGCTGAGGATTTATGAGAACTTTTGGTACACAAGCTAAGAGAAAAATCAACTGCAGCACAATACCAGAGTTATGGTGGTAACCCTGAGCACAGGACTGCACAGAAAGCTCTACAAGTCCTCAGCACCCTGTGGGAGCCAAAGACTTTCAGTTCATGCCAAATCCTGGCTGGGTCAGATTGACACAACTCCCTACTGTTTGAATGGAGAGCAAATGAAAAAACCCATCCCTAGTATGTAGTTCTGTGAGACTTCAAATGCCATCCACCCTGACAGCTCAGCCAGGGAAAGGCAACTGTCACCAGCTACCTGTAGCGGAATAAAAATATGCTTAGACAACTGATACACACACAGAGACCACCATCTGTATTTCTCCACCATTCAGTCAAACTCACCTGAAAGAGTGGCACAACCTCAGATACTCCCTGAGGATCTTCAGGGTCCTGGAGGAGGATACACAGGTAGTAGATAACTTTTTGCTACAAGACAAACAGACAAAAATCATTGGAGTATAAAAATGCTATCAAACTGTCTGGAGTTAGCACAGAAATAGGATTTGTTTCAACTCACTGGGCTGAAGGCAAATCCTGCCAGGTCACAGTCAAGTCTACAAATTTTTATCAATAGCTTTCACTCAATAAAGAAGTAATTTTGCCTGTTTTTTCTGTTAAGCTTTTAACCTCAACAGAACACATGCATGCTGGAAGGGTAAGGTCTGCTTTTCTACAGGAGTTTTGCAGAAAACCCCAGCAATAGGAAAAACCATTGCCTGTGTTGTCATAGCTTCTCATCTCCATCTTGATTACATATGGAGTTGGGCATCAGGATTTGTAAGAACCGCATAACAGAAAGAACTAAACCCACTACCTCAATGCCAGTGGCATTATCCAAGGGATAGACTTGGCTTTTTGAGGTTACTTGTTTGGTTTGAGTTCTCCTTTAGAGGAGAGAGATGACAGAACAAGGACAAAGATCTGCAATAACGCTCCTGATGCCAGTAAAGCTATGGATAGTGCTGTGTTTAATTGCTCTGGTAAATCATTCTCATGAAAATACACTGGATGTGAGTGTGCCCAGACACAAGAAGACAGACTTTGTATGATTACCATATGGATGGCTTCATTGATAACCACATCCTTCACTTGACCCATCTCAATGAAGGTTGTGCTCTCTTTCCCTGAGGCATAGGATGAAGTCACCTGAATGCCCAGTGAGCCGATGACCAGCAGGGATTCCTGGTCAATCTTCACGAAGTGCAGGTATATGATCAGGCCAATCAGCGTGATGAAGATGGCAGCAGAGAGCACCATGCTGTTCTGTAACACAAGCCAAGAAAAGGCAGAGCTCTGGTCTTACAATTACTTTAACATAGCTTTAGAGAAAGTAAAATTGCGCAGTAAATTGCATATTAAAGCTACGGGTGCAACGCATTTTTACTTAGCCAGAGTCCTTTTATTCACCTGGCTGGCTGATATACATGTAGTGAGGTTTAAATCAGTGCACTAAAAGAATTGGGAACTGAAACTGAAAACTTCAAGAAAATTCTATTCCCTTCCAAGTCCAATGCAGAAATCCCAATCCAAACAAGCTAGTTGTATCAATGAGAGTGTATTATGCCAACTTCTAAAGATGATGTCACTGACAAAAGAGTGTTGTGAAATCTTTACAGGAAACAAGGGTGGATGCTCAGAGCAGAGGAATCCTCCTCCAGGATAAACACTACCCTGGTGGTTTTCTGTGAAATCTTTACAGGAAACAAGGGTGGATGCTCAGAGCAGAGGAATCCTCACTACCCTGGTGGTTTTTTCAGACTGCCAGTCTAAACTTGTTCAGACCTCACCCTCTTTTTGCCTTAAATACCAATCCAAGGAAAATTTGCTTTATCCTGTACTTTTCCTAAGGATCAATGTCTTTTGCATGCTGCAATCCTGGGACTGCTGTTACATTTTAATATATAACTGATAACACTATAGTCCCCAGTAAGTTATCTGAAGACCTGATAATAAATTCTGAAGGTCCACAACCTACAACCTGTTTCTGGGACATGTTTTAGAGAGCTCCAGGCCACCTACCCAATAATGAGAGTTATAACTGACACTTCCTAAACAACCAGAAGTGCACAGCCCTACCATTCAAGCTGGGTCTGTACCACGATGTGAGCTAGAGAAGCCATGGCTTCAGGAAGTACACAGGACTTCTCCAAAGGACACAGGACTTTGCTATCACAGGGGAAAAAAGCCAGTCATGAAGTACAGACACAGAAATCCACAAAAAGAGAGAGATGCTTTCAGACCTGATTTCCTGGCAAAAGGAAGAACTGCAGTCACTTGCAGGTAGGCTGCAGGAGCGTGTGTAAAGGCAAGAAGGAGGGCAGTGGGTGGTAACCACTGACTGCGGTGTATGCTTTTACAAAAAATGAAACTCCAACCAAAATGAACCATCTATTCCCGTCTGACTACTGACAACTGACTTATAATGCAATCTCTATCTTCATTTCTTAGGAAAGATTACTGAAAAAAACGGATGTGCAACAGTCAAAGCATGGGTCACAGTGACCAGCTTCCTTGGTTAACCTGCTGAATTCAGTCTGGACATAACTGGTCTGGGTCCAGTTTTTGATAAAACCAAAAGCATTAGTTTAGAAATCAGCAGAGTTTTAAATCTGTACTGCAAACATCTTTGTACCTCAACTGTGAAAACTGATGACATTCATGATGCAGTGCTCTCTGAGTCACTCAGGAAAATTCCTTTTGGGTATTAAAAACCATTCACCTTCTTCAATTCCTCCTTAACTTCAGATTCTCACAATTCATCTGTCCAAGTGAGCACGTGTTACTGGGACTCACAAGCATGTGCCAGGCATCACTCAGCACGCAGACATGAATCTACCTATCTGTCAAGAGGCTACAAACCAAGAGAGGCACCCGAGAAGACACCGGGGCAAGCAGGCGGCTCAGCTCTCCCTTTGCCACCACACGCCCATCAGCTCCGCGTCCCCGGGGCGCGGGGGATGCCCCTGAGTGCCGCCGAGCGCCTTCCCACGGGCTCCGGCCGCCCTGCATGCCCCGGGCGCCGCCAGCCAAGGCTGCCCAGCCCGCGGGACCGCCGTGCGCGCCCCCGGTGCGACAGCGGGACACGGGCTGAGGGCGCAGCCGGCGCGGGCCCGAGCCGCGGAGGGGCCCGAGGCGGCGGGGCCGGTACCTCGCTGAGCGCGAAGAGCCCGTAGGCCGCCAGCCAGACGGCGGAGGTGGCGGCGCTGAGCGAGCGCAGCTGCAGGCGGGGGCCGCGCACCGCCAGCTCCCGGCAGGACGCGCTGTGCTGGCGGCGCCGCAGCGCGATCGGCACCCCGGAGGCCGAGAGAAAGCGCCGCTCCTCCGCCATGCCGGGCAGGCGGGGCCCGGCCCGGCCGGCCTCCCGCGGGAGGAGCCTGGGCCGACGGCTGCCGCGGGGTGGTGCTGCCGCTGGGCTGTCTCGCTTGGCTGTACCTGGCCAGGCGCCTGTCCTCAATCCCCGTGACACCAGCGCTTTCTGCGCAGCGCACGTGTTGCACATGTTGACAATTCATTGCCTGCTTCCTCTGTTTACGGAGTGTGAGGTGTAAAGGGCACACGGTTCAGTGGTGCTGCACGTGTCTCCTGGCGTGATGAGGAGACGGAGGTTTTCATGGAATCACAGACTGTTAAGGGGTTGGAATGAACCTTAAAGATAATCTAGTTGTACACCACCCACCTTGGAAAGGGACACCTGACACTAGACCAGGTCGCTCAAGGCCTTATCCAGCCCGGCTTTGAACACCGCCAGAGTTGGGGCATTCACAACCTCCTTGGGCAACCTGGTCCAGTGTCTCACCACACACCAAGGAAACATTTTCTAATATCTAACCTAAATTTCCCCTTTTTCCATTACTCCTTGTCCTTTCACTAAAATTCCTGATGAAAAAAAGTCTCTCTCTGGCTTCCCAGAAGGCCCCCTTCAGATACTGGAAGGTTTCTATGAGTTCTCCATGGCACCTCCACTCCTCAGGAAGGTCCTCTTTCCCCCCTTTGTCCTTACCCTCTGCAACTCCATAAATGTATTTTCTCATCTGTACCATCCTTAGCTACAACCTCTTTTGATTTTTTTTTTCCTCAAGGTTTAAAGCAGAGGTTTCTGGTCCCTTGCCATCTAAATATGTGATAAATTGGAGACTTGGCTTTGCATACAGAGACTTAATGAGTCTTTGTGTTGTGCTCTCTTTAATGCATTTCAGTTATTACTTCATGTGAGTTACGTGGCAGTAATGTAAAACTACAGCTCTGTGACTTCCAAACTGCCATCCTGATTTCTTTGGCCTTTCTATTTTTTCCCTTCTGCCACAGTTTTTGAGTGTTAGTGTTAATTGCAGGTGCCGTCTTTCTGTGAGCAATTCACTTCATTCACGGTATCTCCAGAGCTCTTGGGTGGGTACTATATATATAAAAAACCTGCTAACTTGTTCTCACAGGGGCAGCAAAGGAGTCTTAAGGGACATGATAAACCAAGAGGCATCAGAGAATCACTTCCAAGGCCTTTGCTTTGCCTGGAGGAGTGGTTGATGGCTGCCATCCGTGGGAAGTCTTGTGCAGAATGTCCAGGATCTCACTGTGACACAAGAGACCAGGTGGAGGGATGGGCTTTCCTCTTCCTCTGCAGAGGAAAGGTGAGCTGGCCTGGAGGGGAAAAAAGTAACCGCAGACAATGAACTGCAGAAATGGAGAAACTGAAGAAAATACTGAAGTTCAAAAGAGGGTAAAGTAAGTTTATCAATGAAGTGAAAGTGGAAAAAACACAATAAATTGAAAACAGGCTTTCAAAAGAGGGAAGAAAGGTTTGAAATGGCAGGTGAGAAGGACTGGAGTAAGTAAGCAGGAGTTAAGACAGCTGGTATGACAGCCTCGGAGGTGGGGACAAGAAGAAGGGGAAAGAAAAATGAGAGTAGGAGGTAGAAGAGGTAAAAGCACTATGAACAACCAGGTCAGTAAACAGGACAGGAAAGAAACGTGAGCTCCTGGAGGAGTGTTAACAATAACTCACATTCACAACAAGACATGGGGGAGTTACTGGCATACAGAGACATGGGGGAGAACTTGGAAATCTTAAGAGGAAAAAGCACAAGTATGCTTGGAGTTTTTTAGCTGGCAAGTCCTTGTTTTACCATACGTGCGCTTGGTCATGTCATGACCTGTCAGCCTGTCTTTCAAGCTTGTACATAAAGACTGCACATTTGACAGTGGGAGTCCCGTTGCCTTGTCACAGCAGGGAAAGGTGGGGGCTTGAATTTGTTTTTAACTGATTTGTTCATCATCCTTCGAACGTGCCTCGAATAGGAACAGCTGGCCCCTGAGAATCGGACCACGATGCTCCGAGATCAGTGTTCGAGGCGGGTGCTGGGCAGGTGGTCCTTCAAGGCTTTATCGAGGTCAGTCGGTGGTGAGCGTCACCCGGTTTTCCCCAGCGAAGCCGCGGGGCAGCGTTACGCTCCTGCACGGAGGCTCTCGGAGCTGGGCGCGCCCAGCCAGGGAGCCCGGCTGAGGTGCTGCTGTTCACCGGCGGGGCGGGTGCGACAGCGGCTGCCCTCGGCCTGCGGGGGGTGCGGCGGGAGGCCGCAAAGGGGCGGCGGCCCCGCGGGGCCCGGCGGCGCTGCCGCACCGG